>NC_062280.1:56222368-56528157 GCF_902655055.1 Lutra lutra | reverse complement strand
AATGTTAATTGTTCTTATAAATGGTCAAGAATTAGTTTTCTTAACATTACTTCCCATATCAAAGGTACTTTGTAGAGAACAAAACACAGATAAGCAGGAATCTTAAAAATGAAGACCTGTGGATCCATTTATTGATGCATATGGCACCATGCCTGGTACCATGGAGAATAGAACAGTGAATCGGAAACAAATTCTAACCTCAAAGAAATTAAGTTCAGAAGTAAATAAGACATATGGCTATAAACACATTGTCAAAAAGTATCTGAGGTAATTAAAAGAGGTATAAATAAAGGGGCTGTGATATGTATGCATACATGTAAGCAAGAGGAAGTAAGGTACTAGCGAACAGAACACCTTTGTGGAAGAAATACCTGAGCAGAGCCTTGAAGGGTTCAAAGCCCTTGAATAGTGAGGAAAAAATGGGAAAAAGAAAATTCAATGGAGAGTGAAGTGCACAGTCAGAAAGAACGGGGGCAACCTACTGTAGGATGTGTATAGATCTGATGATCACTCTGGTGCCGCTGAATGACAGGGTCCCTGAAGGGAGGCAGTGATAAGTCCCGGGAAACGAAAGGATGGCTGCTGGTCTTGCAGGTGAGGCTAAGAAGTCAGATCCTGTGGGATGGATGGCAGGGCTCCCATGGAAATATTCAAGCAGGAGAATGAAAGCATCACCTTCATATTTCGGGAAGACCACTCTGGCTACCAAGTTAGACTGGCTGAGAAGAAGAGGGGACAGGAGGGCTTGTTGGAAGCTTATCCTAACAGTTCAGGTAGGAAGAAAAGTAAAAGCAGGAATTGAGCTGAGACTACCGGTTTGAGAAATATTATACAAATA
This sequence comes from Lutra lutra, assembly GCF_902655055.1. NCBI lineage: Eukaryota > Metazoa > Chordata > Mammalia > Carnivora > Mustelidae > Lutra > Lutra lutra. Next base: position 56,527,319 of record NC_062280.1, on the reverse strand, counting down.
AGTCAATCAAACAAAGACAGCTGACTGGACATGGGGGTAAGCGAAAGAGACAACTCAAGAATGAGCTACGGTTTTGTCTGGTACCATTAATAAAACCAGAGAAAACGAAAGGAGGAGCCAATGATAAGGGCTCTCAATTTGGACACATCAGATTTGTACACCTGGTGGGTCACTCTGAGGGAGAAGGCTAGCAGAGAACCAGAAGGGACTTAATGTAGAACCACAGCTTTGTCAGCTACAGGTTGCTTTTCACCAGCTAGGCTCAAGGCCCAAGCAGGCCAACTCTCCAAGAGTAGCTCCACAGCCCGGGGGGACCCTAGGCCAACAACACGGGAGAGCTGGCTCAATCTCATGCATGCTATCATGGCCTCTACAGCTGAAGTAAGCCACAGATTATTACTTGGAGGTACATCTGTGGGGGAAAAATGGAGGCCATTACCACTTGCAGGATTCTATTTTTCCATGGTATTGTTGCTAAGTTAAATATGGACTGCATTTTCTGTTGCTCAGGAAACAAAATATCTATAAACAGGGAAACAGGGAAGCCTTTTGTGACTTTTCTTTATGAACTCAGGTTTAAGTAAGAAAAGGTCATCTTTATTTTTTGTTATTATGCATGTTTATCAAACTTATCTGCAAAATAAAATTTTCTGCATGCTTAATAATAGACCTTGACTGGTATAATCAACAAGGTTGTCATTACCGGCAGTTGTCAGGATGACTGCTTTCTCTACAGAAGCAAATGAGCTTACTAAGGCCTTCATGTTTGCTACTGCGCTGTGGGTGTGTGCACTGCACTGCAGTTAGGGTGTTCCAGCTTCTTGGAGGAGAAAGAAAAATGATGGCAGTGCTAAAAATAGAATCATTAGGAAACAAACATGCAAAAGTAGTCTGCCTTGATTATTCATGAATGTAAAACATGCTAAATTACCTTATATACATCCCTACAAGTGCCAACAACTTACTATAGAAGAGGACTTTCATGACTACCTTCTCTAGCATTAGTGCAATAATTTGTACTAACATTTATGGAATATTAGCATCTCACTTTCTGATACAGTTACTGTGCATAATAATAGAACCATAAATTGTGAATTCAAGTCTGGAGAGGAGAGACTTTGATCAATTCATGCATCCTGCACTTTAAACTCTGAATCTCTATACTCTTCATGTTCAGATATTCTTCATTTTATTCAAGAAAATTAGACAAATCTATGGGCAGGAGCATTTTTTAACCTGGTCCAAGTATTACCAAAATTTTCTTCCAGAAATAATTGACCTAATTTCTAACTAAGTGGTTGAAGAACAAGTAGTAAGACAATGGCATGAGTTAGAACACACTGCCATGAAGTCAGGCCACTGAGCTTTCAAACTATGTAAGTGGTGCTCTACTCTACCACCCACACAAATATAAATTTTCCATTAGGCCAGTGACCAATGGACATGTGACCAATCATCCTTTAGAATTAGCAGAACACCAACCTCTGCTATTCTAACATAAATGAAGACATGGATTAAATATTATCTGACCGGGGTACCCGGGTGACAGAGTCAATTAAGCATCTGACTCATGGTTTCGGGTCCAGTCATGATCTCAGGGTTGTGAGGCTGAGCCCTGAATCAGGCTCTGAGCTCTGCGGAGAGTCGGCTGAAGTTTCTCTCTCCCTCCCCCCTCAAATAAATAAAGAAATCTTCAAAAAAATTATCCAGCCAAAACTCAGTGGTGTTAAGATTTCTCTAAAGCTAGAGACACAATTGGGTCATAAAGAACTCACTTCTCCCAAGAATAAGGTCAGAAACTGAGCAAGGTGAGTCAACAGCATATTTCACTGACAGAAGGTAGGGGATGGGGAGGGTTGCTCAGCAGGAAGGCTGTTGGGCTGGCTTTGTGTTCAAGGTGGCCCCCCACCCCTGGAACAATGCCTACTTGGGTTGGCAGTGATGCATCCTCAGGCAGCATACACGTCTAGAGTGCTGATGTAAAAGGGGCCCATTTTCTAATTTAAAAAAACAAAAAACAAAAACCCAATGGGTCATTCAGTCTTATACATTTTAAAATGAAGTTTCCAAAGGCTTCTCTCTTAACCACCATTATCAACCGCTCAAACATGCAGAGAATCTAAAGTAATTATTATTTTGGACCCCTGAAGGTACCCTTACATAGCCTCTTTCATGAAAGGTATTTTATTGTTCTTATTGTACATGCCTCATACTTATTTTGGATTCAGGAGCACTGAAGTAAATGCACTAGCCCCATGGGCTCAATCTGTGGGCAGGAAGCTCTGCTCTTTTCTGTAGCCACAGGCTATGATGTCACCATCACCAACTGTGCTGTGAATAGTCCCAAGGTCAGGAGAGAAAGAACAACTGGATCCCCCCAACTCTCCTACCTGTGAAGAAAAATCCATTTACAACCCTCCCACTGGGGGCAAAAGAGAAATAGCATTATCTGAACAAAAGGAGCGGAGAACGTTGAAGAGCAAAGCAGAGCAGAATAAGTTCTAGAGCAGCCTAAGACTGCCCTACCAACTTATTTCCATGGTTTAACACTGTAGTATCCCCAGATATTAAAGAAATATCCTGGAGAAGGTGGCTAAATGGTCAACATCAGCATAATAAACTACATCCCAATGATTTTTATCATTAAATGAATGCTTAAGAGAAAAATGTAGCCCAAGAAACAAAATTACTTTTCACAACACAATGAACATTACTGGAACACTAGGTAAAACTAATAACATTAACTAATAAAATTCTGAAACAAAGTACCAAAATACGGAATCCATTATGAGAATGTAGTGAAGAATGTAAAAATGTTTTTTATACCTGAATAGGTTTTTTTGTCCATTTCAAATCACCTAAACCTTCTAATTTTACATTCACATTCATTTAAAAATGTGTGAAAAGCTGTACATTTTAGTCTTCTTGCTCTCCCCTTTTGCCCATTCTCACATTGCCTCAAGGCAGTCATCCATTCATCATTTTTTTAACCTAGGTGAGAACTAAGACTTGTTTTTTTCTCCTCCCTTTTTCTCCTTCCCTGCCACACTCGACATCTAAGTTTATACCATATTTGTATGTAAAACATCAGATGAATTTTGAGTTCTACCCCCCATTTCTGTTGATTTGTTTTTTGGGGTTTTTGACTACACACTGAATAGGCAACGTTTACTGGCATTTTAAACAGTTGACACAGCATTTGAAAGAAGATGTCTGGCCTCCATCTCTAAAAAGTTAATGTTATAATAGCAACATCAGCAACAATCTGTTGAATATTTCCCATAAGTCAAATATTACTGAGCATTTTATAAACACTGTATTATTTAATCTTCAGGACAAAACTGAGTCACACATTATCCCTGGTTGATGACTGTTGAAAATACAGAAGCCAGAGTAATTAAATAACTTGCCCAAGGTCACATAAATAGCAAATAACACAGTCTGGATTCAAGCCCAGGTCTACCTGTCTCCTAAGCTCATTCCGTAAGTTTCTAGTAAAACTGAAAGACCATTTCTAAAGTCACACTTTAAAGAACTGGAATTTTTTTTTTTTTTTAAGAGAAAGTAACTTCTCAACCAGCATTTATTTTCTGCATGTGATGTATATCTAGCACTGGGCAAGCAAAAGCAAAGACACTAAAGAGGAGTAGAAAAAGCAGACACAAGGGAAGCGCACTTGGAACTTTAAACTAGGCAAAGAGCCAAGGGAAAAAGGAAGGTCATTCAAAAATGCAAAAATGCGAAGGTAGCCCAATACAGAACAGCAAAAGTTGGCCAGTCGTTTAAGTCTTTTAAAAAATATGTTTAAGCTGATACCCATTTATCATAATGAAAGGCTAAATATGCAAGCGTGTTTTTTAAACATATGACTATCTTTAATGGGTACACAGAAGTCTCTTATATGATGTATTAACAACAGATTTACAGTTTTTAATACTCTAAAACAACTCAGCAGAAAACAATTTGTTCACTTGAGTGATTATTGCCTTTCATTACATTCGAAGTCATGGACCAAATGTACTTTTTGGATTTTTTTAAGGCTCTTGATGTCTAGGGCCAACTTCCTTTCTAAAAGAGTGGCAGTAACGGGAGCTCAACTCATTGAGCCTCATCTGTACAAGGTTCAGTCATTCTTTCCAGTCTTTTTGAGTCTGAAAAACATGATACCATATTGTTTTAATAGTTACTACTAAAATGGAGAACTTAAAAAAGATAGAAACACAACCATTTATTTCACCTCATTCAGTTAAAAAAACCCATAAAAACCCTAAAGGTAGGAATTATTCTGACTTCACTGATAAGGAAACAGGTTCAAAGTGATTAAAATATTTGCTCAAATTTAATGGACAAGCAAACAGCAAAACTAAGATTCCTACTGATTCCAAAAAAATCATAACTGTTTACTTAAAAATTGAAAGAAATATTAAATGCATTTTTTCTATAATGAGAATATTTAGTACCTCAAGAAACTCTTTGCAGTTGGTCTAGAAAATTTCAATTAAAAGTCTAAATTTAAAAAATAGAGTAATGAAAGTAATCTGCCAAGATATTTTAAAGTGTTTTTACCATCTGTGATTACCTAGTTCAAATATTTTATTCTAAAACAAATCATCCTTAATGTTATTAATCATCACTTCAGACTTATCAGGTTCATAATTTCATCTCATTTCAAATAACTAAGGTATAAGTATTTAAAAGAAACTTTTTAAAGATTTTATTTATTCATTAGGGAGAGAGAGAGAAAGCATGAGCAGCCGGGAGAGGAAGAGGGAGACGCCGACTCCTGTGGGGCTTAATCCCAGGACCTGGAGATCATAACCTGAGCCAAAGGCAGACGCTTAACCGTCTGAGCCACCCAGGTGCCCCTATTTTTAACTTTTTAAAAGATTTATTTATTTATCTTAGGGATTGAAAGAGAGTGTGTGAGCATATGGAAGAGCAGAGGGAGAGAGAATTCTCCAGCAGTCTCCTCGCTGAGCACAGAGCCCTACTCAGGGTTGCTTGATCCCAGGACCTTGAGATCATGACCTGAACTGAAATCCAGAGCTGGCCACTTAACCAACTAAGCCACCCAGGCGTTCTGTAAGGTATATTTTAAGTTACCTATTCAAACTATTGTAAGGAACTTTCTAGTTCATGGTATATTTTGGCACAGTTGATACTTGAACTGAACTTTAGGTTAAATTGTATAAAGGTTACAATTTTTGCTACTACGAAGTCTTTTTTGTTTTAAACAGAACTCAATTGCCCCTCCACAATCTATAAACATAATTTCAGTGCTGAGGTGAAATGATTGTCTTGTCCTAGAGTGCTGAAAACAGAGCAAATGCCTAAAGTAGTATAATAGATAAGTATCTTGAGTTGAAGCATAATGAGAAATATGCAGAGTGCAAACAGCTTTTCCCTCTTCAACAGTAATTGTTTGAAGTTCCTAAATTTTAAAAAGAAAATGATCCATTTTTATAACAGCAATTGTCTGCCTACTTCCTGAGGCCTGAAGATATCAGACTTATTTAAAAAAAAAATCTTGCACCCCTGGATTCCATTTCCTTCTTTCCAAAGGACCAAAAAATGTTAGCAGTACAATCAATAATCACAGGGGAGAATGAAAGAAGATTAAGAGAAGGGATCTCAGTGGGGCAAAGAAAGGGGAAAGGGAAAGAGGAAATCAATGGTGAGACCTTGACTAGCATTCTTTTAAACATCAAGACGTGTGCTGACAAACGAGTGGGCACACACAAATGTAAGGCCAGGGTGAACCACTATTCACTTTCATCATCAAGTGCTTGACACCTAGAGGGCCTAGAGACTTTATGAGACCTCCTCAAATTACCAAATTTGCTAACATCATTGTATCACTGAATTTAACCCCTGACATGGAGTGCCAGGGATCTATTTGCTCCCTTGATGACGGTTACTCAGGTGCAGTAACATTCAACTATGAAGCAGACCTAGAGGGCAACCAACCCAGTCTGGTGCAGGAAGACAGGGCTGGCCCCAAGAGGGTGGGTCAAAAGAAAACAATGAAGTTCACGTCACTGCTAGATTGATACCATAGAGGAAATGCTACTAAGGGGCTGAAGAAGGGTGTGGGAAGATTCAGCCATAAACCAAAACAAAATTAAGGAAATGGAAAATGAGGGAAGCATTTCCACTGGAGGATAGATACCGCTACAGAACAAAAGACAAAAGACTACATGGCTTATTGATGAATGATATTTACATGGTGTAAAAAAATGCAAACAATGAATAGTGATTTAATTTTTAAAAACTTGTGATTTATCAGTATTAGAAAAATGGAAAGAGGGAAATGAGGTGTAAGGCAGAAATTTTCACTTACATAAAAATAGGTAAATAGGGGCGCCTGAGTGGCTCAGTCTGTTAAGTGTCTGCCTCCGGGTCAGGTCATAATCCTGCAGTCCTGGATCAAGCCCCACATCAGGTTCCCTGCTCAGCAGAAGTCTGCTTCTCTCTCTGCCCCTCACCTCACTCGTGCTCTCTCTCTCTCAAATGGATAAAAATAAAATCTTGAAAAAAATAAGTAAACAGATAATGTCCAATATTAATGATTCAAGAAATAGTATAACCACATTATTTACAAACTAGGAGATAAATATCAGGAAAAGCAGCTAAAATAATTGAAAGTATGCCTCTGGGGAAAAGAATAAGGCAAGAGGATTAATCTAATTTATTACATGCTTTTCAGTATTATTATTAATTTAAAAGAATTTTTAAAAGTTCAAACACTGGGGTGTCTGGGTGGCTCAGTTGGTTAAGTATCTGCCTTCAGTTCAGGTCATGATCCCAGGGTCCTGGGATAGAGCCCCACATCAGACTCCCTGCTCAGTGAGGAGCCTGCTTCTCCCTCTGCTTCCTGCTCCCCAACCTTGTGCATGTGGATGCTCTCTCTCTCTCTCTGTCTCTTGCTCTGACAAATAAGTAAAATCTTAAAAGAAAAAAAAAAAAAAGTTGAAACTGTATCCAGCATTAAAAACAAACAGGTTGGGGGCGCCTGGGTGGCTCAGTGGGTTAAGCCGCTGCCTTCGGCTCAGGTCATGATCTCAGGGTCTTGGGATCGAGTCCCGCATCGGGCTCTCTGCTCAGCAGGGAGCCTGCTTCCTCCTCTCTCTCTGCCTGCCTCTCTGTCTACTTGTGAACTCTCTCGGTCAAATAAATAAACAAAATCTTTAACAACAACAAAAAAAAACAAAACAGGTTGGTAAATATATATTATTGAGTAGGAAGGAAATAAAGGTTATGTATAAAAACTGCGTATGCAGCATGATCCTATTTTTCATAAACAACCTAAACCAAAAGGTTATTTTTAAATGGTCTTATATTTGTTAGTCTACCTTTTAAGAATTTTCCATATTTTTTACTGTAAACACGTGGAACACTTTTTTAAAAAGAAAAAAAAAAGGTAACAAGAAACAAGTGGGAGAAAAGTAGTCAACAAGAAATGGAACCTTCTGGGCGCCTGGGTGGCTCAGTGGGTTAAGCCACTGCCTTCGGCTCAGGTCATGATCTCGGAGTCCTGGGATCGAGCTCCGCATCGGGCTCTCTGCTCATCGGGGAGCCTGCTTCCTCCTCTCTCTCTGCCTGCCTCTCTGCCTGCTTGTGATCTCTCTGTCAAATAAATAAAATCTTAAAAAAAAAAAAGAAATGGAACCTTCTAAGAAACAGGAGTTGGAGGGTGGCCCAGATGGTTAAGCAGCAGACTCTTGATTTTGGCTCAGGTCATGATTTCAGGCTCCTGGGATGGAAATCTGAGTCACGCTCCAGGCTCAGCGGGGAGTCTGCTTAGGATTCTCTCTTCCTCTCCCTCTGCCCCCCACACCCCCCAACACTCTTCTTCTCTCAAATAAATAAAATCTTAAATAAATAAATAAATAAGCAAATAAATAAATAGGAGTTGGAAAGATAAAAGAAGACAGAGGAAAATAAAAAAGTATCCTAACAGGCAAGGAAGATAAGAAATGTCACCAGGAAGTGGGAAGTCAATAGAACCAAATGCTGCTGCTCAAGATGAAGCATTAAAAACCTCAGTTAGGAGATCACAGAATCTTCTTGAGCAAAGTTGGAGCAACGTTGGAGCGGAGCTGCAGGAGCTGAGCAGAGAAAAGAGATGGAGGAAGAGGGGTAAGCATCAGGCACTCGGCTGTGAGAATTAACAGGAAGCCCAGGCCAGTTCTCAGGAGGTAAAGGCAAGTGTCTGGCTGTTAAAATCTGGGGAGAGATGTTTAAAGCAAGACAGTGGAAAGGAAGTGAGTAAGGATAAGAGAAAAGACGTTATCCCAGGTAAAAAAACAAAACAAAAACAAACAAAAAAGACAAGACTGAGTAAGTTTTTTTTGGGGGGGGGCTTTTAATTTTTATAAATCTTGGTTCCTACTCAGTGACTGATTATATTCTGCCATTTGGCACAATAAAAACAAAGAACCCAAAAGAAGTTTGGCCATTCATTATGGGTGTTGACAATCTCTGAATTCTAATGTAAAAAGGGAAGAGCCTACTATTACTACTACTGTGTAAGTCAAAAGTTACCATTATTCACAAGAATACTTAACCACTTTAAAATAATTACTCCATAATGCTATTCAAGTTGATTAACAGGGCTGGTATACTTGATAACATGTTCAAAATAGTTTTTCATTATGGTTCAAATTTTAACCTGAAGGTAGGGTTTTAAATCTCACTTAGCAAGTTCTTCTGAAAAACAAAACAAAACAAAAACAAAAACAAAACAAAACAAAAACAAAAACAAAACAAAACAAAAAAACAAAACAAAACAAAAAAACAAAACAGGATGCTGAACAGTATGTTTGGTATGACCCATTTTGATTTTTTAAGTGTTATAAGAATTATGTTGTAAGAAGTTTTGTATATCTAACACTGGCTACATATTAGAGTCATTCAGGGATCTATTAAAAATACCAATACCCGGGTTGCACCCCCAGCAGTTCTGGTTTATCTGGTCTGGAACATGGCCTGGGCGTTAGAACTTCTGACATCCCTCCCTGGCCCTCTACCCTCCATGACTGTGTATAAAGAGAAGAGTTTGTTGAAAGGATTGGTGTTCAGAATTTTTCATTTCCTACTCTGCACTATTCTATATTGTTTGACTCCTGAAATAATAAGAATGCACTACCTTGTATAATTTAAAAAGAAGTATTTCTGTTTAAAAATTAACAAAATAAACACCTCCTAAACACTAAAAAATGATTTTTTAAAAGATTTTATTTATTTATTTGAGACAGAGAGAGAGAGCACACAAGTGTGCATGAGTGGTGAGAAAGGGCAGAAAGACAAGGAGAAGCAGGCTCCCCACTGGGCAAGGATCCCAACATGGGGCTCGATCCCAGGACCTTGAGATTATGACCTGAGCCAAAGGCAGATGCTTAACCAACTGAGGCACTCAGGCTCACCTAAAATGACTAAAATAGGGAAAATATTTTTGAATTATGTCACAATGCTCACTTTTCTGTTGCAGAACATTTTAGAAAACATCAGATTTTGTGTACTTGTAATACAAGGGTGAATAAGAGGCAGTATAGGCACATCTTAATGGGAGAAAAGATATGAGACTAATGTTGAGGGGCTTTCCTATGCCCTCTGAGTGTTCTGATTTAACTACATAGGCAACTTAGACCACTTGAAGGCTTTTAATCAGGGCCATGACATGAGGCAAACTCCAGATGAGGGAAAGCCAAATTATGAAATGTAAAACAATAATAGAAGAAAATGTTGGAGAACATCTTGAAACCTAGAGGCAGGGAAGGATTTAGTACCTACCTGCCATAAGGCCAAAAAAAAAAAAAAAAAGAAGTGACACCCCCCAATTTTGATAGCATATTTTAATTATTTCTTTTCAACGGACAAAGTTTACAGGCAGATGTGAGATTAGAAGATTTTCACAATGCCCTGATAAGGGACTAATATCCAGAATATGACAATGTCCCTCAAATCAACATAAGAAGATAGGAATCCCAACAGAAAAGCGAGCAAAATCTATAAATTAAAAAATTATGTAAGAGAATATTAAAAGAGACAACAAGCAGATGAACATATGATGAAGTTCACAAGTAGTCAGAGAAATTCAAACTAAGAATGAGGTTATTATATATCTGATAGACTGGCAGAAATTAGAAAGCTGTACCTCACCAAGTGTTGGTGGGGTGTGGGGATATATAGACAGACGCAGCCATCCTGGAGACCGTCAGGCACTGCCAATGCAGATTAAAAAGTACAAAGTGATCAGCATAGCTCCAAAAGAAATTGTCATATTAATTCTAGGGTACTAATGTTCTAGGGAGCATGAATCCCACTTCATGATGATGGGGAGGTGGAAGCAGTCTACATCCCTATCACTGAAGTAGTAGAGAGGTAAAACTAGATGAACGTATATCATGAAATATTCAACTGTGGAACCAAGAAGCTAATATTCACACAGGCCCAGGGACAGCTCTTTAAATGAAAATGCTGAGTGAAACATTAACTAAATGAGAATAATACCATTTATGTAACAATTTACATAATATAAAATATACATTACACCAAGAGTACATACAAACAAAAAGCTGCACACTAAACACCCTAGAACAAGTGGTTGTGGAGTGGGGGGTATATGTAGGAGATAGTTAACAGGGAATAAATAAAACATTGACTTGGGCCAGACCAATGATGACAAATTGTCATCAACTGAAATGTATGAACAACTCAACTCTCATTTCAGTCCAATTTGTACAAAATAAAAATTAGCAATGCAAATGAAGTACAGATAACAAATAGAAGTAAGAAAAACAAATGAAGGCAGTTTCACTAGTCTTCTAGGGTATCCACTACTGAAAACCAAAAAACTCGTGCCCTCTTCCAGACAGATAAGATAGATGTTAAAAACCATTCCCTGCCCATGTTCCTCCTAGGGAACACTGCTATTCGTACTTCTTTCTCCAGGAAAAATGCCTCAGTATTCCAACTTGTTATTTCCCATTTCCAAATTTCAATCATCTAGGAAAATAAGCTATTATCATCATTTAAAGCCTAATAGCAATTTTTATAAACAGCCATTAAAGGCAGAAATTTGGGTGCAACTGCTTGGCTCAGTGGGTAGAGCATGAAACTCTTGATCTCACAGTCCTGAGGTCAAGCTCCACACTGGGTATGGGGCCTACTTAAAAAAAGACAGATACTTGTTATAGGTTTTTGAAAATTTAGAAAAAATGCATACACTTCACTTATGTATATTTTAACCCCCTCAAAAAACTCTAATAAATGTTTTCCTTGTTTTTTTTTTTTAAGATTTTATTAATTTATTTGAGAGAGAGCGAGCGAGCAAGAGAGCATGGAGGGGAGGCAGACTCCCTGCTGTGCAGGGAGCCCACTGTTCTCCACCCCAGGATCCTGGGACCATGACCTGAGCTGAAAGTAGCCCCTTAACCAACTAAACCACCCAGGCACCCAATGTTTTTCCTTGTCTTTTCACATTTGCTTTCCCTCCAGAGTTTTTTAAAATTTGATTTGGTAACCATGTCTATCATCACAAAGGTACCAGAAGCCTAGACAGAAAGAAAGGTGAACAACTAATGTCCTAGATCCCCTCAAATATCCTAGGTAGATGCCATCTGGCATTAATGATTTAAATACCCTTAAACTGACCATATTTGAAGTAAATCCAACTGTTTGATCTAGTATCACTTAACGTGTCCATTTAAAAACACAATTTGAGAATAAGATTTCCCGCCGTTAATCCTTAATGACCAGGAGTTAAAGAAACAGGATTTATACTCCTAGTTGCTTTCTCTGGGGGAAGTGGTAGGACTGTAAGGAGAGTTTTAGAGCTCGCCAGCACAAGCTAGACCTGAGAAAGCCAGATTCCACTCACCTCAATGCCCTTTTCTTGTTAAAGTTTTGCTGGACACAATTATATTTTTAACATATATACTTCTGTTTGCTTTGATAGACATAGCTTGAAAAATTATTTCCACAGATTCCAAGTGGCAAGAAAATTTTGTAAATTACATGGATAACAGGCTTAAATGCAGTGAGTAGAAACTCTCTCAAAACTCTCAAGTTTAGGGTGCCTGGGTGGCTCAGTGGGTTAAGCCGCTGCCTTCGGCTCAGGTCATGATCTCAGGTTCCTGGGATCGAGTCCCGCATCGGGCTCTCTGCTCAGCAGGGAGCCTGCTTCCCTCTCTCTCTCTCTGCCTGCCTCTCTGCCTACTTGTGAACTCTGTCTGTCAAATAAATAAATAAATAAAATCTTTAAAAACAAAAAAAAAACTCTCAAGTTTAACTCCCTCCCACTGAAGAGAGGAAAAAATAGTGGCTCAGAGAGATGTAACGCTTTCTCCCAGACCATGAAGGTAGCCAACAGAAATGAAGACAAGCCTACTTTTGAAGGCCTAGTGCCTCGCTCACCTGCTCCTATCTATTTCCAGATAACTCTTGGATAGCTCTTTTTAAGCAGTCAAGGGCCTTGTACTTTCCCTGACTCAGGAGTGGACTGGAAGTTTTTTCACCAAAGGTATCAAGAATCACAATATTGATAATACCGCAGTTCTTCGAAGTGAAATTCCATCATGCTAAGGAATATTCTATTCATAAGAACTGAATAATAAATTCAGGCCATGAGCAAGGGGGATTACACAGAGGCATGCATTCCGTATCAATGGAGGCTATCTTAAGAACTGTCTACCATATATTACCATATAGGGATAACCACATATAAGTTAGGTAAGTAAGTACCAGAGTCAAGACAGGGTTGGGGATGACCCCTTTTTCTTTGTGAATGCTTCCTCACCTTCTTTATAAGTGGCAAAACAATATAAGTGATATGGGAAAAAAGGAAAGAACACACAGTAGATTAAGTGAATTCAGCAAGGCACCATTTTTGGAAAAGCCTCAGTAATCAGAGTAAGACCAAATGAAGATTCATCTCTGTGGGGAATGAAGAAAAAGCAAAGGAATTTTAGTAGGGATAGCATGTGCTAGTGAGTGTTAAGGAAGAGGATGCTCCCAGCACAACAAATATTTGTTAAATTTAGATTTTTTACATTTTTTAAAGTTTATACCCTATTTGCATCTTATAACCTTCCCTCACCAACTTTTTATTTTTATAACTTGGTTTCATTAGAATGTAAAATTTGATTTGGAGTGCATGTGTACAGAAATCTGTAGGATCACCCAGACAATGGTTAGAAATAATTCAATACGTGGCAGTGATAAAGTTGTGGGTATATAGGGAAGAAACTGAAAAAAGTGGAGGGTCTAACCTAGATTATGGTCATATCCTACGGAAGAATTCAGAAGTGAATCATTCTGTAACTGAAGAAACAAATTAACATTTCCTGTAATGATTTAGGCACCTAGCAGGAGTTCTCTACTTAATTTATTTTGCATATTTCATCATCATATTTATTCCCAAAAGAGCTGTTCTTACAAGACACAAACATCTGCCAAATAAAGACTTAAGACCTTTCGGCCAGGGCTGCGTATGGCAGTGGTAGAATACAATGTCCTTATTCGGCAATCAAAATTATATAAAGAAAAAAGTGTCTGGGGAGCCTGGTTGGCTCAGTCAGTTAAGTGTCAGACTCTTGATTTCTGCTCAGGTCATGATCTCATGAGTCCTGAGATGAGACCTCCATCGGGCTCAGTGTCAGCAGGGACTCTGACTGAAGATTCTTCCCCTCTGCCCATCGCCCTCCTAATAAATAAATAAATCTTAAAAAAAAAATTAAAGAAAAAGTGTGGAATAAAAAGAATAGTTGTAGAAACTAAATATTTATTTCATTATTTATTTTATAAAGAGAGTGTGAGCATGAGTGGGGGAGAGGGGCAGAGGGTGAAGGAGAGAGAGAATCTCAAGCAGACTCCACAGTGAGTGCAGAGCCAGAAACAGGGCTCAACCCCAGGACCCTGAGATCATGACCTGAGCTGAAACCAAAAGCTGGTCATTCAACTGACTAAGCCACCCAGGTACTCCTGCAGAAACTATTCTAACATTTAAGTTCTTTCAGCACAAGTCTATTAAAATGTAACTTGAACAATGGGTTCTTTCTATATATGACATAGCCCACATTAACTCAGAGGAACAGCATGGTTACAGAGGCTTTTTATTTTTAGTAACAGAAAACTAAGGTTTGTATTCTGAGTCTATTACTTACTAGTTGCAAGAGCCTAGGCAAGTCAGAGATCTTTCTTAGTCTGCTTCCTGGTGTTTAAAACATGTATGATATTATTATTACACATTTCCAAAGATTATAGTTAAGACAACTGGTAAATTAGAAAATATACAGAAGCACTGTTTGGTTTATACAAAAGCAATTTGGTGTTTTTTAAAAAAAGTTTTATTTTTATTTGGGAGAGAGAGAGAGAGCATGAACAAGTGTGCAGGGGGAGGAGCAGGGGGGTGAGAAGAGAGGATATGAAACAAACTCCACAATGAAGCTGGAGCCCAATGTGGGGCCAAGTCCCATAACCCTGGGATCATGACTTGAGCTGAAACCAAGAGTCAGAAGCTTAACCAACAGAGCCAACTAGGTGCATCAAAAATGCAATTTTAAAAGAGCTTTGTGCCAGTTGAAAACATCCTATTTACATATGCCCTTAAGGCTCCACTATGTTACTTGCAACTGTTTTTAACTAACACACAAAGTTGAGAGGCTAGTGCTGATATCACCAAAGGTTCAATTATTTTGTGATAAACTCCATGCTCTGGCCACTTCTCTGTCCCACACTTCTTTATAGTTATACCTTATATAAGGTATAAGGTTGACGTAACATTCATAAAGAATCTATCTTAGTGCTGGAAGCAAGTACATGAAGATGAAGCATATGAGTTACATACAAGTTACAAAGAATATACTTTTCTTTGAGTTTAAAATGTTAACTTTAATTCTGACAAAAACCATTCTTCACATGCACAGCCATGACTAAAATGACCAGTCCCCAAAGTCTTATTCAACCTACAAAGAATGTCATTGGAGTCACACATTTTACTGTCTCTAATCCAGCCCTGGGTTGTTCATGCTCAAGACGGACCATCCCAGGGCGCTGGGTGGCTCAGTGGGTTAAAGCCTCTGCCTTCGGCTCAGGTGATGATCCCAGGGTTCTGGGATCAAGCCCCGCATTGGGCTCTCTGCTCGGCGGAGAGCCTGCTTTCCTTCCTCTCTCTCTCTCTGTGTGCCTCTCTGCCTACTTGTGATCTCTGTCTATCAAATAAATAAATAAATAAAAAGTCTTAAAAAAAAAAAAAAAAAAAAGACGAACCATCCCAAGAAAAAAGACTGACTTTCAATCACTGTTACCCTATACTTCATGACAATGATGTGTTGCTGGTGATACTCGGGGTGCATCTTTCAAGTGTTTACACAGATCACTTCCCAAATTGGTCTTGCCATATAGCAGGTATTAGTTTATTTTGCTTTATTTAATAAATTCTCTACTTTATGATTTAGCCAAGAAGAGTTGGATTAGAACAGGGCCACTTGGTTCTAAATTCCACATTTTATTTGATCCTACACTACTTTTAGTAAACTGAGACACTGCTCAGAAATCTGCTGGAGATCTGCAGGGCTTATGAATCTTATTTAAAACTTTGTCCTTCACTCTTCCATTTCATCTAAAACTCAGTTTGACATTGCTGTGAAAGTATTAGTTTTTAAAAAAACTGTAAGATTTGATACAATGGAAGATTCAGCCATATTTTGCTTAAGTTTCTCAACTTCATCATTTATTACTTTAATAATAACCTCAAAGAAAAAAATCCTACTTTTTATGATACAGTATTTTCTCCATACTTCATATAACTTAATAACATTTTCTTTTTTTTACATTTTCTTCTTATATCATACCTACATATTCAAATAGGAAGAAACTAGTTTAATTATGGCCTATCACAAAAGAATTGAGAAATTGAGCTGCCAACCATCTCCAAAATAATTTTACCATAATTATAAATTAAATGTTACAAAATACAATTTTCCTTAGCAAATTCCATTTTTGTAATTCTTTTAGTTTGAACTCTACTATTAGTGATTATATAGATTCAACTAGAAATAAAAAACTCAATGGGACTCAAGTAAAAATGTACATTTTCTTTCTGTAACAAAATATAAATGCTGTTATGTTTTAAATAGATTAAAATAACTTACTCTAAACATAACCTTAGATTACATATGCCAGCATATTTTAATTATTGACATTACTGATGGACAGAACTGAACATAAGCTAATACCTATTCTCATACTTGTGATCAAAACAAAACTACAGAGGGGCCTGGATGGCTAAGTAAGCTAAGCATCTGCCTCAGCTCAGGTCATGATCCTGAAATCCAAGGACTGGGCCCCACAGTTTCCATGCTCAGAAGGGAGTCTGCTTATCTCTCTTCCCTCTGCCCCTCCTCCCTGTTCATGCTCTCTATCTCTCTGTCGTAAATAAATAATCTTTTTTTAAAAAAACAACAGAAAAAAACCCAAAACAAAACAACAAAAGCAAATCTTTGGCCAATATGAAGTTACACATTTTTTGTATTAAAATTCAACATGCTTTACAGAAATTTCAGTATCATTTTACGATTTTACAGATGATAATGAACTAAAGAATTAAATAATTTTTCTTACAGAAGGACTGAGTCTCATGTTCAAGCTCAGTAATGGGTCACGTCAAGTCACTTTCATTTATTCATTTGACAAATATACATGGACCACCTAGTACAATGCTTGTAAAGAGCTCTAAAAACAATGGTAAAGGGAGAAAAGATGTAATTTTTCCTTCATGGAACTTACAGTCTTGTAGGAAAAACAGACTTCAGTCAAGTGAAATTATGAACAGTAGCGATACGGGTTACACTAAAGGCCTATCTCAGCACAGCAAGTGTTATGAGCATGGCTTTTAGGATAAAGTGGTGTGGACTAAAATTCCTGCTGTGTCACCTCCCAGCTGTGTATGTCTAGATGACATACTTCACTGTTTGCATTTCTATGTTCTCTTCTGTGAAACAGAGCTAATAATACCTGGCTTAAAGGATGGTTGTAAGGATTAAATGAATTAATTCACATAAAACACTTAGAATAGTTCCTGTCATATAGTCAGCACTCAATAAGCAATGACTGTTATTTGAAGAGAAGCTGGAAATCTGGACTTGTTTGGAATCTCTGCTCATTGGGGAAGGCAGGTCACACAAGGTTTTGTAGGTTACAGTCAGGCTTTCAGTCTTAAGTGACCTAATCAAATGGCAGTTTTTTCCCTTCTTATTTAGAGATCTGGCACTTGGGGACAACAAGTGAGGTGCACTGAGGTGAGATATCAGGATGCTAAGGGGAATGGTTTAGTAACAATATCTTCATATCTTTCATTCTGATTGCTACTACAGAACTTTCCTACTGTAAGCACTCCCTTCTAAGAAGTTCGCATGTGGCTCTGCTGGCACCCCACTTATTAGCAGTGTTTACAGAACCTCAGTCAATGAAGTGTCTGACTCTTGGTTTCAGCTCAGGTCATGATCTCAGGGTCATCAGAGAGAGCCCCAGGAAGGGCTCTGTGCGCTGCAGGTAGTCTGCTTGGGAGTCTCGCTCTCCCTCTGCCCCTTCCCCAGCTCACTCACTTTCTAAAATACATAAACAAATAAATCTTTTTAAAAATATTAAAAAACAGAACAAAACAAAACAAAAAAACCCAAATAGGTTCATGGGTAACAACCTACTTAATGGAAAAAAGTCCATCTATTACAACTTTCTAAAATGCTATTTGGAATAAAGTTCAATTGTGATCATCTTCATCACAAGAAATGCACCAGAGGCCTCAATAGGTAAAGTCTTCCCTTGGGAAAGGCATTTATGTGTATATGAGTGTGCAAAGGAAGGCATTCTTCCTAAGAACAGACAACATATATATTAAGGAACACTAACCTTGAACTAGAAACATCTCTAACACATTTACTAAATCAGGAAAGCAATGGATAGTTCAAACAGCAGAACCTCGATGCCTCAATTCTCAGTCAAGTAGTAGAATTGATGCAGTTAGTCCAGAATCAAAAGATCTGGAAAATAAATGTGTATTTATTCATGCTGGTATGCCTAACTTTTTAATGTTCACATACACCCTGTACAGACTCATTAGTCAGACTGGCAAAAGATGAGAAAATAAAACCTAAACTCGCAGACAATAAATTTTACTAGCTTTAAAATACTTTGCAGAAAAGTAACACTTTTCAAATTATCTGTTAACTTCTCCTCTAATTTATACATATTATTAGAGTACAATCTAATTCCAAATTCAGTTGGTTTTAATAAGACGTTAATAAATTCAAGAGCTAAAAGCAATAATTAACTTTAATAAAAACTATCAGTTATTTTTAATGTTAAGGGCTTTAAAAATGTTGAAAGTACAACCAACATAATCAACAATTAAATAAGCAAAAATCACTCTTCTAGATTGTAGGTTCCCCAAACACCATCTCAATGCACAAAACATTACTTTTTTCCCAACCTGCTACGTTAACAGTTTGTATTACATATTATGTCACTAATGTCCAGCCAGAGCTAATTAATCTCCAGGTGGCTCTACTGACTCAAAAAATTTATATGAAATGATAGAGATCAGGTTGCAAGTAGAAGATACAAACCTCAACAATTTAAGGACATCATGAGAGGAAAATGACAAAAACAAAAACATATGAAAGGAAGAACAAACTGTAACACAGAAAGGAAAAAGGAGAGAAAGGATCAAGAGTTCTCAAAATGGCACTAGAAATTAGTGAGGCTTCAAGAAAAATGTATTAACAAAGAACAGAACAGGTGGCTGAGGTTAAAAACTAACTCCACCATGAGAACTGGACAAAACCTATGATTAGGTCCCTAACACTTAACCTCAACTTTTCAAAAGATACCAACTTCTCCAAATCAAAAATACTGATTTTCCTCAGCATATACTAGGAGAGACAGCTTCACTGGTGATTTAGAAGTGGGCCAAAAGATGACTTTTAATGTCTAAGTTTCAGGACCTAGCTAGCTATGAATATTTACTATTTTCACAACGGGAGGGGAAAGCTACTTTAGTTTTAATTATTTATTTATTTTAAGAGAGAGAATGTGTACATAGGCATGCACTGGGTAGAAGGGTAAAGAGGGACAGGGAGATAGAGAATCTTAAGCAGACTCTACACCAAGCAAGGAGCCTGACACAGAGCTGGATTTCAGGACTCTGAGATCATGACGCGAGCCTAAATCAAGAGTTGAACGCTTAACCAACCAAGCCACCCAGATGCCCTGGGAAAAGTCACTTTAAATAATCACTTGGCCTATGTACAGGTAAAAACCAGTACACTCTAAACCTCCAAAATTCAATTCTTTCACACTGTTATATGCAAGTAGAATATCAAGAATTTCAGAAGGGTCAACAGGCATTAAGAGAGAAGTCAATCTGACCCCTCTGGGGAAAACAAGAACAAAAACTTTACACAGCAAATGACGTTAGAGGTCTTAAGAAGATTGCTACAAACAGCAAAGACACATGAAATTCATAGGAGTGAAGGACAGTGTTAACAGGAATAATATAAACAGCTGTAATCACCACCCACTACAGTGATCTGCACCTTTGCTAACGTTTCTGTATCAAATGATAAGTCTCTAAGAGAACTCCGATAAAAAAATTATTTTTTTACACTCCAGTGATAATATGCCTAGGTAAGAAATGTCAGAATAAAATAAATCTAGACCAGCACTCTCCGACTGAATTTTCTGTAATGATGGAAATATTTGTATTGTCCTACATGGTAGGCATTCAAAATGTGGCTAGTGTGACCAACTGAGTTTTTCATTTTAATTATGTGGCTAGTGTACTAAACAGTACAAATAATTAAGCCAGGACCACAGCTAACAAATCTGCAAACTTTACTGATATTACTCTTAAGTAGAATACAGTAAGATATCACTAGCAATAACAATGTTTTAAAATCGGACACTAAAGTTATAAACAAAATTGGCACCATTTTAAGAATACATGGTGGGGGGGGGGTAAAATTCACCATATAACCAGTTTTGCTATATTTTTGTATGTTACATGGCATTCATTTCTCCACATGTATTTTACTCATTATCATTCATTCTTACAAATATTTCTTTCCCCCCAAATAATTGTAATACTTGTAATAAAAGCACTTGAAATAAGCCAATTAAAAAATGGGCAAAGAATGTGAAAGACATTTTTCCAAAGAAGACATACAAATGGCCAATAAATACATGATAATATGCTCAAATATAGTTATTAAGTTATTAGTTAAAAGAAAATATAAATCAAAACGACAATGAGATATCACTTTACACTCATTAGGAAAGCTATTATCAAAGATGGATAATACCAAGTGTTGGGACCCAGAATGTAGAGGACTGGGTGCACTCAGATATCGGCAGTGGGAAAAGTGGCAAAGGAAAAAAGTACAGCTGCTTTATAAACAGTTTGACAGTTTCTCAAAAAGTTAAATACAGAGTTACCGTATGACCCAGCAATTCCGCTCCTAAGTATACACCCAGAAGAATTGAAAACTTATTTACACAAAAACATACAAATGTTCACAGTAACATTTTAATAGCCAAAAAAAAAAAGAAAGAAAACAACCAACATGTGCATCAGCTGATAAATGGATAAGCAAAATGTGATTCGTATATGCATCCAAAAGAATATTATTCAGTTATAAAAAGGGATTAGGTACTAATTCATGCTACAACATGGATGAATCTTGAAAATATTATGCCAAGTATAAGAGGTGGACAAAAGTCCAGATATTGTATGATTCTATTTATGTGAAATCTCCAGAATAGGCATATCCACAAAGTAAATTAGTTGTTTCCAGGGGCTAGGGGGAAAGGGAAACAGGGAATGACTGCTTAACATCATTGATTAACATGGACCAGGTTTATTTTGGGGGTGATGAAAATGTTCTGGAGTAAGCCTGATGATGACCATGCAACTCTGTGAATGTACTAAAAACCACTGAAGGGGTGTCTGGGTGGCTCAGTGGGTTAAAGCCTCTGCCTTCGGCTCAGGTCATGATCCCAGTGTCCCAGGATCGGGCCCCACATCGGGCTCTCTGCTCAGCAGGGAGCCTGTTTCCCCCTCTCTGTCTGCCTGCCTCTCTGCCTACTTGTGATCTGTCTGTAAAATAAATAAATAAAATCTTAAAAATAAAAAACAAACCACTGAATTCTACACTTTAAATAAAAGAGCAAATTTTATGGTATGGGAAATACATCTCAAGTTAAAAAAGCACTTCAATCTGGTCTTAATTTTTTTTTAAGATTTACTTATTTGATAAAGAGAGAGAGAAAGAGGGTGCACAAGCAGTGGGGTAAGGGGCAGAGGAGAAGCAGGCTCCCCGCTGAGCAAGGAGCCGATGTGGGACTCGATCCCAGGACCCTGAGATCATGACCTGAGCTGAAGGCAGATGCTAAACAACTGAGCCACCCAGTTGCCCCTGGTTTTAAATTTGTAAATTTCTGCTTATATAATTTTTCTTTATCTATCCTGGGGGTGTTTATTTTTTCTTTGAAGAAATACTGATCATTTCAAATAAGTGGTTTTGTGTAAGAAGAGAGATCTGAAAACTAAAGTTCTATATAGGAGGCAAATTTTAAAGGTTGCTAGTTACTTAAAAATATATTCTTTAAAGATTTTATGTTTTATTTTTATTTTTTTGAAAGATTTTATTTATTTGTCAGAGAGAGCATACAAGCAGGGAGACTGGCAGGTAGAGGGACAAGCAGGCTCCCCGCTGCACAAGGAGCCCCATGCGGGACTAGATCCCAGGACCCTGGGATCATGACCCAAGCCAAAGGCAGAGGCTTAACCAAATGAGCCACCCAGGCATCCCTATTTCTTTTCTTTTTTTTTCTTTTTTTAAGATTTTATTTATTTATTTGACAAAGATAGCACAAGTAGGCAGAGTGGCAGACAGAGAGAGGGGAGGGGGGAAGCAGGCTCTCTGCTGAACAGGGAGCCCGATGTGGGACTCGATCCCAGGATCCTGGGATCATGACCTGAGCTGAAGGCAGCCGCTTAACCGACTGAGCCACCCAGGTGCCCCCTATTTCTTTTAGAAAGGGAAGAGGGACTTAGGGACTCAAGCAGACTCCTGCTGAGTGGGGATATCTATGCAGGGCCTGATCTCAGGACCCTGAGATCATGACCTGATCCAAAATCAAGAGCAGAAACTGAATAAGATGCTCAACCGACTGAGCCACCCAGGTGCCCCACTAGTTATTTAAAATTAAGACAGGAAACATTAAACAGAAATCAGGAAAACCTCTGAGTTGGCACTGACTTCTGAGTAGAAAAGGACAGGTGTAAGCCCTTAACCTAGAGATACAGGGTAAGTCTGTAATAAAGGCTCTCATCGAGAAGCAGCAGCAGGTCTGAGCTAAAGTCTGGGAAGAAAGACTAAGTCCCCCTCTTTCTGACATTCTCCTCAGGTGATAAAGGAGAGAATCTGAGAGGTTAAGGTTTAAGTCACATGGGCAAGCCCTGGATTTCAACATTAAGCCAAGGAAACATAAGTAATGGGCTGAAATTTCTCTCCTTGAAGATACAAAGAGAAATTGCGGTGAACAAAAAGGCAAAAAAGAACACAGAAGTACAAAATTTGCACAGATCCAAAAGAGAAAGCACAAATGCTTTAAAAATGCATTTTATTTCATAGCGTGGAAAAGGATTGCCTGCCTGGGTCATATAATAAGACAGAGACTAAATGATAAATCACAGAGCAATTACTACCTATAAAGTCTTATTCAGCTGTCATCTTAATCAAATTACCACCTGTTATGGGTTAATGAAGTTTTTTCCTGTGACTATGGTTGCTATTAGTTGAATTCTTTTCCAAATTGATAGATGTATTAAGATTCTCCTTTTAAGTGCAAAAATGTCAAACTGCTTATAGAAGCTTAAAAATGAATATATCAAGGGAAAATTACATTTTAAAAATTATGCTACATTTAAAAGTTAGGTAATAGTTAACATCTAAATTGCTGGAGAGCTGAAAATGTTGAAAAAAAAAAAAAAGTAATGCTGCTTAAGCAATTCCTATTAATAGAAAAAGAGAAACAACAGCAACAGAGTGGGCTGGCTTAGTAGTCCAGCCTAGACAAGGAATGGGAGTACCTCCATCGAAGTGCTTAATAGGTTAAATTTACTAACTAATACCAGAGAAAAAGGAACAGGAAATCATATAGCCATAACAAAGATTTTCAGCTAAAAGTCTGCCCATATTTATAAAAATGTACGTAGTAAAAATAAAAACATGATGAAAAGGACAAATACCAACTTCAGAAACCTTAAGCAAAATTGGCAAAACAAGATATGTTAAGCTTGAATGAGTTTCATGGGTTCTGTATTTGAAATATTCCATAAAAACCTTTAACAAAGAAGTCTCATTATCATTAGCGATTGCCAGTTTCATTTACCCCAAAAACCAAAATTATGGGATTTTCTTTTGAGGTGCAATTGACATTTAACATTATTATTAGTTTCAGGTGTATAATGTAAGGACTTGATATTTGTATATATTGGGAAATGATCACCACAGTAAGTGTAGTTAACACTCATCATCATAGTCACAAAATTATTTTTCTTGTGGTAAAAACTTTTAAGATCTACTCTCT
The DNA here is from genome assembly GCF_902655055.1 of Lutra lutra. Classification (NCBI taxonomy): domain Eukaryota; kingdom Metazoa; phylum Chordata; class Mammalia; order Carnivora; family Mustelidae; genus Lutra; species Lutra lutra. The sequence goes on along the minus strand of NC_062280.1, from coordinate 56,503,667 downwards.
TAGCAACTTTCAGATACGCAATATAGTAACGTCAACATCCTGTACACGACATCCCCATGACTTATTTATATGACTGGAAAATTTGTACCTTGTTACCCCCTTTACCCATTCAATTCAAATTACATTTTTGGACAACTACCAAAATATCATGTAAATAATTCATATTTTGTGTTTCACCATATTGATTGAGAGATTTAAGCCATTACTAATAACTTAGGTAATTCAATCAGAAATATTCCAAAGCTATTTAACAGAAAAAGATGAGATACTGCCAAGGAAGAGAGGTGTACAGCAGGCAGATGACACACACTTGCTGACGATTCCATTTATCTCGATTAGTATGGTAGTTAGTACAATACTTCTAACACATGTGACTATCTTTTAGTACAAAGAATTTAAAGACATTACATTGTCAGCACAGTCCAAAGTGTTCATTAAACTTTGAAAGTCAAACTCATAGCAAGTTATCAGCTTGTGAGCATGTCATCTTACAATATTCTAACTCACTGAATGGAGAAACAAAGTATATAACATAATGTGATTACTTTTAAGGTAGAGAATTTTTTTTAATACTTCTCTAATTTAAAAAAACTCAAAGGGGCGCCTGGGTGGCTCAGTGGGTTAAGACTCTGCCTTCAGCTCAGGTCAGGATCCCAGGGTCCTGGGATGGAGCCCGCCTCAGGCTCTCTGCTCAGCAGGGAGCCTACTTCCCCCTCTCTCTCGCTGCCTGCCTCTGCCTATTTGTGATCTCTCTGTCAAATAAATAAAATCTTAAAAAAATAATAAAAAATAAAAAAACTCAAAATACTCTAATGATTGTCTTTATAATCCGGGATAAAGTTAAAATTCCTCTTTATTCAACAACCTCATATATTGTAGCTAACATGAGTTAAATTTCAAACCATACCCTTTCAGAAACAAAACTGCAAATTTAAAATCTCTAAGCTTTGCTAGTCTATTTTAGAACACTTGGAAATGTTTTTAAGTCTGAACGAGAAATTTCATTCTAGAACACAATAGTTGAGAGAATAAACTTTGTTCCTGGCTTATTCGTTACATACATCAAGCATATTACAGCTATCAGATTATTTTTTTGCATACCTCAGAAGCTAGTCCCTATGGCTTAGTCGGCATGGAGTTTTACCATTTTTTTGCATCAGCAAACTATTACCAGGAAATTGAACCTCAGTCTAATCCCATGTGATCAATATGACAATAGAATTTTATGGACCCTTGCTATAAAACTGATACTTCACTTTTCTTTACAGTGTCTGTCCCTTGCTGCTTGGCCTCCAAAGAAATCAGGCCATAATTAATATTTCAATGGTATAAGATATTTCTGCTGCACTCAAGTAGTTCATTCACTCTGGCATGATTTTCTTCCAATTCCTTGTTTGTAAAAAGAACCTCCAGGTGAGTTGGCCTAGATCACCTCCTGTTTTTAAATTTTGGGGGCAGAGTTGGGAGGGCGAGATTAAAGTCCTGAATTCTCATCTAAATTAGCTAGTAGGAAACATGGTGCCTTGCCCAAGATGCTGCTATGCATTCACACTGGTGGGCAGTTCTGAGAAAGTTTCCTGTGGCCTTGAAACAACTGGGCCCGCTATCTATTGCTGCCAATACATTCTCTTCCTCTCCTTAGTATACATAATGGAGAAAGACTAGATTAAAAGCTCATGGAGTGCACTGAGCTCCCTTGTGTCTTCAGTATGAGGCACAGTGCTATTTAGATGCATGTAGACATCTAAAGGTTTGAGACAATTCTGGCCAAACCAATAGATCAGGTTCATACTCTAGACCTAAATATTTGGCCATTGCCAGTGTTCCAAAATAACAAATACCTAACCAAGCAGTTATGATTTCTGTAATTATTGATGCTGGTTTACTGCTTTACTTGGATATAATGATTAGCAGATACCAAAGGGTCCCTACCCTGAATTTCTTCCTGGTAACTAACAAATGCAGGATAGGAACAAGTCTGGAACTTAGGAAGGAAAGACTTTCTGTAATGAACAAGTCACAGCAAGATCTTATGATAAGTGCCTCACAACTATACAAATTAGGACAATATAAATTCACATATGAAAAATTTATAGGGCACCTGGGTGGCTCAGTGGGTTAAAGCCTCTGCCTTCAGCTCAGGTCATGATCCCAGGGTCCTGGGATGGAGCCAGCATCAGGCTCTCTGCTCAGCAGGGAGCCTGCTTCCTCCTCTCTCTCTCTCTACCTGCTTCTCTGCCTACTTGTGATCTCCATCTGTCAAATAAATAAAATAAAATCTTAAAAAAAATTTATATTATAATTGAACTGGCACTCAAACTCCCAGGATTTGTGCTTGGCTAGTTTCAGAGGCAGACTTACTTTGGTGACCTCATTAACCTTGTACTGATCCAACTCCACATTTCACAGGACTGAATTTTTTGTATCCCATTAATACTATTATGGCAGGGTTTGACTGTGCCACTTAAGAGATTGTTTTTAACTTGGCTAGCTAAAGGGGTGCCTGGGTGGCACAGTGTGTTAAGCATCTGCCTTCAGCTCTGGTCATGATCCCAAAGTCCTGGGATCGAGCCCTGTATGGGGCTCCCTGCTCAGTGGAGAGCCTGTTTCTTCCTCTTCCTCTGCCTGCTGCTCCTTCTGCTTGTGCTCTCACACTCTCAAAGAAATCAATAAAATCTTTTTAAAAAAAATAAATTGCCTAGCTAGCTAGACAGCATGGATAGGCCTCCCCCCACACTGACCTTATTCTTAGATTTAAATAAAATGACCATAAGATATGATACTTGAAGCAAGAAACTAACTGAACTACACAAGTAGAAGACAAATTCTGATGCAAGTATCTTTAGGACGTCATTCACTGCTACCTCACAGACTTCTTTTATGTAACTTCTAGGACCTAGGATTTAGTTCAATAGTATCTTATGAACAAATAGTAAATAGTATCATCACAATGTACCACTAGATCAAAGCTGTAAGTACTGCAGCCAGCTACTTAACATGAAGCAGAAAGATGGTCTTGGCTAGGCTACTTCATCAAGATAAGCCCAGGAACAGAGAGAGGGGCCCTTGAATGTTTTGGTAACACAGTGAGAATGAACGATCTAGGGATCAACTACTTGATTCAACTTACACTGAACATCTGTGTTATCCTGGAAACTGTGTAACTTGTATTTACTTCTTAGAAAAAAAGCGTATTTTGAATATGCATAATAGCTTGATTCTACTTTTTGAAAACATCTGAATATCAAATCTGGGGCTACATGTGGATTCCATACCACTTGCATGTATTTTTTTTCCTTCAGTATTTCCTAAAATTTAACAGCTTAATATAGTAATCACTGTACAAAGCTAAAAAAGGAACTCCTACAAACTAAAACATAAAATCGAAATTAAATCCATGAAATTAATCCATGAAGTGAAAGGAAGAGATATTAACTCTCAGTAAATTTAACATACGTTTTACAACCCGGTTAATAATTTTGGGTTACTAACAAGGTATCTGGCTTAGCTTCCGGCCAAGGCTTAGGTCTCTATCGTTTTTTAGCTTTATGATTTAGGACTGTCTGGGAGACTGGATGACAAAGATATCAGTAACAAAGATTCCAAAGATGCCGCACACCTGCCACTGCTTCCTGAAACTCAACCTAGAGTCTAGTCTCGTAAATAACTCCTCCACAGTGACCTAAGGCAAAGTGACCAATGAAGCGGCAAACTGACCACCTAAAGAAGTAAAAGAGGGATATGGCATGCAGAGAATAATCTGGCATCCATCTTGGGAAGGACTCAGTCATAAGCCTGTGAGGACCAGCCTACAAAGACTATTCCTCCAAAGGATGACCAGGCTGCAGATACACACAGACACAACTACTTAAGAAGTAAGTACCTATACTTCCTGATATAGGTACTTCCTATAAGGAGTAACTATCTATACTTCCTGATTCAGGCGCACAAATCAACTTGAGTAACCACCTCCGCAGAACTCTGGTCATTTACCTGGAAAAGGAAGGGATTGCATGTGGTAATTTCTGATCTCCTTCTCTGGTCTGAAAGTCTTTGATTCTGTAAGCACTGACCTTGACAGCAGTGCTATCCTCCAGTGAGCACAGATCACAGTATCTGTGGCTTAACTTTAACATTACCATTAACATTACCATAAATTTAAAAATGAATTTGATTATTTACAACAAAATGGCAACAGTGGTCACCTCTGGGTGCAAGTAAATATAGGTAGATTTTACTTTCTTCTTTCGTGCTCCTCTGCATAAAGATTTTTCTACAAAAGTATGCATCACATTTATGATCAGAAAAACAGTATAGTGAATTTTCCTGTATTTAAAATAGAAGTTCTCTATTCCAAGACTAACACTATTTTACTTCAGTTAAAACTTCCGAGGATGAGCCCCAATTCAAAAGCATAGGAAACTGAAAAATGTGACACATTTCTGCTGTGCCACGTGGAGATAACCAGTAACATAAATGTAACCTGAAATCCTATCTTTAAAATCCAATTACTGAGATCTGATCACATGTGTACCTACAATGCCCCAATGATTTCCTCATCACATCTAAATAGAATCAGTATACCAGTCTTTTTTTAAAAGGGAGTTACTCTAGGGCGCCTGGGTGGCTCAGTGGGTTAAGCCGCTGCCTTCGGCTCAGGTCATGATCTCGGGGTCCTGGGATCGAGTCCCGCATCGGGTTCTCTGCTCGGCGGAGATCCTGTTTCCCCCTCACTCTCTCTCTGCCTGCCTCTCCATCTACTTGTGATCTCTCTCTGTCAAATAAATAAATAAAATCTTTAAAAAAAAAAAAAAAAAAAAAAAAGGGAGTTACTCTAAATTCTTAAGCTAGAGAAAAAAGGATATTTCTTTTCATTTATTGCAATTATCCTAACTCTTTGGGGAAAGGAGAAACAAAGAACCATTTAAAAATCTGTTAAGGGATGTCTGGGTGGCTCAGTGGGTTAAGCCACTGCCTTCAGCTCAGGTCATGATCCCAGGGTTCTGGGATCGAGTCCCACATCAGGCTCCTTCCTCAGCAGGGAGCCTGCTTCTCTCTCTGCCTCTACCTGCCACTCTGCCTGCTTGTGCGCTCGTGCACTCTCTCTCTGACAAATAAATAAATAAAATCTTAAAAAAAAAAAAATCTGTTGAAAGCTATAACTGGTCTACAGCCATACCACCCTGAGCGCGCCCGATCTCGTCTGAAAGCTCTAACTGCTCCCCATAAATAAATAAATAAATAAATGTATGCATGTACGTATGTACGTACGTATGTTTGCCTATACTCAAGTCTCCTTAATTTTGCAGACTGTTTTTAATATACAGAACTACTTCAAGTGTCTAAATATTTATGTAAATTTAAAGTCTCCATACTGAATGAGACCCCAAGGATTTGAGTACAAACAACTGACTTGGGAGCTGGACAAGTGGGATAGGCCAGGGAAGGACATCAATACAAAGTGCATTAGTGAGCAGGTTACTACTGTGATCAAGTAGATCTCATGCTTGCTGGGGACTTCTGAAGTCTACAGAGGGCAGGCCACAGAGATACTCTGATGGGGTGAAGAGGCTACTGGTCCAGCTCCTGTTTGTTAATGGTTGAGGGCTGCTAGGGTGATAACTACAGGTGATAAACTCCTAGCACTTTTCACCTGAGCTAATGCTGGCTAGAGGCAGAGAAAGTCTTCAGGATAAAAGTCCCAGGGGCTTGCAGGAGGAAGCTACTGGGTCAGAAGACAATGGTGAGTGCCATGGGATGTGGGCAGGACACAGAATATGCTGCCATCATTAAATACAGTAAGAAAAAATGCCCTCACTTAAGTTAAAATGTTACTACAATGTCTATAAACACAGAGTACCTACTCTGTGTCAGGTACTCTGCTGGGCGCTAAAGATTAAAAAAAGAATGAAAAAAAAAAAAAAGAATAAAGTCAGTTTCATGACATTTAGTCCACAACTTAGTGGGGACATGGATCATAAGCTACCAAAAAATAAAAAAAGCTCCAATAAAAGGATTTAAAGAGTGGGGCCATGGATTCTTGGCATTTCAAGTAGAAAGATTATATTCTTCAAAGCAGCTATAAAAAGTACTTGTAACATTTCTTCGAGAAGATAGGAAGGAAAAGCAGAGACCTCACCCTGATGGCACCAACAAAAACCACCACACAATCTGCTAATTCACAATTTTCCTCCAACCCACCAAAAAGCTGAAACCTCAGTATAACCAACTAACCTGGAATTCAAGGATGAGAGGCACTTCCAAGAACAGACCGACTTACTTGGGCAGATGCTGCTGAATGCCAGTAAGAAATGAGTTAGAATTTTTAGCAAATCGGAAAAGTATGAATGTGGGCAAGCAAGAGAACACAGAATCCTGGAGGGCCGCAGTCAAGAGGTGAATTCACACTCAGGTTGTCCTTAGAGAACCTCCCACTAGGTGCAAGCCTGGTGCACCGGCACAGCAGCTGCTGTAGGAAAGGCACAAAATCTTGCCTTGATTCTCCTCTCCTATCTCTACTATGGAACAAAGCCTCAAACTGCTGAGGGCAGGGCAAAAAGCCTGTGGTTCTTAGGACACGGGTGAAAGCCCACCACATCGGGAACTCCTGTCAGTACAGCTAAGTCACCCTATTTCATGAACAGTCTAAGTTAAAAATACCATGCTTGTTACAAACACAGCTTCAAGACCCCGGTCCTACCCTAAGCCCCAGGTTGACAGTCCAAGCCCCTTTCAACAAACACTACTAGAGCCACCCAGGACAGCAGAATCTTTCAAGACCTTAGAGGTCAAGAAGAAATAATCAGGACCCAAGACAGGGTTTAGTAGAAAAAAAGTTCTAAAGTGGTGTGAGCATGGCTATGGATGGAGTGAGGAAGTCAAAGAATAATTGGTGAGTAAAGATGGGTTATAAATCACTTGGCATGAATTTTCTTCTGAATGTTTTATCAATATAGTTGCTTAGACATGCAAGTTTAATTTTTGTTTAAAATAAGGGAAAATCCTACATGAATAGATTCCTGGATTAAATTTAGTATCAGATTTAATTTTTACAGTCAAGAACAATTAAACTGTCTGCTCGTATTTTCTGGATCATGAGAGCTATTCATGCTGAAATGTCTAACATTTTGCTTGTTGTCAAAAAAAAAGCCTTCAAGTGCTGACACGAAGAACTGTGCTTTATTTCAAATTGTGCACATCACTGCGGTAACAGAAGCTCATCACACATATGAGAGGAGACGCAATGGAAGTAAGATTTGTCTCTTCATCTAGTTGATTTGACATAAGCAGTGGCATCCAACCTAAATATCAATGAATGCTATTTTAATATTTCTCCAATCTTATTCATAGTTACAAAATCAGGATAATTTCCTTCTTCTATTAACTACCATTTATCAAACTAAGCATTATTTCAAAGAAAAACAGTACTAGTTCATTGAAAAGTAATTCCATTTAAGTTACCACATTAAACCTAACAAAATCATTTAAACACTTTTGATTATTGAAAAATTAAACAGTCTTAAACTATTCAGACTCATTCTACAAGACAGCCAAAATTTAAATATAGCTTACCAAATCAAATGGTTTCTAAAAGATACAGAATAAAAATGCATTCTTCCTCAGCTCTGTTCTCTGCCCCAAAAAGCTTTAAGAGGCTTAGTACAAAACTGAAAGTTAAAATGAATCCAAAAAAGGTGAATGAAAACTATCTTCAAACAGACTCTATCAGTTCTCCTGTCTTTACAATCAAACTGAGTCAGAGCTGGGAAGTGGCCTGTACAAGTTACAGCCTACATGTTCACAGTTCACATGAAGAGAGTGAATCACCTAGTTTCTTAATAGCAGTGAGAAATAAAACCATAGCCTATGTTGCATAGATCTGTTACGTGTTAAATATTTAAAACAAGAAATGTTGAGATATATCAATTTAAAGCAACTAAAATTGTACATCAGCATTTTTGTTTTGAAGTTAAATTATGGATGTTTAAAATCAGATATGTCTGGTCTTGGGGGTTGAGGGAAAGTGGTAACTGGGTGATGGACATTAAGAAGGGCACATGATATAATGAGCACTGAATATTATATAAGACTGATGAATCACTGACATTTACCTCTGAAATTAATAATACACTGTATATTAATTGAATTTAAGTAAAAAATTTAACTAAAAATTTTTTTAAAAGAAATGTCTGGGTCTTAAGTCAGCATTAAAGGAAAAAATAAGAGAAGGGGGAGGACTTTGCTTTAACTTCCCTATGACTATGAAGCAAGGGGACAGTCTGTATACTAAATGAATTAATATTGTGCATGTGGGTTAACGAATTCCATATACCCATATATCTATGTGTTCCAGACAGTTTTTAATTTTAAAATTTTCTTCTTAAAAAAAAGTTGTTTTAATTTATTCGACAGAGAAAGGGGTGAGAGAGAGTGCACAAACAGGGGGGTGGCAGAGGGAGAGAGGGAAGCAGGCCCCGGCGGAACAGAGAGCAAGATGCAGGGCTTGATCCCAGGACCCTGAGACCATGACCTGAGCCAAAGGCAGATGCTTAACAGACTGAGTCACCCAGGCGCCCCTAATTTTAAAATTTTCAAAGCAAAACTACAAATGGAAGCTGTTCAGCACAACTACTTTCCTTCTTTTGTCCCCAGAATTATGTAAAAGTTTTAATACAAGCTTCCTGAGGACAAGTTCTTTGCCTTCTATACTTTTGCTGTCCCTATAGGTCTCAGCATGTAAATGGAATAGAGGAGAGTAAAAGGCTCTGGGCTCTGGTGGGCTTGAAGTTGCTACATATGTGAAGACAATCAAGCTTTTCTATAATCAATAGTGACATTTCTGGGATCTCTGAGGTTCAACTGCTACTAGAGTATCACCTGTAGAGCAAATATCCTTAGTGTAGGACATTAACAAAGAATTAGACCTTTTCTGCATATTCCCACATCCCTCCTCATGCCTACCACAGGGCCTCAGAAAAAAATGGTTATTGACTAAGATTCACTGAGCTTTCTTGAAAATTTCAAAAGGAAATGGATTGAGTTTTTTTTAACTTGGTGAAATTTTAAGTGAAAGCAAAAATAACACACATTCATGTACATCAAACACATTCCATAATTCATTAATCAAATATTTACTATTAAATAACAACTGTTTTCAGTATGAAGAACTGAACCACAAGCTTACAGTATATTTTAATGCCCTTTAAGAGTTACTCTTTTTATTCCCCACTGTGATGTTCATAATTTCCTTGCATGTGAAATGAAGGCAGAGGATCACCTATTTTATAATTATTAAAAAGATTAAATGAATATTAGTATAAATGTTTTAAAGACTGTAAAGCTATGCTATTTTGCTTTATTACTCTAAAAGCATCTATAATTTTCTTCTTTATTTATAGCTGGTCCCAGCTACTCTCTATACCAGTTCCAACAGAATTCTCTGTAATGACAGAAACATTCTGTATCTACCCATTATAATAGCTACTTGCCACATATAGTCATCCAGCAGTTAAAAATCCAGTGGCCAGTGAGGATAAGAAACTAAATTTTTTTTTTAAAGATTTTATTTATTTATTTGACAGACAGAAATCACAAGTAGACAGAGAGGCAGGCAGAGAGAGAGAGGGAGAAGCAGGCTTCCCGCTGAGCAGAGAGCCCGATGCGGGGCTTGATCCCAGGACCCTGGGATCATGACCTGAGCCGAAGGCAGAGGCTTTAACCCACTGAGCCACCCAGGCGCCCCAAGAAACTCAATTTTTTTTTTTAAAGATTTTATTTATTTATTTGACAGACAGAGATCACAAGTAGACAGAGAGGCAGGCAGAGAGAGAGAGGGAAGCAGGCTCCCTGCTGAGCAGAGAGCCCGATGTGGGACTCGATCCCAGGACCCTGAGATCATGACCTGAGCCGAAGGCAGCGGCTTAACCCACTGAGCCACCCAGGCGCCCAGAAACTCAATTTTTAATTAAAAAGTTTAAATAGCCCATGTGGTCAGTAGCTACCATAATGGACATCACAACTCTATAGCTTCAGAAGCATATAGTCTTTTCATTGTTAAACAAAAGCTTAAAGAGGTAAAAGTTTGTTTTCTCAGCCACATGTTTCACTCTTTTCATACATGGTGCTAATATATAAAAATAAAAGACAGTAACTTAGAGAAGCAAACTCTCACTTAATACAGCCTATTTCACAGATGGAGTCTTTCAAAGAACAAACTGAGGGGGTTGCTGGAGGAGAAAGGTAACTGGGTGACAGATATTAAGGAAGGCTCGTGCTATAATAAGCACTGGATATTATGTAAGACAAATCACTGACCTCTATCCCTGAAACTAATGCATTATATGTTAATTAACTGAATTTAAATAAAAAACAAGAATTTTTTAAATATCAAAACTTCACTTGGATCTAGGTTATTTTGGTTACTGAGGTCACCAAAATATCTAAGTGACATATTAAAGACCGCTAAATGCTAGGTGCTATGCAAATAATTATTAATGGAAGGACAAATGAGAGACTGCCCTTTCATGGACATTTCGGTATGCCTAAATTAGAGGCTAATCCCACTTGCCAGCATCACCAGCAGACACCACCTCTACTTCCTGAATGACTTCTTGAAATGTGTCACTGGTTATACCGAATGTGCAAGACAAGGACCCTTCCCTCAATAGACTACAATCTACTTGGAAGAAAGAGACAAGAGAAAAACCATCATGGTAAGTTTATGTTTAAAAGCCAGAGTATAAGTAAAAACACTTGGAGGAGAGAGGACAGTCAGCCAGGGTGGTCCTAGAAGGTCACCCACAAAAGGAAATATTTGAACTAGGTTTTGGAGGATTGTGAAAGATTTAAATGTGGAGTGCAGGAAGGCAAGAACACTGTGTAGAAACTAGTTTTGCTGATGTGGAAGGTTCAGAAAGTACACTAATTAGGCTTTCATTGTAAAAGGACTTAAATGGTAGGCAGGCTAAGGAGTTTGAAGCCATCCTGCAGGGTAAACAACCAGGAGTTACAGAAGGTTAGGGGAGGCAGGGGCAACTAAGGTTATAAACAAAGAATTTAATTGTTTATTCACCCAAAGCAGGCATCTGGTACATAATATATGGCAGGCACATTACTATGTGAGAGCTATAATGATGGCTGCGACACAGCTCTAACCTGACCAGGGTTTACAACACAGCCAGGAAAAGAGACACAAAAATTTGAAAACAATGTGACACATGTTCATAGCACATTTATGCACAAAGTGTTAAGAAAAGAAGGGCCAAAGGAGGCTTCACTATGAAAGGGTCACCGAGTTAGACCTTGAAGGAAAAAAAAAAAAAACCATGGGCTCACTAGGCAGAGAAGGAATACTAGTTACCTAGAGAAAAGCCTTCAGGAAATATACAAGTTGTTGGCAAGATCATACTGCTGGGAAATTAAAGGGCACTGAGGATATATCATTCAAATATAAAGAAAGGATCAAATCTTTAAAAGCACAGTGTTAAAAAAGAATGTTACTGTATAAACTGTATTTCAGGATTGCTTATGGCCATCAATTGTCTTCTCAGCTATGATTCTGGAAGACTATGAATGCTAAAAGCATTGATAAAAATATTAGACTAAAAATATAATACAGAACATGATATAAAACTAAATGATCTGGTGGTATTTTAAACTATGAAGAGAAACATTATTTGACATTCTAGGTAGAAAGGACATTAATTCAAAAAATCAAATTATCAATAGTAAAGACTTTACTTAGGCCAGACCCAATTTCAACATTTTTCTCTGGCAGAAATTGTATATAGTCATGCAAAAAGCAGGTGGTCGGGGGAGAAAGGGAGAAAGTGAGAAAACTGTGCTTTAAAAAAATGTGTTCTTTTCAGGAAAGAAAGAATCCTTGCCTTTAAAAATATCAGGTATGCTTGTTGTCTTCCATCTGACAACTGCATCAATTCCAGTCACCTACAAGGATACTGTTGTCTTTACTATACATCCCCACTTTGCCCATTAGCATGGTACACAATAAACATCTTTTTTGGAAGAACATTACCTATGATTACTTACATCCAACACAGATGAAATTCAGAACAAAACCTAATGTTAAAAATTGCCTTTAAAAATACAGTATTGTTACCAGAAATTGAATATACCTGCTGTCCAAAACAAAATAGAAGAACACAAACACTGAAATTGCTACAAAGCAACTGCATGATTTCCACTTAAAACGAATGATGGGAGTTTTACTAAAAATGAGGTAAACTTGTAGTAGATAGTATTTATAAAATCAGTAAGAAAAATAAGAAACTTTATATATATATTTATAGACAAGATGTTTATAGACTTTATAGACAGGTTTTTATAATTTACCTAACTTTTAAATTACTGAGGTCTCATGGGATTCAATGTATAATAACCAAAAGAAAGCTTCAAAAAATTTATAATTCGGGGTGCCTCACTCACTCAGTTGGAGAAGCATGTGAGTTTCAGCCCCATGTTGGGTGTAGAGATTACTTAAAAATAAAATCCTCAAAAATATATATATAATTCAATCCACCAATTGCATTCCTGGGCATTTCCCTCAAAGAAATCTAAAGCTTGATAACACAGAAAGCTGTACACAGACATTTATAGCAGTTATATTTATAAATTGAAAATTATTATAAATTAAAAATGACTGAGATGTCCTCCACAGGTGAATGATTAAACAAACTGTGGTAATTCATATTATGTATTACAAAGCAATAAAAAAGAAGAGATACTTATACATGTAACAACCTGAATGAATCTCTAAAGAATTATGCTGAGTAAAAACAAAAAATAAGCAAAAAAACCCTTCAAAGATACATACTATATGATTCTATTTATATAACATTCTTAAAATGAGAAAATCATAGAAATGGAGGACACTTAGTTGCTAGATATTGATATTAGTTGCTAGATATTGAAAGAGAAGTGAGGGCGTGGCTGTAAAAAGGCAAGATGGGGGATACTTGTAATGATGGAAGTTAATAATACTTCTAAATGCTTATGTATTTTTATAGTATGAATTATACCATTTTAGTAACTTTTTTCCTTTGAAAAACTTCACATGTTTAAAATTACAACTACTTTTGACCTCAATTCATCAGGTGAGTATATAAAAGCTATTACTAATTCACAAAAGACAAGGACACAGAAAGTTTGCTCAAAGTCATACTGCCAAAGCCTGACCAAGCTGGTCTTGGTACTTGATGGCTGCATATGGATATCTGAGAAAGAGCACTACGTAAATTCATGGCATCACAGTTACAATCCAGGCAATTAAAATTAATATGAACATGAATCAATCTGTTTTAAATCTTCTAATTGATGATTTTTAACAAAGATTTTATTTATTTATTTGACAGAGAGAGAGAGATCACACGTAGGCAGAAAGGCAGGCAGAGAGAGAGGGAAGCAGGCTCCCTGCCAAGCAGAGAGCCCAATGCGGGGCTCGATCCCAGAACCCTGAGATCATGACCTCAGCCGAAGGCAGAGGCTTTAACCCACTGAGCCACCCAGGTGCCCCATAATTGATGATTTTTAGTAAAGAATTTGAAATAATTAATTATTAATCTAGAAAGCTGTATTACAAAGGTAATCTCTTTAAAAAGGCAGATGCTTTTGCACAGTAAAGGAAACAGTTAACAAAACCAAAAGACAACTGACAGAATGGGAGAAGATACTTGCAAACGACATATCAGATAAAGGGCTAGTGTCCAAAATCTATAAAGAACTTAGCAAACTCAACACCCAAAGAACAAATAATCCAATCAAGAAATGGGCAGAGGACATGAACAGACATTTCTGCCAAGAAGACATCCAGATGGCCAACAGACACATGAAAAAGTGCTCCACATCACTTGGCATCAGGAAAATACAAATCAAAACCACCATGAGATATCACCTCACACCAGTCAGAATGGCTAAAATTAACAAGTCAGGAAATGACAGATGCTGGCGAGGATGCGGAGAAAGGGGAACCCTCCTACACTGTTGGTGGGAATGCAAGCTGGTGCAACCACTCTGGAAAACAGCATGGAGGTTCCTCAAAATGTTGAAAATAGAACTACCCTATGACCCAGCAATTGCACTACTGGGTATTTACCCTAAAGATACAAACGTAGTGATCCGAAGGGGCACGTGCACCCGAATGTTTATAGCAGCAATGTCCACAATAGCCAAACTATGGAAAGAACCTAGATGTCCATCAACAGATGAATGGATAAAGAAGATATGGTATATATACACAATGGAATACTATGCAGCCATCAAAAGAAATGAAATCTTGCCATTTGCGATGATGTGGATGGAACTAGAGGGCATCATGCTTAGCGAAATAAGTCAATCGGAGAAAGACAACTATCATATGATCTCCCTGATATGAGGAAGTGGAGATGCAACATGGGGGATTAAGGGGGTAAGAGAAGAGTAAATGAAACAAGATGGGATTGGGAGGGAGAGAAACCATAAGTGACTCTTAATCTCACAAAACAAACTGAGGGGTGCTGGGGGGACGGGGGTGGGGTTATGGACACTGGGGAGGGTATGTGCTATGGTGAGTGCTATTAAGTGTGTAAACCTGGCAATTCACAGACCTGTACCCCTGGGGATAAAAATATATTATATGTTTATTAAAAAAAATTTTTTTTTAAAAAGGCAGATGCAGTTTTTCCTCTGAAATATGCATGATAAATAGTTTTGAGGGTCTAAAACCAGTTTATAAAAGTAGTTTATAGAAGGAAAGAAGGTTGCAGACAGAAGTTCATCCAAGAGTAGTAGACGGTATTCCAAAATCGTAATTTACAACTCATTCATTCATGGGAGAAGACATTTGCAAAAGACATCTCTCCTAAGGGGTTAATATCTAAAATATATAAACAACATACACGACTCAACACCAAAAAACCTAATCTGATTATTAAAAAATGGGCAGAGGATCTGAATAGATCTTTTCCAAAGAAGACATCCAGAGAGCCAACACATATGTGAAAAGATGTTCAACGTCACTGGTTTCAGGGAAATGAAAAATGAAAACCACAATGAGTTACCACCTTATACCAGTTAGAATGGCTAACATCAAAATGACAAGAAATGACAAGTGTTGGTGAGGATGCACTGTTGGTGGTAATGTAAACTGGTACAGCTACTGTGGAAAACAGTATGGAGGTTCCTTAAAAAATTAAAAATAAAAATACCACATGATCCAGAAATTCCACCACTGGGTATTTACACAAAGGAAATGAAAACACTAATTCACAAAGATACATACATCTCTATACTTATTGCAGCATTATTTACAATAGCCAAGATATGGAAGCAACCCAAGCATCTATCAATAGATGAATAGATAGAGCATATGTAGCATGCATATATATATATATATGTATATATATACACATACATATACATATATATGTATATATATACACATACATATACATATATATGTATATATATACACATACATATACATATATATAGTGGAATATTACACAGTCATAAAAAAGGATGAGACCTTTCCATTTGAGAAAACATAGATGTATCTAGAGGGTATTATGCTAAGTGAAATAAGTCAGAGAAAGAAAAAGACCATGACTGCACTTATATATGGATTCTAAAAAAACAAAAACAAAAAAAGACACAAAGATCAGAATCAGACCTATAAATACAGAGAACACACTGATGGCTGCCAGAAGGGAGAGGTGATGGGCAAAATGAGTAAAGGGAGTGGGAGATACAAGCTCCCAGTTACGGAATGAATAAGTCATGGGAATAAAAGACATAGTATAACAAATAAAAGCACAGCAGGGGAACAGATAATTACATTTGGGGTGAGCATCATACAACATATAGACAAGTTGTATCACTATGTGGTACACCTGAAACTAACGTAATATTGTGTCAACTATACACAAATAAAAAATGTTGAGGTGCCTGGGTGGCTCAGTGGGTTACGTCTCTGCCTTCAGCTCAGGTCATGCTCTCAGGGTCCTAGGATCAAGCCCTGCATCAGGCTCTCTGCTTGGCAGGGAGTCTGCTTCCCCTTCTCTCTCTATTTGTGATCTCTCTTTCAAATAAATATTTTAAAAAATATTTTTTAAAAAAACAAACTTATTCATACAAAGTATCTAGAAAGACTAGAGGTGAAGAGTAAGCCCTATAAAAAGACAAAGTCCCTACTGTTGGGTACCTCGGAGAAGGATGAGAATCCTAGAACCAATATATTCCAGTTACATCTTAGGATAGTGAATTTCTGGATTTATGTTGCTTCTATGGAAAATTATGTTCAGAGCTTCAATCTAATGACCCACAACAATATTTTTGAAGACTGACACCTGCCAATATACTGTACAAAGATTTCAGACCAACACATATTTTTCATCTGCCAACAGTCTGAATTAGACATTTAACAGCTGAGTTGTCACAGATCCCAAAATAATAACAGTTCTTGTGCAAGTCCAACTGGGTTTTTGATTCCTTTTTCAGTGCCTTAAAAAAGCTGACTTTTCTGCTTATTCAGTCATTGACAAATTGACAATAAGTGGAAAATTCCCATCAGTCCATCAGTCTGAGATGCAAGGTAAGATTCAATGAGAGTATTTATTCTAACAGATGTCACAAGAGATTTTCAAAGCATTCTTGTGTTTATTCATAACAACAGAAGAGAATAGTTTCAATAACAGATAATAAGTTTGGACTTAAAAAGGCACACAAATTGCATAAAGAATAAAGAAAAGCACAAAACACAATAAAGCAAAGTACTGCTGTATGAAAATAAGAACTTCCTTAAAATGGCAAGTCTTAAAAAATAAATTATGGTTTTTCACAAATATTTCATTTTCACCATGATCAATTATTTCATGTAGGCTATGTGGTAAAGTATTCCAAGAACTATAACCAAAATAATCAAGTTCATGATTAAAACCTTTTCTGAAATCTCTATCTAATTATTGGTAAGGAAGCACTTTTTCCAATGAAAAGGTTTTCTTCCAATGAAAGCCACTAACAGTGGTTAATGCAGCAGCTGCCTATCCAGATTCTGGCAATGTATCAAGTAACACATACCTAAAAAGTAGATTTAGCTAAAGCCTAGTTAATATAAAGTCATTTTATGGCTCGTTCTTAACACTTGTGATCTCAAGAAAAATTTTGCATGTTTGTTTATATACCAAGGTTTTCTAGGACATTTTTTTCCAGTTCATGTGTCTTATCTTTCCCAGCTACATTGTAAAATTAATCACAGATTCCTTAAAGATGGAGACTTTCAATACTGAATCCAACACAGACTACAAAACTCTTGGGGGAAATCATTACTTGGCCATGAGGCCTAGCACAGTCTGATACAGAGCAGGGAACTGATAAATATTGCTTGAAGGGAGCTAAAATGAATCCTGTATCTTTTTAAATATGAGGTATTCAAAACAGAACATAATACTTCATATACAGTACGGTTCCAGTAAATATATGAAGCACTAATCATGTTCAGTCCCCTTATTTGGATCCCTGTTGGCAATCAGGAATTAGAAGTTACTTCCAACTAAAACAGTCCTTTTTCCTCATTCAATCCAGGGTACAGGTGTCAGGAAAATATGATGTACTTCACTTCAAAGTGGTTATTACTGGTTTCTATTTTACATGAGTGTTTCTAATTCTTCTGAAGGTATGGAAACTGGAAATCCTATTCAAGTGTTTCCTTTGATCATGACATTGAAAATTCATTTACTCTTGCATGCATTAGTAGTATAACTGACTCTCCTTTTGAAAGTAATGTACTTAATGCATTAGCAAAGGAGAACAGTCAATCTCAATATTTTTAAACTACTATTTATGGATGTATACATATATAAGTGCTATAAGGATTTTTCCCCCCCTTTGTAAGGGCAGGATCTAGAAGCAGCTCTCCTCAATCAAGTTTTTGTTTAAGAACAAAACAAAACAAAAAACCCAAAACTATACAAACCCAAGAGCACAAATTCAAATACAGCATCCTTCTGTTGAAATCCACTAGTTTCTGAACACTGGTATATTGTCCATATTTAAAGATTAGAACTAATAGAAAGGTACCTATATTCTTTAATAAGATATGAATTAGGGAGTTCCTAGGCACATAAAGTATTTATGGAAAAGCAAGATGCTTTCAGAGGAACAACTTTGCCTTAGTTAATTTCTTTGAGAACAAATCAAAACAAATGGTAAGTGGGTTTTTCTCAATTTAACAGACTAGTCCCCTCTAACCACTATCTAAATCCCTTTCTGTTTCTATCCAACTTCCAGAAAATTTAGTCTCAATTAGAGGCTAAGACTCAAAAGTGCTCAGGAGACAGACTTAACAAATGAATCCAAGAAGCTGGCTACTAATTCAGCCAGTATGGGGTCAAATACATTTTTATGAGCTACAATACACATTTTTATGAGCTGAGCATTTCAGGTATACAACTTCAAGTTTCTCCTCTTACCCCAAAGAGTAAATGATAAGAAATTCTTGAGAAGACAGTCTTCATTTTTGCTGAGGGAAAAATGAAATGGAATGAGAATGCATAATGTTTTAAGAACAGTAAAATAAATATAAGTACTAGAGTTCTAGAAAGTCCAACTCCCTCATTTTATACACAAGAACACTAGAGCCCAAGAGTTAAATGACTCACTCATGAGATATATACACACAACTTAGTAGTACAGCCAGGTCTAGAATTAGATACTCTTTATATCTCTTAAACCACTGTCTGTTGGCTTATTACATCAAATATCTTCCAAAGGTCTCTTCTAGTCCTTGTTTTGGCCGTTTCCTGCCAATTTTAAGTGTGATCAATTCTGGACAGAAAAGGCAGCTTAAAAAGTTAGTTTACAAGCTTTAGGTGCATGAGTCCATAAATGATTAACACTAGCACTTTCTTCAGGTACTGACTAGCAAGGACATTGTATAAAATGACTCCTACTTTAGAATTACAAATGCAATAATTGTTTATTTAAAAGGTATGTTTTATATTTTGCAAGGTTTCCACTCTGACCCCAGCAATACAATATTATCAGTCTTTACGTTTTACTTTTTTACTTTTTAAAGATTTTATTTATTTATTTGACACACAGAGACCACAAGAGAGGGAATAAAAGCAGGGGGAGTGGGAGAGGGAGAAGGCGGCTTCCTGCTGAGCAGGGAGCCTGATGCAGGGCTGGATTCCTGGAACCCGGGACCATGACCTGAGTCAAAGGCAGACACTTAATGACTGAGCCACCCAGGTGCCCCAGTTTTTACCTTTTAAACATAAGTTTATTAAGGAATGTTGAATCAATCTCTTACATGTGTTGGATTAGCAGTGTTTTACATGACTCTACGTATTGCCTACCTACAAAAAAAAGTATTAACTTCCCTATTTTAAAAAGGTCCTTCTTTGATTTATTTTGCTGGATTTTCTTCCTTATGGACAATCTCTTACAAACTATCAAGATCATAATTTCTCTTTAGGAGTTTATTTCTTCCCTGAAATACTATGTTTAGATTCATAATCTTGTTGACTAAGATCAAAGAAAGCAAGCCAATAATTTGCCTGGTATACAGTAGAAGCTACAGAAAGTATCATTAAGGGGGCACCTAGGTGGCTCAGTTGGTTGAGTGTTGACTCTTCCTTTAGGCTTAAGGTCATGATCTTAGGGTCCTGGGATGGAGTCCCACCTTAGGCTCTGTGCTTAGTGGAAGTCTGCTCGAGTTCCTCTCTCTCTCCCTCTCCCTCACCCCCACCCCACTTGCCACTCTCTAATAAATAAATACAGCTTTTTAAAAAAGTATTATTAAGTACCACAATGGAAGAATAATGACTTAAATGTATTAAAAGCTTCCCCAGAGCTTGAAATGCTTCACATATATTAACTCATTTAATCCTGATAAAAATGATATTTTTAATCATTGTTTTACAAATGAGTAAATGAGTAAATGAGATCTCATTTTAAAAATGGGATCCACAGGGGATGCCTGGGTGGCTCAGCTGGCTAAGCAGCTGCCTTCGGCTCAGGTCATGATCCCAGCGTCCTGGGATCGAGTCCCACATCGGGTTCCTTGATCGTCAGGGAACCTGCTTCTCCCTCTACCTCTGCCTGCCATTCTGTCTGCCTATGCTCGCTCTCTCTCCCTCTCTCTCTCTGACAAATAAATAAATAAAATCTTAAAAAAAAAGAATGGGATCCACAGGGATTATGTAGTTTACCAAGTCACATACCTAGCAAATAAACAGAACTGAACTATGACAGTCTGGCTACTAACCACACACCTCACTCACTGCCTTAATGACACTTTTTATGGAATTCACTCAGTGTCAACGTGAAAGCCCAAGGACTTTTTCTGGCCTAAACTACCATGGTTAATCCTGGATGAGGGGTGGGGGTAGACAATCAAGACCCTGAAAACACTGTATATTTTGATCCCTCCCCTCACTTCCCAAAATGACATTGTTAAAAAAAGGAAAAACAACAATTTAAGATGAACATGAGATTCAAAAGTCTCAAAAGAGAACCCCAACTATCTTGTTGCTATGATTTGTAGGAGGAGGAGAAACAGGACTCATTACATAAACGAATGCTTAGGAAACCTTTTCTTAAAAAACAAAACAAAACAAAACAAAACAAAAAAAAAAAACACTGGGGGCTTTGGAAACCTTGAGCTAAAATGTATCTTAGATCAATGCAATCCAAACCCTGCATTTTCAAAAGGAGAAAGCTACAAACCCAAATGTTTTAAATGGTTTGTCACCATAGATTTAGATCTCCTTATTTCTGGAATAGGGTGCTTTTCATCTCCTCCTCATGTCTGCAATTTAAGAGAGAGCTTACAATGGACCAGAATTTCAAACACCACTTACCCAGTGTTTTAAGTCAATTTGTAAGTCAGTTGTGGGTGTCTATGAAAAACAGTATTCCAAGTTCCAGACCAGGCCCCCAAAGCCTTCACAATACTCTGATAATCCCTCTTCAACTACACATTTTACTCAAGTTTCATATATAATGCCATTTTTATGACAAAAACTCACATCCACTCTAAACTGAACTTGGAACACAAAGCACCAACTTCTATATCAAGTGGTCCCTGAAAAGGGGCTTTCTCTGCCTTTCCAAGTAGACATACGCATTGGGTGATGGTGTGTGTGTGCTGGAGGGAAGGGAGGTTAGGGAGGGGATGCAGATTAGGGAAGAATAGAATTAAACTCCCTTTACAACTCACTAAATTTACAAAATTTAAATTTATTTACAACTCACTAAATTTATATTTAACACAGACAATAATCATAGAAGCCAAATATGCCTTGGCTGTTGAAGGAAGAGGGTTATTGATTCGCTTGCCCCCTCCCTCCCCAACCCTCCATTTGCGAGTTCTGGACTTTATGAGGGCTATATGATATAATATCTGCCTATGAGGATTGGCATCTACCCAATCGGCAGGCATTAGTCAGTTCAAGAAAAGTGTTTCACAATGACGTGACTTAAAATAATGCAGACACTTCCATATTTTAATTTATATATTTTATAGTAGTAAAAATTTACAATCAATCTCTAATGACTTTTTATCATCTGCAGTGAATCATTATGTATTAGTCAAATAAACTATAATATCATCAAGACTATGAATAATAAAATGATCAGGACTGTAACTAACATCAGTGTACCAAATAAAAGTAAATCTAAGTTATAAAAAGAAAACAACTTAGGGCCACCTGGGTGGCTCAGTGGGTTAAAGCCTCTGCCTTCAGCTCAGGTCATGGTCCCAGGGTCCTGGGATCTAGCCTGGCATCTGGCTCTCTGCTCAGCAGGGAGCCTGCTTCCCTTCCTCTCTCTGCCTGCCTCTCTGCCTACTTATGATCTCTGTCAAATAAATAAATAAAAAATCTTAAAAAAAAAAAAGAAAGAAAGAAAACAACTTAGATCAATGACAAATGGAATATCTGCAGCAAACTGAAAAGCAACATCATATAAGATCCTCAATTTAGGGGGGTGGGGTTATGGACATTGGGGAGGGTATGTGCTATGGTGAGTGCCGTGAAGTGTATAAACCTGGCTATTCACGGACCTGTACCCTTGGGGATAAAAATACATTATATGTTTATTAAAATAAATAAATAAGTAGGGGGAAAAAACCCCTCAATTTAGTTATGATAACATAGCCCCCAAAAGATGAAGATAATTCCAATGAATTACTAAAGTGGTAATGTAAACAATATTTGAAAGTCATACAACTTCTCAAATGAAACCAGCAAGCATATGAATGATTGCTCTTTGTGACCTAGGTCCTTTTCTCCTTATCCTAAAAGGAACCTGTTATTTCTTACAGCTGGCCATCAAATTGACCTCCTGAGTACTGGCAGTTTATGAAGCCTTACATCCAGTTATGCTTAAAGTTTTACTTCCTCACTCTCACACTCTGGAGCTATTTGTAGTTATAGTTTGGGCATGAAATAGTTACCTAATTTTCCAAACACAGTCAGTCCACTGGTGTTCTGCATCAGATTATTCTTCCCCCTTCAGTGCAGGAAAGGCACTACATAACCATTTAACACATTGAAGAAGTCATTATCTCCCAGTACACTGAAGGCGTGAAGGCAACTTCCCAAAGTGTCATACAATTTCATGAATGTTTATGCCCTAGAATAACCCTACAATAACCTCTATTTTATCTTCCAGTTAATAATGAAAATATTACTTCATTATTCGGATTCCATTTTACAAATAAGCAAATTAGGGATTTACCTCTTGGTTGAAACAGGAAAAGAATATTAGAGAGCACTCTCAAAATATCTTAATATTTCAAAGCAGTCCAGTGAGACTGGACTTCTCAAGTGATTCGCATCATCTAGGATACGAAAATTCTCTATTTAAATCAATTCTTGGCCAACAACAAGGAAATAATTCAATTTTAAAATTGGCAGTAACTGGATTTTTTAATTAAGTGAATGCAAAAGTTTTAAATTTATTTTCCCAGTTTGCATAGAAAAGAAAAAAAAACTGCAGTTCTGACTTAATATAGACTTAATTCAAATACTCAAGGTCATACAATTGCTAAAGTTTTTATTAAACTGAGTTTGAGAATAGTTTTTTTTTTTAAAGTCTTAATATATCAGAATTACAGAAGTAGATGAAGTAGATTTGGCTTATTCAGCTTATAAATGCAGCATTAACATCCCCCACCCCCTCCATGAATACCAACTGCTCCTAATTTCTGCTTACCTTCTCTTATGCTTTCCATCACTACTACCCCGCTCCACTATCTCCCTTCAAAAACAGCATAGATAAAAATTAAGACAACTGGACACCTAGATCCACAATTTAGGATCTTCAGTATAACATACAATACATGAAATGCTGCACCTTCTCCTTACATAATAGTGGGGGTTGGTGAGGGAATATACTTTGGTCAAAACACAGTTTATGTTATTGGTTGTAAATGATTACTAGTTTTGAAACTTCTCCTCAAATATCTATAACAACTAGAATATATTTCTAAGTGAAAGCCTACCTTTACTTGAAGCAGGTAAAATTATCTGCACGTTTATATACATTATCTATACACCTGAACCAGTTATTTCAATTTCTAATGTAGCAGAGAAACTGAATGTGCTTTTACTTTCTAATCTTCACATCAAATCAAATAAGCGGGTGCTAAACTCTGCTGTAATGTGATATTGTTACATAACAAGTTTCCTGTTGGCATCTATAAACACCTCCCAGTATCCTATACTATGTTACTAACTCTAATTCAGAGTTAAACCTGTAAATTATAATACTACAGATTAAGGATATACCTGAAAAACAATGTGGCAGGCAGAAGACACAACCTTTCCCAGTGCAAAGTTTTTGTTTTGTTTTGCTTTTTTCTTCCATTTTTCCTTTCTGCTGAGTCCTTAACCAAAAGGTTCTCATCTTATACTTTTCAATGCATTTGATCCATACAAAGTAGGTATTGGAAGACAGCTGAGACCATCAACTTATTATTTTCCTGAATCTGATACAAAAATAACCAAGTGTGGAGAGGCATATAGTAAACTCAACCTCCAAAACAAAGTGTCAAACAAAGGCACACACAGTATGCTTTACAACATCCAGAAACCTTATTTTCGACATCAGTTGTTCTCATTTTTATGTTACCATTTCCATAAGTGTTTCACAGGCACCAGAAAAGAAGATACTTCTATATCAATATATTGTATTCAAAGAGAAAAGCAGTCTTCTACTTCCCCTTTTAAAATAAAATAATGTAAGCCCAATTCTAGAAAAGCACCGTCTGTCAAAAATTTGTTTTTCTGCATTAAAGAAAATAAAATTTGACCAAAAATGTATATGAATCATTACTGATTGTATAATTACTATTCTTTAAAAGTTGGAAGACTGTATTTATTTTTTTCAGTCAAACTTAGTAACAAAAAGAACTGCGACCTCAACTAATAAATCGCATCTCTAAATATACATGATTGCGTTGTCCCTGTGTTACTTCCAGTGGTAACTGACACGCCCCGAATTTAACTGTACCAGACAGTTCTATCTGTCCCATCGCTGACCAAACACTGCTTCTCTGTTTCTATTCATTATGTATTATAAGAGGTCTAAACACAACCCAGCATGACGAGAAAAAAATTACAATTCTTATGACAGCAAAGTGATGCATTCAAGTTCTCTCTTGCTGTACATCCCTATCCGTGAGCATTAACAGACATTTTTGATAGAGCTAAAATGCGTTGGCTGCAAGCTCATTACTCTAAGAACCTTGGGCACCTTTCCTGCAGGTTTTCAGAAAACCATCGTAAAAACCAGGCACTATTCAAACCCTGCAAACCAAACTTGCCAAGAACCTTGTGCAACGATCAATAACCTTGGCTCCACCACCATCCGCCTCAAATTCACGGTCCCTGAGACCAATGCAGCAAAACCCAGGCTAACGGCTAGCTAAAGCCCGAGAACTGCCGCGCTTCCCCTCCGCGCCCTCTCTGCCGCATGGAGAGAGGTTAAGGGGAGAAGAGGAGTGGAGCTAGGCTCACCAGCTCCGAAGATGCTCCGGTGACCTCTGGCTGCGTGGCGAGAGCTGGGCCGGGAAGGCGCTAGTGCAGCAGCGACGGGCCGTGTGGACTATGCCCCTGGTGCATTCCTCGCATTCCTGCACAATCTGTCGCCAGCCGAGGAGCCCGCGGCGCGCGTTCCCCCCCTGGACACACACACCTGCCTACTGCTGCGCCCCGAGTGGCCACGGCCGCCGCGGCGCCTCCACTGCCCGCGCTCGCTGTTTGTCGCACTCAGCCAACACGCAGCCAAATCCCGGCCCCGCCGCTCAACCCCTTGCTTCCCGGGTAGGGGTAAAAGGGAGAGGGCTAGGCAGCCCGAGCGGTGGGCAGGGACACCAGAACCGCCTGGGGGTGGCGGGGTGGGGGCGCAGCTCGCTTCAACTCCTGGCAGGGTGAGGGGAAAGCGGCGGCGGAGGAGGGCAGCCGGGGAAGCTCCGGGCTCGGGAACTCGGAGGGGTGGAGCGTGAGGATACGCCGTGAAGAGCTAGGGGCGCGCTGGCCAGAGCCGGGTGGGCAGGACCTGCAGGAGCGCGGGACTCCGAAGGCAAACGCGAGACCACGCAGGGAACCCGGGCGTGGGAGGAAAGAGGGGGCCAGGATGCAGGATCTGGGGCTGGAGGGACGGACAGACCGCCCCGAAGGCTGGGGAAGGCGGGAACCCCACGGTGTTGGGGGCGCGGGGCGGCGTGCCAGGCGGACAAGAGCGGGGGAGCCTCGGGGCAGACGTCCGGGAGGGTTCGGCGTGGCGCTTAAGTTCGGGGCCGGGGGCTCTGGATCCGAAAATGCCAACGTGGGGAGGGTCCTGCGCGGCGTGCAAGGGAGACCCAGGAGAGTATATAGCCGGGAAAAGCAAATGGAGGGTGAAACTTGTGCGCCTGCCGGGGGGAGGGGAGCAGGCAGGCGAGTGCGGGCAGGAACACGAGGCGGGGCAGGAAAGCCGAGGCGGCCGCGAGGCGGTGGGGACGGAGTAACGGGAGGGAGGCGCCCGTCCCCCCGCGCGCCCCTCACGGGCAGGTCCGGGCTCGGGCACGAGGGGGCGAGGGCCGGGGCTCTCGGGGGCAGGAGTCCTCGTGCCCTCCCGCGAGCTCGCACACTTACTTTCCAGGTTAGGCTGCGCCCGTCGTCGCTCGGAGAATCAGGGACATCTGCGCCGAGGGGTCGCCGCTGCGGCACCCGAAAAAATTAAAAAAGTGCCGCGGCCAAGCGGCTGCCCGCCCCTCCCTCCCCCACCCGCCCCCTCCCCGAAGCGGCTTTCCCACCACCCCCGACGGCGGCGGTGGCCAACTTGCCCCTCTACCCGGTGCCCATGGTGCCGCCTCGGCGGCAGGCGTCGACACGGACTCAGCCCCGGAGCCCCCTCTACTGCCCAGAGGCCGCCGCCGCCGCCCGCCCAGCCGCCAGCCCGCCTGCCCAGCCAGCCCCGGGCTCCCGGGAACGTCAGCACGCCGCCGTCTCCGGACCTGCTCCCCGCCAACCCCATTGGTCGGAAGGAGAAGGCTGGCCCTCCCCATTGGCCCGGCCCTCATATTGAACCGGCCAATGGGAACTGCGGTTTCAGGTCGCCATAGAGACCGATGCTGTTAAGAGCGAGAGGGCCTGAAGAAGGTGGGGAGTGAGGCTGAAGGTGTCTCAGGCTTTGGGAGCGGGAGGGGCTGTAGGGAAGAGGTACATGGGGATTCCTGCATGCTGGCTTTGAAACCTGAGGCAGCTTGTGCTTTGGCTTCCTGCCAACCCCAGCTGTGCATGGTAGGGTTTGTCCCTCATCAAACCTCGAATCCATGAGAGTCTAGGAGTGGGCATTTCGCTTTTCCTGCGACCGGGAGCCCCTGAGACGTTGCCCTTTGACCTTTGACATGTGTGCAGCTTCTGCTACTCCAGGTGAGTTTGCACGCCATCCCTTAATTTGCTGCTTCCTGACGTCGCTGATCCACCTGAATTCTACTTGTTTTTCGTTCAACCACTCCCCTTTCCCTGGGGCGGATCTTGCCTCAAAATGTTGGGTCTAAAAACTTAACAGACTTACCTAAAGGAGACTCAAAGAATATATCCTTTGAATGATATTTTGGTAAGGAAACAGGCTGACGTATATTATGTTGGTTGTCATTGAGTCATCACATAAGATGATGTGTTCTCTGTTCTCCAAGCAAACCTCTAATCTCGCCATTGAAGGATTTTTATTAAAGACCCACCTGTGTGTACATTATGCACTGTGAGCTTGGCACGTGCACGCTCTTTCCCCTAAGAGTTTTCAGAGTGAGGAAAGACAGGTGACAAAGTCGATTCTTCATGCCTTCTGGTGATCTCACAGAGTAAAGAGAATAGTTTACAGTTGAGAGGTGTTGTTTTCTGGGTATTTTCCAGTTTACCTCAAATTTGATAAAGAAATGAACTGAGACATGCAGTTAGTACACAGAAAAATCTTGAGCTTTCATAAGTTCTTTGCTTTCCTTTACTCACTTTGTGCTTGTTTGTCAATACCAACTTTTTTGTAAATAACTTTGATATTTAGATACTGGCTATTCAAGTGGGTCTTCATGAAAATATTACGCTTTTAAGCATTTTATAGCTCTATCATGTAGCCACTGACATTCTTTTGGTGATTTTGCCATGTTAGTAAGACGTAAGAAAGCAATGTTTATGTTACCACCCTAGAGGGACCATATTTTGTGAAAAAGCTAACAGGATTTTGGAAATTACAAATATCTATTGAGAGAAACAGATGACTATGTGTGCAAGCTACATAGGTCTAACTACTGTATGGAATTTTAAGTTGAATAATATGCTTTGCTATTAGTTTTTATCTTACTATAATTGGAATATTACATAAATAGATAAGACTTAATATGGTGCCTTGATTGGAGAAACATCTCTTAAAATTTGTAGTAAAATTTAAACCTAGTTTGTAATCCTATGCAGGGTTGATCTGTGGAACAAAACAGTTGAACATATGAATGTTCCCCCTAAATATTTCTAAAATGGACAAGGAATCAGCAGGGACGATAGTGTGTGCTCGTCTCATGCCTTGCTATCGTGGAAGTTTGCACATCATGCTTTTCATTTCTGGCTTTTGTATGCGTGTTTGTTTTTGGAGAATAGAAAAAATAAAATGCAAATTGTATGACTAATTTTTAATGTACTAAGAAGATACCAATGATTTGGTTTTTTTTTTTAAAGATTTTATTTATTTAATTGACAGAGATCACAAGTAGGCAGAGAGTCAGGCAGAGAGAGAGGAGGGGAAGCAGGCTCCCTGCTGAGCAGAGAGCCGATGTGGGGCTCGATCCCAGGACCCTGGGATCATGACCTGAGCCAAAGGCAGAGGCTTTAACCCACTGAGCCACCCAGGCGCCCCTGGTTTTAAAAAATATCTAATAATAATGAATAGAAGATGTGTCTAATGGAAAGAATTACACTGATGTTTCCTTTTTTTTTTTTTTTTTAAGATTTTATTCATTTGACAGAGATCACAAGTAGGCAGAGAGGCAGGCAGAGAGAGAGAGGAGGAAGCAGGCTTCCTGCCGAGCAGAGAGCCCGATGCGGGGCTCGATCCCAGGACTCGATCCCAGGACTCTGGGATCATGACCCGAGCTGAAGGCAGAGGCTTTAACCCACTGAGCCACCCAGGTGCCCCCACTGATGTTTCCTTTATTCTTGCCTTAGGCTAGCATAGAAAGAAGAAAACAAGAATTAATTTTTTTTTTACTCCAGTAATCTTTTCTGTTTGTATTTTTCTCAGATCATGTGATGAGTATTTTGATATCGTATTCCATGTTTGCAGTGATTAAAATGTCACTAAAATCTGTGAATAAAGTCCTTAAGATGTTGCCATTTGACATTATTATTATTATTATTAGTTATTTTTTGTAATTCTTATTCGCAGTTGAAAATTTTCTTTTGAACTTGCTCCTGTACTACCATGCTTTGCTGGATAAGGCTAAGAAATCACTTTGTTCCAGTGAAAGTCTATGCTATCGAGTCTTGGCTGGGTCTTCACCGATTCTCTAAATTCCTTTCTTCATCAGGAGATTGGTTAAACAGAACACTTAAGCAGGGACATTATCCAAGGCACTTCTCTGAACCTGTCCCATTTCTGCTCTCCTCAAGTCCCCACTGTACTTTGTCTTCTTCCAGTTCTATAAACTGAGGATCCATCATGAGGTTTCTCTCTTTAACTCTCCTCAACCCCGTCTCAATTTTTACACCTGATCACTTACTTTAGTCCTGACTGAGAAGGAGTGCCCCTCTTCTGTTCTAGACTCATTATCCATTTCTACTCCCAAACATGGACCATCTTGTCCCCCCAGGATTATCCTCTATTGATCATAATTTCTCCCTTAGATAATATGTTATTTTCTCCTCCAAAAATTTTTCTTCCCTACACCTTACAACATACCTGACCATTTGTGAAACCACTCTTCTTCAGCCTACCTCCCTCTCCATCTTTTGGCTTTTCTTCTCACCAAAAAAACAGTCTGAAGGACTTTTTTTCTTTCTTTCTTTCTTTTTTTTTTTAAGATTTTATTTATTTATTTGACAGAGATCGTAAGTAGGCAGAGAGGCAGTCAGAGAGAGAGAGAGGAGGAAGCAGGCTTCCCGCTGAGCGGAGAACCCAAAGCGGGGCTCAAGTCCAAGACCCTGGGATCATGACCTAAGCTGAAAGCAGAGGCTTTAACCCACTGAGCCAACCAGGCGCCCCTGAAGGGAATTTCTTAAGGCTTTTATTTTTTAACCTTCAATATCCTGGCCCTTGAATACAACTGAAAAGATTCTGAAGGTTTTGCACTTTCTTCTCAAAATCCTAACTCATTTTGTCAGTAAGTTTCTCTCCTACAAAAGGGCCTTATACTTGCAAGTCGCAGTTCCTTAATTCCAGATTTCCAGTGAAGGGTAGAAACCGTTGTCTCTCACTCAGAGGTTCCATATTAATGCAAATGAACAACTTGAGAAGAGGAAGCATTTAACCTGCTAGCCAAACCACCTAGGTAGGTGGTTCTTACTACTGGGAAGAAGTGTGGGAAGAGGGGTCTCTGCTGAGCCTGACTGAATGTGGGACCTAGGGCAAAGTTCTAAAGACTGAAGAGGTTTTGGTGAGCACCACCTTCGAGAAAAAAAGTAAATTGCAGAAATCAAAAGGATTTTTTTTTTTTTTTCAGTTACCATCTCAGGAAGAAGTCAGTCAGAACCTTTCATGATTATGAAAACTTTGTAACTTTCCAATGTTTGTTATTTTCATATTAGCTCATCATGATTAGTATTCCTGAAAAATAATAGCAGAGGCAGCAAGGGAAAGGGGGAGAGCAGAAACACTGGCTCCTTTCTCATTCTTAGAAGCATATGGAGAAGGTGGAAGAAGTAAATACAAGAATTCCAAAAAACACACTAATTGATAGTTGCTTTTTTTGTTTGTTTTTAAAAGGAATGTTAAAACAGAGGCAGGTGGCAAATGAAGGAAAGAGAGCAGTGAAGTAAACTGGTCCTGAGAATGGCTGCTAGAGCTTAATAATAATTCTGCTCAGGATTTCAGAATTGACTGTGTCCCACCTCCAGACTATTCTCTGACTATGCAAATCCTCCCCTGCCCTTAGAGGCCCAGCCCAACTGGTACCTCTAAAGCCTTTCTGAAAATTTCCCCCCACCTTACTCGCACCTCTGGAGAAGGTGATTTCTGCCTTAGTATTTTATTGTGTCACTCTCTACCCCATGGTATAGTTAGTTATGTGTAAGCCTCCTCTCCTAGAAGATAGGATACATGTAATAGTTATGACTGTATCCTCCATAGTGCCTTGGACTACTAAAGTATCTCCCACAGCAAGAAAAGCCAACATTCATTAATCCTTTTTTTCAGTCCTTGGAAGAATTTGACTTCTAACAATGAAAACGTAGAATCAGTAATGTAGGGAGGTACTTACAAGAAGATGGGACTAGAGGTTCAATGTAGAGAGGGGAGATAACATATTACAGAGCAGAGGGGAGGTTTCTGCCGTGCAGCCTCCCAAGGGAGAAAAGCTTTAAATCTTATCGCTAAGAGGACCTATCTCTGCCCCTCTATGAGGGAGGGACTGTGTGAGAAGGACTAGCGGCATGTGCTTTGGGGTGAAGTTACCACATTGAGAGCTAAAATTCTATGTATTGGGAAAAGCAGTTGAAACTCAGCCTTGTCAAGCAGATTAAATAAGAGTTACCTACATTTTTTTCCACCCAAAGTATCCAAGTTGCTCTGTTTTTTGGAACACAGTAGAGTCGTGAGAATGTAACAACTTTATAAAATCACGAAGGCATCAAACACCTGGTAAGTGTAATAGACATATTTCTAAGTACCTATATCCACAGCCACTGAAGTGTGCAGCTCTGCAAGCTTCCTGACCTAGCATCTGGCCATGGTATCAGCCAGAGAGACCTGATTCAAATGTAATCAGTTCATTGCAGACCATTGGCCATAACCTATAACAAGGCCAATCAGATTCATTTCCTGGAAATTTGGAATTGAGAGAACAAGTGAGCTAGAGAGAACTGCTGTATTGGCCCTGATGTTTTCAGGGCTCCTATTCTCCCCACAAAGCCAGAATACACTTCATTTTTTAGTATTCCATGAACTTTCTGTTTCTCATAGTCACCCCAATACTTTATTTTCCCAGTTTGCATTTATTGAGTCTCTGTTTCTTACAATAAAAAGATTTCAATGCAATATTGTGCAAATATCTGACAACAAACCAGAACATGTATTATGACCATCTTATTGTACTATGAAGAATAACAATCTAAAACTGTCTAACAAACAAACTATAAAAAATGACCTAGTTTTTTAGTTCCAAATATTGCCAGTCTCATTTAAAAGAACTTTATTTATTGTGGTGTCTATTACTCCCCACTCCCCAACCTTAAAGCCTTATATTCTTCTACTCAGTTCCCCTCCCATGAAATTGGGAACAAGAGAAGAACTTTGAGAAGATTAGCAATATGTTTGGTTTTTTAAAGTAGAATGATTTGCCATGCTACTAATGTAGAAAGAAAAAATTAGAATTTATATTTATTTTGTACATGTATACTAATTTTTAGAAACAGGGCTAAAAAATAAAAATGAGATAGGAAAATTTGCCAGAGATATCAGTGACTACACAGCTCAGTGGAAAGAGATTCTGAGATCTAATTTCCACCAATTTAAAGAAAATCTTTCAAGAGGAAAACCAGAATTGATCCAATATTGCTATAATATTTAGCTAAAATAATAGAGTTTTCAACAAAAAATTTTGAGACATGCAAAGAACAAAACAAAACAAAACAGGGAAAAATAACCCAAATTCAGAAAAATAGGTAGCCAGTGGACATGCTGAGGAGCCCACCTGTTGGATTTTGTAGGCAACTAATCCAAACGAGCTACTATAAATTCATTTAAAAACTTAAAGGTAAAATGACTCAACAAATAGGGACTCTCAATAAAGAAATAGAAAGTATAAAAAAGAAATGGTAACTACCCACTCTGAGTAACAGAGAGAAAAAAAGTTTGAAGAAAAATGAACAGAGTTTCAGAAACTTTGTGGAGCAGCTGGGAGTACAAGAAAGAAAGGAGGGATAGAAGAGTATATAAAAAATATTTCAAGAAGCAGCAACCAAAAACTTCCCAAATTTTATAAAAAAATTAATCTACAGATCAATGAAACCTAGCAAATCCTGAATAGACTAAACATAAAAATCAAAACTAGATATATCATCATCAGATTGCTAAAAAACAAAGACAAGAAAATTTTGAAGCAACAAGAAAATAACAACTCGTTATGTTCAAGGAAACCACAGTAAAATTATTAGCTGACTTATCATCAGAAACAGAAGACGCCAGAGAACAATGGAAGAATAGATTTGAAGTTCTGAAAGAAAAAAACCTATAGATCAAGAATTCCATATCAAGCAAAAATGATCTGTCAAAAATTAATATGACAGTTTTCATAAATGGATCTATGTTGGAAGTGTACTAATTACTGATGAAATCCATTTAGTTTCTAGCTTAGAATGAAGCCTAAAGCAAAAGAAGGCTGTCGGACAGATGCGGGGCACTTGGAAAATCAACAGTTTCCATTTGTAAAGTAGTTCTAGACTCAGTTCCAACCCTGGGATATCAAATGATCACCACACCAAACTGTTGTATAAGGTATAGATTTGAAGTTATCTTCCTTAAATAAATTCTGTGAAAATATGACTTCATTAGTTTCTTAACTCCAGAACTATCTGCTTGCTTCATAAAGATGGCAATGAGCTGATTAGAACAGTAGGGGAGAGAATATAAATCACATACAAGAGTTCTCCTTATATCCTATCTTCCAACCATGGCACCCAGCCCTTCTCATTCCCGGACCCCTGTTTCCTTTACACACCAGGTCAGCTAACTCTTATCACAGGACTTCCACACAGCTGGTTACAACTTCTATGCATCTCAAGTTGGACTAGGACCATAAGTCAGCAGCACCTGCTGGTACATTATCTTGTCAGGAACCACAAGGCAAGAAATGCCAAATTTTTCTGTCATTTAGTAGCTTTTAAAAATAAGGAAAAATGATAAAAATAGATGAAGAAAAGGCAATTGACAAGATAGAACAACCCATTCATGATATAGATGTCCAACAAACTAGAAACAGAAGGGCACTTCCTTGATGTGATAGAGTGCATCTATGAAAAACCTATAGCTGTCATCACATTTGTGGTAAAAGACTGAATATTTTCCCTTAAGATTGAGAATGAAATGATATCCACTCTTATAATTTTTATTCAACATTGTTCTAAAGGCTTTAGCCATTGTAATAAGGAAAAAAAAATAAAGGCATATAAATTGGAATGGGAAATTTAAAGCTACCTTTATTTACAGATAACATCATATACATAGAAAATTCTGAAGAAAATTCAACAAAAGTGACACTAGAAGTAATAAATGAATTTAACAAGGTCACAAGATATATATGATCAGTACATAAAAACAGTTGTATTTTCATATGCTAGGAATTAGCAATTTGAAAGTAAACTTGAAGAAACAATTCCATTTATAATAACATAAAAACAAACATATCCTGAGGAATATATTTTAGAAAAGTATAAGATCTCTGACCTATAGATTCAATGTGATCCCTATCAAAATCCCAGCAAATGCTTTATATAGAAATTGATAAGTCAGTGTTAAAATGCACATATAGGGGTGCCTGGGTGGCTCAGTGGGTTGTGTCTGCCTTCAGCTCAGGTCATGATCCGAGAGTCCTGGGGTCCGGCTCCGCATGGGGCTCTCTGCTCAGCAGGTAGTCTGCTTCTTTCTCTCCCTCTGCTGCTCCCCCTGCCTGTGCTCTCTCTCTGAAATAAGTAAATAAAATCCTTTAAAAAATGCACATACATGGAAACAAGAATAACAGCTCCCTCCAAAGAAACCCAACAGAGTAGGAAGAATTTCAATATCCAATTTAAAAATTTATTAAAAAGTCGCAGTAACAGAATATAGTATTGGCATAATGATAGCCATGTAGATCAATGACATAGAATAGAGAGTGCAGAAGCAAGTCCTTAACATTTATGGTCAACTGAATTCCAACAAAGATGCCAAGGTAGTTCAGTGGGGAAAGGGCTGTCTCTTCATGAAGTGCATTAACTATCCATATGCAAAATCATGAGCTTTTACTCTTACCTTACAGCACACAGAAAAATTAACTCAGTTTGCATCATAGACCTAAGAACTAAAATTATAAGACCTAGGGGGCACCTGGCTAGCTCATTTGGAAGGGCTGCGACTCTTGATATCTGAGTCATGGGTTCAAATCCCATGTTGGGTGTAGAGATTATCTAAAAATAAAATCTTAAAAAAATAAAATTATCAGACTTCTGGAATAAAGCATAATACAAGATTTCTGTGACTTTGCTTTAGGCAAAGATATCTTGGATATGATACCACATCATGATCCATAAAAGAAGAAATTGATAAATTGTATTTAATAAAAATAATTTTTTTTAAATAAAACTTTTGTCTTTCAAAACACAAGAAAATGAGAATATAAGCCATAGATTGGGAAAGAATATTTTCTTTTTTCTTTAAGTGTTTTTTTTTTTTTTTTTTTTTAAATCTCTATGCCCAATGTAGGCCTCAAACTCTTGACCCTGAGAACAGGAGTCCTACATCTTCCCGCTGAGCCAGCCAGGTGTCTGGGGAAAAATAGTTTTCCAATCATAGTCTGATAAAGGACTTATATAGAGAATATATATTCAATTTCTAAACATGAAAAGTAAGAAGGCAAGCAACTCAATTTAAAAATGTGCAAAATCGGGGCGCCTGGGTGGCTCAGTGGGTTAAGCCTCTGCCTTCAGCTCAGGTCATCATCTCATGGTCCTGGGATTGAGCCCCATGTCAGGCTCTCTGCTCAGCGGTGAGCCTGCTTCCTCCTCTCTCTGCCTGCCTCTCTGCCTACTTGTGATCTCTATCTCTCTCTGTCAAATGAATAAATTAAAAAAAAATCTTAAAAAAAAATGTGCAAAATAAATTTTATTTTATTTTATTTTATTTTTTCAGTATTCCAAAATTCATTGTTTATGCACCATACCCAGTGCTCCATGCAATATGTGCCCATGTGCAAAATATTTGGATAGACATTTCACCAAAATGTTATATAAATGGCTAATCATAATAGAAGAAGATACTCAACATGATTAATCATAAAGGAAATAGACATTAAAACCACGATACAACTATATAACCACTACCATGGGTATAGACAAAAGATTAATAATACCAAGTGATGATGAGGATGTGGAAAACTGGAACTATTTTAAGTTGCTGGTTTCCATTCTGGAAAACCACTGGACAGTTTTTTTTTTAAATATAAGTATGAACTTACCATATGACTCAGCAAGAAATAAAAACACATGTCTACACAAAGATGTTTATATCAATAATATCAGTATTATTCATAGTTGGAAAAAACAAAATAATCAAAATGTCTGTCAAGTAATTATTAGATAAAATGTGGTAAAAATTATTTA
This sequence comes from Lutra lutra, assembly GCF_902655055.1. Classification (NCBI taxonomy): domain Eukaryota; kingdom Metazoa; phylum Chordata; class Mammalia; order Carnivora; family Mustelidae; genus Lutra; species Lutra lutra. Next base: position 56,467,629 of record NC_062280.1, on the reverse strand, counting down.
CTTATTTTAGAGACCGAGGTTGAGTGGAGGGAGGAACGCAGGGAGACAGAGGAGGCGAAAGACTCTCAAGCAGACCACGTGCTGTGTACCCAGCTTGATGAGGGGCTCGATCTCACGACCCTGAGAGCATGACCTGAGCCAAAACTGAAAGTGGGATGCTTAACTGATTGAGGCACCCAGGTGCCCCAAGACCACATGTTATATAATACCATTTGTAGGACCCTTCCAAAAAACAAAAAAATAGACAAAAAGCAAATTATTGATTGCTTTGAGCTGGGATGTGAAGATTGAATGTAAGTGAATATGATAGAACATTTTCAGATGATGGAAATATCCTAGAACTGAAGGGTGGTAATGATTGCACAATTACACATTTATTAAAAATAATCACATTGTATGCTTATAATGGCTATATTTTCATGGAATATAAATTATGTCTCAAGCTATTACAAACAAAAACTTTAAAAAATGATGTAAGCGTATCATCTTACTAACATCATCTTCTAACATGATCGAAAATCTTCCAAATATCATTTCAGTGGATTGAGAGGCTGTTTGTTAAACGTTAAAGAAAAAAAAAACTTTCAGGGAAAACTGATTGATAGGGAAGTCAGAAAATTATTAGAGAAAAAGCCTAAATTACAACCTTAGTATAACTATTGGTTGGAGTTGAAATTTGAGTGTCGTAATTGAGCACATGAAGACAACTTTGTATTTCTTCCATATCTTTTTGTGGTATCTATTTTAGCTTTTATAGCCCTTACAGCCAAGTATGGGAATAAACTGATCTTAAATTTGAATCTTTCTATGACCAGGTATTAAACCATGATTTTCAAGGTAATGCAACATTTTCCATCACAAAACTCTCACTAAAATTTATTTAAATTATCAATACATAGGGGCACCCAAATGGCCCAGTTGGTAGGGCATCCAGCTCTCGGTTTCAGTGGGGGTCATGATCTCAGAGTCATGAGATCAAACCTCACGTTGGGCTCTGTGCTCAGCAAGGCATCTGCTTAGGATTTCCTCTCTCCTTTTGCCCCTCCCTCCCTCAAATAAATAAATCTTTAAAAAAAAAAATCACCAATATATATTTCAGTACATCTTTTTTTTTTTGTTCTTGTGGATTGTTCTTTGTGTTTTATATGTTAAGACATTACATTTAAATAATTTATAATTATGTTTGGTAATAGAGATATGTGATTGAGAATGTTTACAGACCTCATTTTTAGTAGAACATCCTTAGATATAATGTACATTCTTTCCCTCTTGTTTGCTTTGTTTCTGTTGGTTTTTTAGTTTTTTTCCTCTGTCTACCACAGGTGATATAAATCTCTGGAAAACTACATTCTAATTTTTTGGTGTTTTTGTTGTCTTGAAGATCAGTTAGATCATTTACCTCTAACAAGCCACATTTGAATTTCTAACATAATTAGAGTCACTAATCATAACTGTGATCCATCTTGAGAGAGGTAAAGTCTCAAGTGGTATTGAGAAGATTATTCTTTTGACACAGCCAAATGATGTGGAAGTGAGACATAACGCAAATACAGTAGAATGAAGGCTAAGGAAATTGCCATAAGATAGAGAATTTGAGATAAGAAAAAAATTCCACCCACACAGAATTAATTCATTTCTATGGTCAATAGAAAACCTGATTTCAAAACTCTAGGCTTTCAATGATTTACTATTTGGCTTTGGAAAACTCATTTATTTTTCCACTGACTGCCCCCACATTAATGAAAATGAGGCATAAGATACTTCTCCTTTCTCACAAACACTACTCATTAACTTTTAAACCTGAAAAAAGGGAAATATGTAACTTCTGAGCTTCTAGTATGAGTATACTACTGTACCTATCACAAATACAGGGGTCCTTGGTATCTAAGAGATTATATGAGAAAAGATCTCATTTCTACTTTACTTCAGCTTTCCTTTTTACTTTCTTCCTTCTATTTTTCAACAAGTTAAAAAAAATTTTTAATCAATTACCATAGTCTGAAATGCCATAGATGATAACCATCAGCATTTTATTAACTTATAAATCTCCCCTTTTTGAAGTCACTATAAATAATTTTCTCATAGACTTAGGTGGTGTATTGTAATCTCATTGGGTCAAATATACTTAAATTATAAAAATATTTTATCTAATTACACCTAATTACCAGTTTTCTAAAATTATAGAATTTTCGAGCTGGGAAGAAAATTAGAGATTACAAACCAGCATTAACACTGGATATATAACTCTCACCATCCAACCTTTTCAGTCTCTCTAGTAAAGAACAAATTAGTATGATTTAGATATTTCACTCTTTGCCATACATACATGTGTGACTAAATTTTTCAAAACTCAAATAATTTCAGTTTAAAAATTTGTGTAGGAATAAAACATTAGAGGTAAAAAAAAATGCATCTATGCCAAGAACTCTCTTCCTTGCATTTATAAATGACTACTTTATCTTCATTGCTCCTCTACAATACTATTTGACTATTGAGAAGATGATAACTTTAAGAACTTTAAGGTATTTTGTGTTTAAACTTCAACGTGTTGAACACAGAGGTGGTGGTCCTTAAATTGAGTCAAAACCTATTGGCCATCACCTCTGTTTTAAAAGCTGACAAAATGTGTTTGCTATAGTTGGTGGAAGAGCATTGAGCTCAAAAGTCAGGAGATCTGCGTGGGTTCTAGCCTCACCTATGCTACCTGCTTCCTTAGGTCTTAGACAAGTCATTTAATCTGTCTGGCCGTTTTTACTGATCTGTAAAATATATCAGTCACACTCAAATCTTTTCTGGGTTTAGGTTAATTTGTGTATTAAATGAAATGCATGATCTCATTCTAAATCTTGGCTTTGTTTTCTTTATTTTCTTGAAGGAAATTTACCACAAATGTTTATCACTTTGCCCTTAAGTCTATTTCCACTGCCCTCTTTGTTCTCATGTTCTCATAAACTGCCTTTACATACACTGCTTTCTTTTTCTTGGTTCAATATCTGTCTCTCCCCTTAACTCCCACTTGTATCTTGCCTTTTTTTCTCTCCCTCTAGGACCTTCCCTTTCCCCTTAGGGAACATCTCTCTACTAAAAAAATCGTGACAGAGGTCCATTTCTCTGCATGTTGAGGAACACTGCCTGTGAGTTGTCTCCCTTCACTGACAGGGAGAATAGAGAGGTTAGGTACATGGGCTCTTGAGCCTGGGTGTGTATCTGGTTTCTACCACCCACTAGTTGTATGATCTTTACCTCAGTTTCCTATTCTGCAAAGTAGGAACAACAGTGTTATCCAAATATCACTGTGAATCTTAACTCAATCAAAATAGGTAAAGCTTTTAGTATAGTGCCTGTCTTATAAGAACTTGATCGATAAACGTCCACGATTATTGCACACGCTCTGTGGACCCTCATATGGTGGTAATCACTTCAGCACAAGCTAGAAGAGGAAAGGATAAAGCTGAGGCAATGGAATAGCTCTGGGTAAATTGAATGGTGTGTTCCTACAGTTTGATGCCTTTTGTGACAACATTCTGTATTTCCTACACCTTGCCCTTAACTTTTCATCCTACTGGGATGTAAATGTTGGGCAAAAGCACAATGAAGAGGAAGACTGGCACAATTTGTGGGTGATGTACCTTTTATTTAATTTGCAGGAATGGCTACCTAATGGCAACTTTTTCCTCCACGTAAATTATCTGTTTGAAACTTGATTTTGTTTTGTTTTGTTTTTTTCCAGCCTTTTGAACTGGTATGCCATAATTATTATACTCTAGAACATTAAAGAAAAAAGCCCAAGAATTGTCCTTTGGGCAGCTCCATTTATGTAATGCTCCATTTGAGAAATAGCACTGGAAAAAATTGTTCTTAGCAAAGAATGTTAATTGATGAAAACATTTCTTTGCTAACAATCTAAGGGAAGCAATCTGTTCTTAGCTCTTTGAACCACAAAATAGATTTAGCCATTCATGAACAAAAGCCAATTATTTATTTTCAATACTACCTTTAACAAGTCTTTGTTTTTGATAACAGAGCTCTCTTTCTATTCTCTATAAAAGCAGGTTTTAAAAATATGACTGCTCTTTTAATAATAAAAAGGCAGCCAAATCTAATAACAAGATTGTCATTTGGGTATAAAACATAGTTTCCACCTTAATATTCAACTACGTGAGCTTTTTAAATGGGGAAGGGCTTATCCATTTTGATTAAGGAGTCCATATACCTAATCTTCTGTAGAGCTAGCATAACAAAAGTCATATGAAAAAAAAAGTACAAGAGATAATTTTGACTGGTGAGAAGCCAAAATTTTATAGTATTTAGAAAATTATAGTACTGTACATACTTGATGAGCATGGAAGATACCAAATCTGGTTCAATCAATGAGCATTTTACTTTTCCTCATGGTTTTCTAGGGAAGAAGGAAAATGTTAGTACATGTACTTATCAGGTCATAAATATTTTTGAATCTCAAAAAGAAATATATGAACAAAAGTAGAAATTAGAATTCCCAATTAAAGGATGTCACTTGGCAAAAAATATGCTTTTTAATAGAACATCTTCAGCAAATTTTTATTTCAAATACTAAAATAAGAGAGAAAGTCACATATCACATGATCATTGCAAGAAACTGATATACAACTCAATAACAACAGCAACAACAACAACAACAAACAGATTAAAAATGAGCAGAGGAACTAAATAGACATTTTTCCAAGAAGATATACAAATGGCCAGCACATACATGAAAAGGTGCTCAATATCACTAATCATCATTGAAATATAAATCAAAACCACAATGAGATATCACCTGACACCTGTCAGAATGGTATCATCATAAAGACAAGAGATAAGCATTGATGAGAATGTGGAGAAAAGAGAACCCTTGTGCATTGGGTGGGAATATAAATTGGTGTAACATGAAAAACAACATGGAGGTTCCTAAAAAAATTGAAAGTAGTATTACCATGCAATTCAGCAATTCCAATTTTGGTATCTATCTGAAGTGAAAAAATAATTATCTTGAAAAGATATCTGCAAGCCTTTATTACAATAGGTCATTGCAGCATTATTTACAACATCAAGATATGGAAACAACCTAAGCATCCATCAAGGGCTGAATGGATAAAGACGTTGTAATACACACACACACACACACACACACACACACATGCTGAACTGTTATTTAGTCATAAAAAGGAAGGAAATCCTGCCACGAAGATGAACCTTGAGGGCATTAATGCTGAGTGAAATAAGACAGACAGTAAAAGACAAATACTGTATGATTCTCATTTATATGTAGAATCTAAAAAGCCACAGTCCACAGATGCATTGAACAGATTGGTGGTTGCCAGAAGCAAGGGTGAAATGGGTACATTTCAAAAGGTACAAACTCTCAGTTATAGATAAATAAGTCCAGGATGTAAACAAAATTGTGACTAAAGTTTAAAATACTGCGATGTGTATTTGAAAGTTGCTAAGAGATTAGATCTTGAAAGTTGTCATACAAACACACAAAATTTCTAACTGTGTGAGGTAGTAGCTGTTAACTAAACTAATAGTGATAGTCATTTCACAGTATATACATATATCAAATCATCATGTTATAAACCTAAAACTAACACAATGTTGTATGTCAATTATATTTCAATAAATGGAAAAAATGGTTAAATGGTAAATTTTATATTTTTATCACAATAAAAATTTTTTATTGTTATCACTCCTACTAGTAAAAAGAAGCTACAATTACATAAAAAAATAAGGAAGTCAATAGATGTTCCAGGATATATAAGGTAATTAAATTCTGTGATTATTTTGCAACCTTCTAATTAGATGTTTCTGATTTATTTTAGATTTTTTTGTGTGATATTTAGTTCAGAAATGTTATGGTTAATATAATTAGTTCTGATAATCTCTTCATTTTGCTTCTTATATAATATTGTACATTTAGGATTTTCACAGTTTAATTTGGCCAGTTGATAGCTCTAGAAAGCAAAATCCCATTTTTAATAGGACCCGTGTAAGAGATGTTTAACATCTCCTTAGTTTGTCCAAACTTGGTGTTGTATGCTAATTCACTCACCTCAGGATTATAATAGTACTTCAGATTTTGTTCCAAGTTTTCTTTCCATGAAATCTTTGGACAGTCTGCTTATATAACACATAGGAGGTGGTTCTCGTTATTGAGCATATTGCATTTATTTTTTACTAGACTACCGAACATCCGTCAGATAAAACCATTCAGATATGAGCAATGTGAAGTAGATTTGTAGTCGTTTTTATTTGCACCATAATATCTAACATTTATATAGCATTTACTGTATGCCTGACACAGTTCTAAGCACTTCATGTATATTATTTCATTTATCTCTATAAGAACTATATGAGGTAAGTATACTATTATTATCTTCACTTGGTATTAAATTATGGCACAGATAAGTTACTTTGCTTGTCCAAAATCACTCAACTTCTAAATAGCATAGGCTGGAATTTGAACCAGCTTGAGTCTAGTTCTGGAGTCTGGCCTTTTATGCCCTATATTACATGGAAGACTTAGAGTTGAGTTTCTAATTTCCAAATCATCCAATTTCCTGATAACATCTTCATCTTTTTTCCTGTTTCATATTTCTCCTCTCTATCAATATTGAACATTAGGATGGAGGTGAGTCATTTCATTTTTAAATCAACTTTAATAAGATATAATTTACATAAAACAAAATATACTCATTTTAAGAGCATGGTTTGATGAGTATTGATAGACCATTCATCCACATAAGCACCAATAGAATCATTTCTATCACATCAAAAATTTTCCTTAGTGGCCCTTGCCAAGCAACAATTGGTCTGCCTTTTGTCATTATACATTAGATTTATTTCATTTAAGTGGAATCATACATGTACTCTTTTGTTTCTGACTTCTTTCACTCAGCATAGCGATTTGAGATGCAGCCATATTGTATATATCATTAGTTCATTCCTTTTTATTGGTGAGTAGTACTGTATTATATGTATATGCTACAATTTGTTTAGTCATCTACCTATTGATGGACTCTTGAATTGTTTCAGTGGTTATTATAAATAAGCTGCTGTGGACATTTGTGTACAAGTTTTTGTGTGGGCATATATTTATATTTCTCACGGAATTGCTGGCTCTTATGATAAGTTTATGATTAACTATTTAAGAAACTGCAAAAGTTTTCCAAAGTAGCTATACCATTTTATACACCCATCAACAATGTATGAAGTTCCAGTTGCTTTATATTCTGGTCAATACTTAGTTGTCAATATTTTAAATTTTAGCTATTCTAATGTGTGTAATGGTATCTTATTGTGGTTTAAATTTGTTTCCCTAATGACTAAAGATGTTGAATATCCTTTCTTGTGCTTATCGGACACGTGTAGCTCTTCTTTTGGGAAGCATCTGTTCAAATAATTTACCTTTTTAAATTGCTTTCTCTTACAATTATAAGTTATAAGGTATTTATATATTCTGGATTCAGGTTGTCAGCTATATGTATCAAAGATACATACACATTTATCATACATCAGATATGTGTACCAGTTACATATATGTCCTAGTGTTTTGTTTGTAATTTAAGTTCCTAAACAGTGTCATTTGAAGAGCAAAAGTTGTAATTTTGATTAAGTCCACTGTTTCTATTTTTTAATTTATGGTTTGGGCATTACTGTCTTATCTGAGAATTCATTTTCTACTCCAAAGTGATGAAGATTTATGTCTGTTTTCTTCTAGAAGTCAAATTTATAGAGACAGGAAATAGAATGGTGATTTCTAGGGGTCAAAGAGGACAACAGTGGGGAGCCAGTGTTAAATGAATATGGAGTTACAGTTTGGGAAGGTGAGAAAATTATGGAGATGGATGGTGGTGATTGTTGCACAACAATGGGAATGTACTTAGTGCCACTGAACTATACACTCAAAAATAGTAAATTTTATGTTGTTTTTATCTTACCACAATTTAAAAAAATCAACTGACCATATTTGTTGATTTTATTTCTAGACTTTCTTCTCTTTCATTGTTGTATGTTTATCCTTATGCCAAAACTATAATATCTTGTTATTTGTACTTTTTATATAGTCTTAAGATGAGATAGTGTAAGTTCTCCAACTTTGTTGTTCCTTCCCAAAATTATTTTGGCTGTTCTAAGTCTTTTGCTTTTCTGGATAAATTTTTATAATCAGGTTATCAAGTTCTATTTTTTAAAGAAGCCAACTGGGAAGTTTATTGGGATGGCATTACTTTTTATATTACTATGGGTAGAACTGACAATAACATCAGTTTTAGATCCGTGAATATAGTATATCTCTTTCTTTTTTTTTTTTAAAGATTTTATTTATTTATTTGACAGACAGAGATCACAAGTGGGCAGAGAGGCAGGCAAACAGAGAGGAGGAAACAGACTCCCCACGGAGCAGAGAGCTCGACATGGGTCTAGATCCCTGAGATCATGACCCAAGCCGAAGGCAGAGGCTTTAACCCACTGAGCCACCCAGGCGCCCCTTTCTCTTTCTTAATTTAGATTTTCTTTAATATCTCTTGGGACTATATTATAGTTTTTAAGGTAGAGGTCTTGAATGTATATTGCTATATATTCCTAAGTAGTTCATAGTTTTGACACTATTTTAAATGGTATTTTAAATTTCATTTTCCAACTGTTCATCACCAACATGTAGAAATACAATTAAGTATTGTATATTATTCTTATATCCTGTGACTTAGCTAAACTTGCATTAGTTTTGGTGGGTGTTTGCTTGTTTGTTTTGTTTTTGTATATTACTTGATATTTTCTATAGGCACAGTATGCTGTCTTTGTTTTTTTTTTTTTTTTTAATAATATATATGTATTATTTGCCCCAGGGGTACAGGTCTGTGAATCATCAGGCTTACACATTTCACAGCACCCACCCTAGCACATACCCTCCCCAGTGTCCATAACCCAGCCACTCTATCCCTACTTCCCTACCCTCCAGCAACCTTCAATTTGTTTCCTGATATTAGGAGTCTCTTGTGGTTTGTCTCCCTCCGGATCCCATCTTGTTTCATTCCCCCCCCGCCACCTCCAATAGCCCCCAATCCTGCCTCTCAAATTCTTCTTATCAGAGAGACCAGTATGCTGTCTTTGAATAGAGATGGTGTTAGTTCCTCTTTCCAAAGTCTTGGCATTTTATGTCATTTTTCTTTCTTTATGTGTACTTGTGAAGAGGAGAACAGTGTTGACTAGGAGTTGCCAAAGGATACATTATTGCCTTGTTTCTGATTGAGAATGAAAAGCACTCTCTCTTTTACCATACAGTATTGTTATAATTGAAAATTTCTTACTAATGCCCTTTATCAAGTTAAAGAAGTTTCTTTGTATCAAAGTTTGTTGAAATTTCCAGTCATGAGGTAATGTTAAATGTTGTCAGATATCTGCATCTGAAGATGATCAAAGAGTTTTTCTGCTTTATTTTGTTAATATCCTTAATTTAATTGATTGATATTCAAATGTTAAATGAATACTACCTTCCTAGGATAAACACCACTGGGTCAAGTGTACTATGCTTTTAGATTCAATATGCTCCTTTAAAAAGGAGTTGTCTGTTTTTGCTCCTGAGGAATATTGGTCTTTAGTTTTCTTTCCCTGTAATTTCATTTTTGGTTCTGGTGTTAGGGTAATGCCAACCTTTTAAAAAATTTGGGCTATGAAACTATGGAAAGAACCTAGATGTCCATCAACAGATGAATGGATGAAGAAGATGTGGTGTGTGTGTATATACACACACACACACACACACACATATACATACAATGGAATACTATGCAGCCATCAAAAAATGAACTCTTGCCATTTGCAATGATGTGGATAGAACTAGAGGGTAGGTATTATGCTTAGCGAAATAAGTCAATCAGAGGAAGACAATTATCATATGGTCTCCCTGATATGAGGAAGTAGAGAGGCAACGTGGGGGTTTTGGGGGTTAGGAAAAGAATAAATGAAACAAGATGGGATCGGGAGGGAGACAAACCACAAGAGACTCTTAATCTCAGAAAACAAACTGAGGGTTGCTGGGGGGAGGGGAGAGGGAGAGGGTGGTGGGTTATGGACATTGGGGAAGGTATGTGCTATGGTGAGTGCTGTGAAGTGTGTAAACCTGGCGATTCACAGACCTGTACCTCTGGGGCTAATAATACATTATATGTTAATAAAAAAATTAAAAAATTAAAAAAAAATTTAGGCTATGTTCCCTTCTCCTTTAATGTCTGAAGGAGTTTGGTTAGGATTAGCATTATTTATTCCTTAAAATATTAATAGAATTTAGCAGTAGAATGGTCTGGCCCTGGAGTTTATTCCTTCAAGAGGATTGGGAATTTTTAAAAAATCAATTAATGTAATTAATTTGATAGATATAAGGCTATTCAGGTTTTCTATTCTTCAGTGACCTTTGATGATTTACATCCTTCAGGAATTTGTACATTCCATCTATGTTGTTGAGTTTCTTGGTGTAAATTTGTTTATAATGTATTCCCTTATTATGCTTTCAAGGTGTATATTGTCTGTAGTGATGGCCCTTCTTTCATTTCTGATATTGATAATTTGTATCTTTGTTTTTTGATCACTTGGCCTTTCTGATCTTCTCATCTGCCCTGACCCCTGCCCCCAAACCTGACGCACTTCCAGTGTTTTATATACCTCCACCATGTCCAGTTGTGCTGGTCAGAAACCAGGGAGGAATCTTAGACAGCTTCCTTTCCCTTAGTCTTCTGCCATCCCCACCTGTGCCTCTGTAGTCTCTTTGTCAACAGAGGTTTTTTTGTCAACCAGTTTTACCTCTTAAGTTGTTTTGACTCCATCCATTTCTAACCACTGCCACTGAATTAGCACAAGCTAAATATTATCTCTCACCTTAACTACAATAACAGTCCCTTAACTGACCTCTGTATATCCCCTCTAACTATTCATCCAATACTTCAGGCTAAAGTGATCTTCCAAAATGCAGATCTACACATGTCACCTTCTTCCTTGAATATCCTCAGTGGAGTCTCATTAATTTTAGATAAAGACCCAAATCTTAAACAAGACCTAAAAGGCCTTTGTCTACCTCTCTTTTTTTCCTCACCATAAGACCTCTCACTCTGTGTTCCAGCCGTACTGAATTTCTTTCCATTCTTAGGAGATGTCACATTCCTTCTTGCCATAAGATCTCAACATTTGCAATTATCTTTCACCTTCAAATCATACCCTTCTCCAGGTTAATTCTTATTTGTCTATAGATTTTAGCTCCTATCACCTCTTCAAGAAATCCTTTCTTTACTTTTGAACATGCGCTTTGTGAAAGCCTTCCTTTATCTTTTTTTTTTTTGCCTTCCTTTATCTTTAAACATGTACTTTGTGTATACTTAGATAAAACTAATTATGTCACCACCACTTTGTCCCCAGTGGAAATAAGCTTCATGTCTTCAACAGTAAGCACTACATAAATATTTGTTGAATGAACAAGTCAATGATTGCTTTTTTATTTTTATGGGATCATGAGCATGATAGATCCTAAATGAAAATTTGTTGACCACTTTATGAATTATTACCTAATATACATCATTTCATATATTCTGAGTGACAGTTTATTTATAGCCTCTAAAAAATGAGGTTCATATCTCATTGAAAATAATAGCATAGCAGAATTTAATTTCAAGTAAACTTTCATTATGAGGGCAAGTTTTTTTTTTTTTCTTTTTAAAAATATGGTTGAAAAGTTCACCCCCTGGTTGCTGTTTGCCATTTGTATTTCTGGCAGGGAGGGAAACTAGGCCTACTTTCAAAATATTTCAGTTTTCAACTGTACGTATTATGTATTTTCACAAAGAATGCAATAGTATCTAGTTTCTAGTGAGGGAAATGGGCTTATAGAGGTAGTTCTAGTATCTCTCTCTTCTCACAAACACATACTGTTGAGCACCATGGACTTACACTGCAATGCATTTTCATTGTTCAGCTTAGCCACCATCTCATATGTTGCTAATCCTGTGTTCATTATCATAAATCTTCAAAACAAGTATTCTAATAGTGCAACATGCATTAGTAGTACTATTTTACAAACTAAAAATTAAGTGAATTATTTAGAGCCATAATTAGTAAGTGCCAGGGCCAGGATCTACAACACTCCAAAACCTATACTGTTTCTGCTACTTCTTCATGAGCCAGTGCTTGATTATATCATGGAAGGTTGAGAATTGACTTCAAATTTTTTTGCTCTTTGTACTTTATGATATCAAATTCATTTAAAGGATTATCTTGTAAAAATGTTTTCTTTAAATTTCTATGACTCATTCTTAATATGACCTTTCTATAATGATTAAATTTTCATAGAGTTATTTCATGCCTTTATTATTAGACATTGTGATTTTCAATTCTTTGGAAATCAATAGAACTATTTTGATACTTACTTTTTTCCAAATATTAAAAACTAAGTAATTTAAGCCTTTTTGCTCAATTAGTTAGAACATGATCTTGATATTAATCAGCATAAAATTCTATTGACCTTCTGCAGAAAAACCTAGCTGAAAGCTAACACTAATGCTACTTCTGGCTCACATTTGGGGTATTATCTACTCTAGCCATGATAAACAACACACAGAGCCACGTTTATATTCTGCTTTTATATGACCCTGGAAAAAAAAATGGAATGAGCTATGATTTTTATAATTCCTTTCATTTTCTTAAAAGTTAAAATGTATGTTTTCTATTAGGGTGCATCTATTTAGTTGCTAACTCATTCATTCATGTGACATTTATTTATTGAGTGCTTCTTACCTGCCAGGCATCATTCTAGGAGATATAATGATGAAGAAGACAGACAAAATGTTTTTCCCATAGAGGTTCTATTCTAGTGGAGAGAAATGGACAACCAAACAATAAGTAATGAGAACTGCTGCTCAGAAAATATGCAGGCTATTCTGATAATGAGGCTTGGGGAGGGTATGGGAGATTTATTTTGGACAAGATGATCATATAAAGCCTTTTTGGGGGGAGGTAACATTTAAACCAAGACCTGAACTAACTATAAGAAGGAGCCACCCCTTTAGAAAGCTGCAAGAACTACTTTCCAAACAGATGCAAGAGACCTAGAGGGAGGAATGATCTTGGGAGGTACTGGGAACAGAAAGAAGGTGTTGCTAGAACAGAGATTATAATGCTGGAAAAAGAGTCAGGGGCCAGATCATGAGGATGTCAAATAAACCTAAAGTTACCATCAGTTTCTTCAGAAATAACATTTTTATATTATTATATTTGCCTTAAAATTAACGTTATCTCTCTGAAACAATTCATCAATTGAAACATATCTTATTATAATATTTTAAATTGACAAGTTCTTTAGGAATTATGTAGTCCAACCTCTTATTTTATTTTATTTTTTATTTTTTTAAAAGATTTCATTTATTTATTTGACAGAGTGAGAAAGCACAAGAAGGCAGAGCAGCAGAGGGAGAAGGAGAAGCAGGCTCCTCACTGAGCAGGGAGCCCAATGTGGGGCTTGATCCCAGGCTCCTGGGATCATGACCTGAGCCAAAGGCAGTCGCTTAACCAACTGAGCCACCCAGGTCCCTCCCCCCCCCCCCCAGCAACCTCTTATTTTAGAGATAAGGCAATGTTAGCCCAGAAACGTTGACTTACAGGAGAAAATGTAGCAAACCCAGGCAGGCTAGAATATGAGCTCAGGATTCAGTATTGCAGAGTCCAGTGCTCTTTCCAGAAACCAGTTTGTTTGTTTGTTTACAGATTTTATTTATTTACTTGACAGAGAGAGAAACAGTGAGAGAGGGAACACGAGCAAGTGGAGTGGAAGAGGGTGAAGAAGACCTCCTTCTGAGCAGGGAGCCCAGTGTGGGGCTCAATCCCAGGACCCTGGGATCATGACCTGAGCTGAAGGTAGACACTCAACAACTGACCCCCAGGCACTGCCAGAAATCAGTTTCTAAGAAAACATTCAAACAAAACTTTCAAAGTTTTTCAAATTTATGGCATTTCTATGGCTCTTTGTTTTCCACTGAAATTTCTTTTAAATAGTAAATTATCATAACTTAACCAGTATATAGGAATCTTTTTGATTTAGGATTGCACATGGTTTTTAAAAATCATTGACCACATTCTTATTTTTTTTCTAGTTTTGTTTTCAGATTTTATTTATTTATTTATTTCAGAGAGAGAGAGAGAGCACAGGCAGGATGAGTGGCAGAGGGAAAGGGAGAAGCGAACTCCCCATTGAGCAGAAAGCTTCATCCCAGGACCCTAGGATTATGACCTGAGCCGAAGACAGACATTTAACGGACTGAGCCACCCAGGCACCCTGGCCACATTCTTACAAGAAAAGAATAATTCAGACGTTGAATTAGTGTCTATCTTTCATTTGACTTTCATTGTACCATCGTAGAGGTTTTTAACCTGGTATTTTTAAACCCCAAGGGATGCACAAATGGGCTTCAGGGTTCTATTAACCCTATGGAAAGTTGCACATCTTACATGCTTATGAGTATCATTTCAGCTCCTCCAAGAAACAGACATCAAAAAAGATTTAGACAATTTATAGGAAAATGCCTACCTACGGAGGATAAAGGAGAGGGAGCAGGAAAAGGTAACAATGAGAGCACAAGATAAGTCTGACATCTGTGAAGGGAAAAAGGGAAGGAAGAATTGGGTAGAAAGTCTCAAATGTCAGTACCGTTCCAAGAAAGCATCAGCCAGGGTGATGGGGAATCCCCATGGAAAAGCTTCTGAGTTAAGGTATCATGTGTCCAGCTGAAAGGCACTGGCACTAGTGTCCTGCCATGCTCAGTTATTGGCTCTAAGCATCCCCAGGGGAAGTGTGGTTTTGTTGTGAACACTATCATGGATCCAAGGGGGCAACAACTGGGGCTGTCTATCAACTCTGCTCCTGGCAGCAGTTCTCTGGAAGAGATTAAGTGGTGAATTTCCAGCACCATCTCACTATGCTTATGTGTTCTTTGGGGAAAGCATCAGTGGCTCTTGTCATATTTGCTAAGAGGGTGGGTTCCCCCAAAAGTTCGGAACCACTGCCTGTTCTGACACCCACCTGATTCAATTGTGGCCCTCAAAGAATGCAAATTGGTGTGGCCACTGTGGAGAACAGAATGAAGGTTTCCCTAAAAATTAAAAAAAGAAGTACTATATGATCAAGTAATTTTACTACTGGATATTTACCCAACGAATACGAAAATATGAAACCAAAGGAATATATGCACCCATATACTTATTGCAACATTATTTACAGTAGCCAAATTATGGAAGCAGCCTGTGTCTATTGATAGATGAAAGGATAAAGAAGATCGGGCCTATATACAGCAGAATATTACTCAGCCATAAAAAAAGGAATGGAATTTTGCCATTTGCAACAATGGGGATGGACCTAGAGAGTATAAAACTAAATGAAATAAGCCAGTCATAGAAAGACAAATACCATATGATTTCACTCATGTGGCATTTAAAAGGCAAAATAAATGAAAAAAGGGGGGGAAGAGACAAACCAAAAAACCCAGACTCTTAACTATAGAGAACTGATGGTTACCAGAGGAGAGGTGGGTAGGGAGATGAGTGAAATAGGTGACGGGATTAAGAGTACACTTATCTTGATGAGAGCTGAATAATATATGGAATTATTGACACATGCTGTATACTTAAAACTATAACACTATATATTAACTACATTGGAACTAAAAATTACAAAATAATAAATGTGGCCCTCAGCAACCAAAGTATGGACTCAAATTTATTACTAAAAGTCAATAAGCAGGAGTTATCAAACCACTGAAAATTGGCTTTGTTCCCATTATTTCTTCATGAGTGACAGAGACATACTTTTCCTATATATGTTTATCACAATCAAAGCAACTAGTGTCAGAATATGATGGCAGGGCTATAAGATATGGTGTGTATGATCCTATTTTTCCTTAGGGGAAGCACTAAAGATTCAGAATATGGAAGTTGGAGACAAAACTTCTGGGTGCATAATGTGGTTCTGTCACTAATTAGATACTTGACCATGAGTAAATTACTTCTCTGTGCTTCAGATTGCTCATTTCTAACATGGACATGCCTCCTCGGATTGTGGGGCGGATGTAGTGAGGTGATCTCCAGAAAGCTCCTCATACAATATGCCTGGCACACAGTATTCCTATGGTGATAGGCCCTTGGGGGTTGAGCACTGCAGGATGCCTGCTTGAACAGATTGGGCAATCTCCAAAATGTGAACTTAGGGAGTGAATGAATACATGAAGCACTGATTCTTAAGCTGCAGAAGGATCCTTTGAAGAGTGAGCTCTTGTAAAATATTTGAAAATTATTCAGTTGAAAAGTATTATCCCTGGTTTGTAGTATTTGAGGAGATACTACATTCTGTTTATGTACTTATTTGTATTTTTAATTTAGAAAGTGAATATGCATTACATTTTTATAATTTTATGCCCAGTTCATTAACACATCTGCATTTTAAAGAAATTAGAGCTATAAAGGTGATATTGCGTAGAAGAAACCTTATCATACTTGCACTATAGATCTTTACCTTTCTTGATGAATCGTTTTCTATTTAGGTGACACTGCCTTTCCTCCTTTAACAACTTCCTGAATTCTCTCAGCCTATTTTTTTCTGTAATTCTTTAATTACCTATCTTCTTGGTATAGCTGCCTTTCACTATTCCTGGCATAAGCATTTTTAGTAGAGTGGATATGATAAAAGATTAAATAGGTATTTGAAAGGTTAAGTAAGCATTCACAAATTATTTAGTCTAGTGGTTGGCAAACAAAAGCCCAAGGGCCAAATCTGGCCAGCAGTCTGTTTGTGTAAATAAAGTTTTATTGGAATGATGATTTTTAGATTACATATTGGCTGCTTTCATGCCACACAATGGAACTGAATAGTTACAATAGATACTGTAGACCACACCACAAAGCATAAAATATTTATCTGACCTCTCACAGAAAAAGTTTGCCAACCTCTGATTTAGTTTACCCAAAATTTTGAAAAGCAGAATAAACATTAAAAAAAAAAAATATATATATATCTATATATACATATATATAGATATATATATATATATCTAGAACAGGATAGCTTCTTGAGGGTAGGGACTGTGCCTTATTTGTCATTTTATCCTCAGTAGCTAGCCTAGAGCCAGGTTTGTAGTAGATACTAAACAAATATTTGTGAACTTGAACTGATTGCATTAATTTAAAAAATTAAATACTTAAAAAGAAATTGCTTCCCAGTATGTTTTTTATTAAATGATTTTTTAAAAAAGATTTTATTTATTTATTTGACAGAGAGAGAAAGACATCACAAGTAGGCAGAGAGGCAGGCAGAGAGAGGGGGAAGCAGGCTCACTGCCGATCAGAGAGCCCGATGCGGGGCTCGATCCCAGGACCCTGAGATCATGACCTGAGCCGAAGGCAGAGGCTTAACCCACTGAGCCACCCAGGCGCCCCCCCCAGTATGTTTTTTATTAAAGCTGGCACTATAGAATAAACTAGCTGGGCTTGTGCAGTAGAGTGACCATTATAAATAATTTTCCTGGGGTGATTTGTAATACATTAGAAAAATATTCCCTTTGTGAATAAACTATTAGTTTAATGAGATAATATGTTTGAGAGTGAATACTTGATCCCCTGCTGCTTCTTTCAACTTTTGCTTTTTGTACTAAGACTCCTTTCATAATTTCTTAATACTGTAGGCATGATAATTCATCAAATTCCTAGACTCACATGCATGAAGCTCTCTAAATATTTCAGTAAATGTATTATAGTACCTGGTTTGGGAAAATTGGGTAGAAAAGCCTTTGTATCTGGTTACAGATGAATTACAAAATTAATACTTGTTATATTACTATAAAGGTAAAAATTTTCTAAGCTATTACAATTGATTAATCATTTGTATTCAAAATTTCACAAAGAAAGTAATGTAACTTAAATAGATGATACTTTTTTAAAAACTAGGGCACAGGCTTCTATGATTTTATTTTCTCAGTCCATTTGGTTTTGTGTAATTAACAAGGACATTAATTAATAGGAGCTTTCAAAAATTTCCGTAAAATTCTTCCTGTTGATAAGAATCATCACTTCAAAAAAAATTTCCAGGGGGAAGGGATGAATAGGCAGAGCAGAGAGGATTTTGCGGGACAGCAAAACTATTCTGTCTTACATTTATTTGTTCAAGCCCATAGAATGAACAACACCAGGAGTGAACTTAGAACTATGGGCTTTGAATGCTAATGATATATCATATGAATGTAGGTTCATCAATTATAATAAATGCACCACTCTGGTTGGGATATTGATAATGGTAGCTATTGATAATGGCTTGTTTGCGTGTTTGGGGGGCAGGGAGTGTATGGGAAATCTCTGTACCTTTTTTAAAATTTTGCTGTGAACCTAATACTATTCATGAAAAAATAAAATCTCGGGAAAAAAGGAATAAAAAATTCCTAGGCCTCTTTCCTCTAAATTCTGAATCAGTATTTGTAATGTGGGGCCCTAGACTTCTTGTTTTCTAATTATAAGCAACCCAAGTGATTCACATAATCACAGAATTTTAGGAAATGCTACTTTAAAGAATTCCTTCACATTTTTCTTGAACATGGATGAAGTAATATGGGCTTGAAAAGCTTACCTGGACCTAAAATATACTCCCACCAATAATGAGACCATTTTAATGTTAACACATAGAATTTAATATTTGCACTTAAAATAGGTTAAATACTAGTTAATTTCACCAATTACTTAGAGTGAAGTTCTTTTGATGTTTCAGTCACTGACACTCCTTCAATATTTTAAGCTTATTTGGGTCACAGATTCCCTCTGAGAAGTTGATGAAATCTGTGTAATCTCTCCCCAGGAAAATTAACACACAAAAATTTTGCATCTAATTACAAGGTTTTTACTAACCCTGACATATAATAATGGACTCTATCCAGGGGCCAATTTAAAGTCTGGTTTTTATTGGACCCCCTTTATTTTAAATTTTGCTCTACCTCCAGAAGTCTTTAACCTTAATTTTTTTTTTTCTATCAGATGTCATGCAGCCAAACTTTCATAATTGCGTTGGTATCCTGATTGTATGCATCTCTCTTTCCAGTTAAATAGGACATAAACTGTCATTGTACTTCTTTTGCTTACCATGTCCTTTTAAAAAAAATTTGATACAGCTGTGGATTTGGAGAATGCTATTTATGTAAAGAACAAGAAATTGACAGTTTGATGGAGGAATGATAGAGGGATAGATACCTTGAGATTGGGTGACTCCTGATAGACCATGTGATCAAAAAGAAGATGCCTGGGGGGAAAGCTGTGGTAATCAGAAACCAGCAATGAAAACCATCGGGCAGACTGGAGTAAAAGGGGTGAATTCAGAGGAAGCTGACAGGATAGGCCCTTGATTCCTCCCTAGTTTTAGAAATGAGAATTCACTGAGGGATGCAAACAGCTTGGGTGGCAGATGGCTTCTGAGAGAACTGTTTCAACCCAAATTTGAGCATTGTATCAAAAACTCAGGCAGAAAGAATCTTGTTTTCTTCAAGGTCTTAGGGATGAAGTTGACAGGGAGAGAGAGGGGGAAGAGAGGGAGAAATAGTGAGTGGGGAAGAGAGGGGGAGGAGAAGGGAGAGAGAGGGGAGTGGGACAGGGAGAAAAGCAGACAGACAGAGAAGTTCAGGAAAGAAGCCACACTTATTTTAAACTGGACAAAACCAGGCTCACTGATACAGTGGAAATGTAATCTGCCTACCTGGCTATAACCTCAAGCGTGTACTTGAAAATGACTTTCCGAGAGTGTACATTGTAGCGTTTTATGTCTCACTGTGAGAGGAAGAGTATCAGAGAATACAAAAGGGCCAGTGTCTCACCTTTATGTCAGATAATGACTCGGGGCTCACAGTAGCCCATGGGACACTTTTGTGTAAATCAGACAGATGCAGCCCCACGCCACGGCATGTGGTTTAGCAAGCAAGCACAGTCAAGACTTCAGCCACCATTTCTCTTCATTGCCAGAACCACTTGGGTAGTGAACTCCCTGCCCAGCCCTCTATGTCAGCCCTGTTACAAAGAACTGAATTTCTCCTTAGGCTTCGGGCAGTAGAGAGGACAAGGAGAGCCTTCATAACTGGGTAAAGACATTTCAGACCTCAGCCAGAGCTTCTACAGCATTGTGATTTGTTTCTAGGGTTCCAACTATCTGAGGAACTGTGAATCAAGGTAGCAAGGTCACAGATCAAGCTGGTTTGGGGGAGATTACAACGAGAAATCAAGGAGGAAGCACTGGTCCAGTCTGCCGCATCATACAGAATCCCTGGCAATCAATCCAGAGGTAGATGTTTCAGCCAGATTGCTCTCATAGTCAGAAAGTAGTTAGAATTTTCATGTTTTTACAAATAATCATTGAAATAGTTTCAGAAGTCATAACATTCATATATATAAATTATAAAACACGCACATATACATACATACACAATTCATATACATGCTTTGTATATACATATATTTATGAACCCTAGCCATTCTTCCATGTGATTTACTTTACACTATTAACAATATCCAAAAATATACTATCCAATAAATGCAATTATTATAAATAATTCCTATTGTGTCTACTACAACAAAATATGAAATATGTAAATAAGGAAGTCATTAACTTGGCTGGGGAACGTTAAAAAAACATGATTCAGTCTCACTGAACTGTTAATTTAATGTTTAATGCTAATTAACTAAACATCTAACACATTTTATTCATGTAAATGATTAAGTTTAAAATATTTTGCACATATTTCTAATATTTTCTTCAGTTTTTCCTCTGCTTCTATCTCCATTTGCAAATTCACTGAAAATAGGGGTAATAAGAGATTGCTGATCAAATGTGAATTGTGTCTACGTGTTTTATTGTCTTTATATGGATTATCCTTATAAGGCTGGCCTGTTTTCCTCATTTAGACTTGCTCATCATCATCTGTCGTGACCAGTAAAGTTTATAGTTGTAAGAGGTAGGAAGGTACTTTTTCTTCCTCTATGTTTAAATTGTTTCATTGTTTGTAGATTCAAAACAGTCTCTTTAAGACTTTTTACTTTAAAAAACAAAGACTTTTTACTTTTTAAAACCAACAATTTAAAAATTCTTTTAGTTTTTAAAAAGATTTATTTATTTATTTATTTGAGACAGAGTGAGCGAGAGAGAGAGAGAACATGAGTGGGGAGTAGAGGGGAAGAACAGAGGAAGAAGGAGAAGCAGACTCCCCACAGAGCAGAGATCCAGACTCAAGGCTTGACCCTGGGATCTTGGCCTGAGCCAAAGGCAGACACTTGACCAACTGAGCCACGCTGGTGCCCCAAAATTCTTTTAATTTTTTTAATATTGAAAACTTGATACGGTTCAAAAATTAAAATGATGCTAGAAGGTATGCATGGAGAAATCCAACCATTATTCCATTCAGGGTCCCATGTTCCTCTTGCCTCATACATAATCATTTTTAGTAGTTTCTTTTTTTTTTTTTTAAAGATTTTATTTATTTATTTGAGAGAGAGAGACAGTGAGAGAGAGCATAAGCAAGGAGAAGGTCAGAGAGAGAAGCAGACTCCCTGTGGAGCTGGAAGCCCGATGTGGGACTCGATCCCGGGACTCCAGGATCATGACCTGAGCTGAAGGCAGTCGTCCAACCAACTGAGCCACCCAGGCGTCCCGATTTTTAGTAGTTTCTTAATCTTTTCTGTGTTCCTTAATGAATATACAAGAAAACCCAAATATGCATTCTGGTTTTTTTCGTAGTCTTTCAAAATCAGGCAAAATTTAAAAACTCTTCCCATAATGTCCCTTTTTTCAATTTTTTTTAAAAAAGATTTTATTTATTTATTTGACAGAGAGAAATCACAAGTAGGCAGAGAGGCAGGCAGAGAGAGAGGAGGAAGCAGGCTCCCTGCTGAGCAGAAAGCCTGATGTGGGGCTCGAACCCAGGACCTGGGATCATGACCTGAGCCGAAGGCAGCGGCTTAACCCACTGAGCCACCCAGGCGCCCCCCTTTTTTCAATTTTTAAAAAATGTGTTCATTTATTTTCTCTAAGAAGGAAAGTTACATTATATATTGCTTACTCAGAATATTTATATTAATTAAAATTTAAGAATTTAAATTAAAAATTTTTTTACAAATTTATTTATGGGGCGCCTGGGTGGCTCAGTGGGTTGAAGCCTCTGCCTTTGGCTCGGATCATGATCCCGGGGTCCTGGGATCGAGCCCTGTGTTGGGCTCTCTGCTCAGCAGGGAGCCTGCTTCCTTCTCTCTCTCTGCCTGCCTCTCTGCCTACTTGTGATCTCTGTCTGTCAAATAAATAAATAAAATCATCAAACAAAAAAAAACAAAAACAAATTTTATTTATTGTTTTAAGTAAACTCTAGCCCGCCCCCCCTGCCATGGGGCTTGGACTCATGACCCTGAGATCAAACGTCTCATGCTCTACTGATGGAACCAGTCAAGTGTCCCCAAAATATTGATATATCTTATACTACTAGCTTGTCAAATCAAAATTATTAAATTTGAAAACACCTCACACATTTTTTTCTTTTTTCTTTTTTTTTTATTGAAGTATAGTTGACACAACAGTATTACAGCATAGTGACTCGACAGCTCATTCCAAGTATAGCTACCCTCTATCACCATCCAACACTATTACAAAACCAGACTATATTCTCCATGCTGTACCTTTTATTCCCATGACTTATTTGTTCCATAACTGGAAGCCTGTGTCTCCTGTTCCACTTCACCCATTTTTCCCATTCCTATTCCCCAGCAGCCATCATATATTTATAGGTCTGTTTCTGCTTTTGGTTTGATTATGCAATTTTTAAAAGATTGTATTTTCCTTTTTAAAGTAATATCTATATCCAGTGTGGGGCTCAAACTCAACCCTGAGATCAAGAGTCGAATATTCTGCTAACTGAGCCAGTCAGGTTTCCCTATTTTGTTTTTTAGATGCCACATATAAGTGAAATTATATGGTATTTGTCTTTCTCACTCTGACTTATTTCACTTAGCATAATACCCTCCGGGTCCATCCATGTTGTTGCAAATGGCAAGATCTCATCCTTTTATATGGTTGAGTAATATTCCAGTGTGTATGTCTGTGTGTATCATATATATATATAATCTGCTTTATCCATTCATCTGTTGATAGACACTCGGGTTTCTTCCATATCTTGGCTATTGTAAATAATGCTGCAATAAGCATAGATGTGCATATATCTTTATGAATTAGTGTTTTCATTTCCTTTGTGTAAAAACTCAGTAGTGGAATTCCTGCATCATGTGGTATTTCTAGTTTTAATTTTTTGAGGAACCTCCATATTGTTTTCTACAGTAGATGTTCCAGTTTACATTCCCAGCAACAACACATGAGAGTTCTTTTTTCTCTATATCCTCGTCAACATTTGTTACTTCTTGCCAATTTGATGTTAGCCATTCTAACTGGTGTAAGATGATAACTGATCGATCGTGGTTTTGATTTGCATTTCCCTAATAATGAGTGATGTTGAGTATCTTTTCACATGTCTGTTGTCCATCTGGATGTCTTCTTTGGAAAAATGTCTATTCAGGTGCTCTGCCCATTTTTAAAAATTAGATTATTAGTTCTTTTGGTGCTATGTTGTAAAAGTTCTCTATACATTTTGCATATTAACTCCTTATTGGATATATCATTTGCAAATATGTTCTCCTATTCAGGAGATCACTGATGGTTTCTTTGCTGTGCAAAAGCCTTTTATTTTAGGGTAGTCCCAGTAGTTTATTTTTGCTTTTGTTTCCCTTGCTTCAGGAGACATCTAGAAAAATATTGCTAAGGCTGATATCAAGGAAATTACTGCCTGTGTTCTCTTCTAGGATTTTTATGGGTTCAAATCTCACATTTAGGTCTTTAATCCATTTTGAGTTTATTTTTGTGCATGGTGTAAGAAAGTGGTCCAGTTTCATTCTTTTGCATGTAGTTGTGTAGTTTTCCCAACACTATTTATTGAAAAGACTGTCTTTCCCCCATTATATGTTCTTGCCTCTTTTGTCATAAATTAACTGATTATATAAGCATGGGTTTACTTCTGGGCTTTCTATTGTGTTCCATTGATCTCTGTGTCTGTTTTTGTGGGAGTGCCATACTGTTTTACTACAACTTTGTAGTATATCTTGAAATCTGGGATTGTGATACCTCCAGTTTTGTCCTTCTTTCTCAAGATTGCTTTGGCTATTCAGGGTCTTTTGGTGGTTCTATACAAATTCCCATAACGTCCTTTTAATATTGCTACTAATTCATTTGTCAGTTAATAATTCACCTTTTCTTTGCAAAGAGGGCTAATGAAATCCTCTATATACACATTCACAAGATCTCCATAAAGTTACCAAAATTAACGAGATGATTTTAGGTAAACATTTATTGATTGCACTCCTGTAAATTTCTGAATGGATTAACTAATTTGCTATAAGCACAATGTTTGAGTTAAGGATGTCAGAGAGGAAGCTGGTCCTCTCTAGTGACTGGAATGTTTTGGTACACTATCCAGATTACTGCCTTCCTGGCTTGATTATTTGGATAATTGCTGTGCTATTTCTTCCCTAATTTAAACATTAGTTTAATTTTTAGCATAAAAGCTATGCCTAAAAACACCACATGGGAAGATATATATGGACCTAAGGAATGGTTAAGAATGTTTTATGATAAATTCAAATGTTAAAAACCCTTAATTTCAAAGTGTTGTGTAAAGTGATGTTGTAAAAAAGCTTGACCTGTTTAAATTAGAATGCTTGAAAACATTTTGATACTGACAGTTGCCTCTGGTATGATCATACCACCAGTTGATTACAAAACTTGAAATTTTTATTTTTATTTATTTTTTTATTAAGTTTTTCATTTTATTTCCAGTATTGTTAACATGCAGTGTTATATTAGTTTCAGGCATACAATATAGTGACTATAGTTCCATACATCACCTGGTGCCCATCACAACAAGTATACTCTTTAATCCCCATCACCTCTTTCACCCATCTCTCCACCCACCTCCCCTCCGGTAACTACCAGTTAGTCCTCTATAGTTTAGTCTGTTTCTTGGTTTCTCTCTCTCTCTTTCTTTTTTTCTTCTTTGCTTGTTTTGTTTCTTAAATTCCAGATCAGTGAAATTGTACAGTGTTTGTCGTTCTCTGACTTATTTGCTTAGTATTATATTCTCTAGCTTCATCCATTTTGTTGCACAAAACTAGAAATTTTTCATTAACCTGAGTCTTTCCTTTGCATAGCTAGGTAGTTAGGCATTTTCCTTTACCAATGCAATTTTATATTTCATGTGGCTCATCACGAAAATCTTGCTCCTAGTCTATAGTTACAGTATTCTATGCTACTAAACTGTGCTGTACAGTGATTAAGTTGACTTTCCATCCCTGCCACCATATGGCTAATAGAGCTCCTTTCAACCTCAAAAGTGTCTTGGCTTGGATGAGAAATTATATGATCACCCTATGAGATTTCTCAACTCTAATAATGGCTAACATTTAATGGACATCTGCTCTATACCAGGCACTGTGCTAAACTCTTCACATATGATTTAATTTATAACTGCATATAGTATAACTTCCAATAGGCAACTAGTATTATGATACTTATGTTACAAAACACAATGGAAGCTAAGAGGTTAACTAATTTACTCAAGTTCATGCAACTAATAACCCAGGAATTAGGACTTGAATTCATCCATCCAATAACTATTTGATCTTAAGAGTGTTTTTAGGGTCAGCCTGTGGCCACCAGTGTGCAAGTTAGTTTGGCAGCTTGAATTGCTGGGGCTTAAATTTATTCAGGCCATTCAGCAGATAAATAAATAAATTAGTTCTTTTCCTTTTCTTTTTTAAATAATTGCCAGAGAAAAACAATGATTTTTTTTTTTTTTGACACAGGACCAATAATCTTGGCAGTGTTTTGTTACAATGGATTTTTAAATTTTGTGCTAGATGTCATTTAATTGTTCAATTTGATGGCTGCATTAGGGACAATGGTTCACTCTTCTACGTTGGAAAAGCTGCTCTCTGTCAGGTTTGTGAACAGCTTATTGTTTAGTTCACATAAAGGTCAGTAGCTCTAAAAATATACACTTTAATGGGTGATGTAATAGATATTTTATATGTGTTGCAGGTGCTTTCCCTCAGTGGTTGAGATGAATACTTTGTGCCTTCTGGAGAGAAGATGCATGCATGTGTGGCATGTGGGTATGTGTGGCGGTGTGTCTGTGTGCACATGCACACCTTGTTTGCAAGCCCCATCTTACAAGCTTACACCCTGGATTCTTAAATCCCTATATCTTATGAAATATCAACATCTGCCAATCTATTGTGTATCATTGGATTTCATAGGCATTTCACCCAATTTTGAAAGGCAGACTTTGGGTTAGAAAAAATGAAAAATAGGTTTGTGTTGAGTTTTGTTTGATTAAAAAAAAAATTGAATCAATGGATTCAGTTTCGTTTGGCAGCCTTACAGGTAACTTCAGCTTCTGCATCTTTAAACCGAGCTCAGCTTTTCCTGGCCTAAGAGACTATTTCTTTCCTTTTGTTTCTTTTCTTAGCTTGATGAAGTGTTAAGATTTGCTCATTTCAAAACAGACCATTTAAGAGTGAAGAAACCACATTGTTTAGTTCACTGGACTGGGTGCCTTAGAGACATGATCTATTCTCAGCTCTGGAAAAATCTTTTAAAGCAAAATCACATGACCTGCAAAAAATATATATATTACTCCAGTTTGAGATAATACATTTTACTTTCTAATCATTGTTGAAAGCATAGTATTAACTGGAAAGTCCTTGGCAAACTTATACTATCTAAACAGGCAAGTTCCAAATCCTGGCAGAGAATATTCCTTTGAGTTACATTTTCCTACAACTTTTTAAAGTCTCTTCTTGACTGTAATCCTTCATTCCGACAAGAATAATACAAGATTAACCTATCCATTGGGAGGATAAAGATATTTTGGATGAAGTTACTATAAATCCTGTATGGAAATGTTATTACATTGTAATCTCCAACTCCATTGGTCGGGGCTGGGTGGTGGTAGGGAAATCGGGTTACTTTGATCTGTACCTGGAACTGTTGGTGACCCCATGTCTGACACCCTAGAGAAGTTGATCTTCTTCGCTATGCTGGCCCGGGCTTTGACAGGTCTTTTTCTTGACCTTTCTCTTCCATATTCAACCAAGGCATATCTATCTGCATTCAGACAAACAAACAAACAAATAAACAATAACACAAACTTCCTTTAGGCAAATTAAGAAAACTATAAAGGAAAAAACAAACCTGGAAACCACTTGGTGATCAAAATGCAATTTCTGAAGACAGTGCAGCAAGCGGTGCAAAGTAATCGGCTTCAGAAGAATTAAGCTCTAGCAGTCTTCACCACTTACCGATTTTGTGCCTTTAAGCAATTGATTTAATCTCTTCTTCGCTATTCATCTGTAAAATAAGAGGATACTATATCCTATAGCTAGTCTGGAATCAAATGATAAACATGAAAGTACTTTGTACAAGATGGATGTTACTTGTTGTGTTGGTGATGAAAGTCCTGCCTTGGGGCTGTTAGGTACATTAGGTACACAGCCTAGTTGTTTTTCTCCATTTGGTGGAAGCCCTAAGGAGAAGTAATTTCTGATTGTGTGCCGTCACACATGGTGAAATTCGCACCATCTACATGATCTCCCTTCTCTTCTAGTCTTGTCTGGTTCTCTAGCTGTACTCTCCCATTCCTCCATTGTTCTGCCTCAGTCCCTCGTCCCCAGAGAGAAAGGCTTGTCTTCCCCGGGTCAGTACCAACTTGTGGGTACCGCCCTCACCCCTCTGGAGCTTTCTAGCCCCATGTCTTTAGAGGTCCTTTTCCCCATTTTGGTTCTGTCTGCTGGATTATCTTATCTAAAACATTTCTTACAGGGATGGGGATTTTGTGACACATTCTTGCCTTTCCTCACCTGGGCTTGATCATGAGTCTGGCTTGCTGGTGGTCTTACTGCCTTTGACATTAGAAGCTCTCTTACTTCATCCCATGGCCCATTTCATTGTGCTCTTGCACAGCATTAGACAGAAACTGCTCTTTCCCACTTTTGAAAGGCTCCATGTTCCCTAGGGCTTTCCAAACAATTTCAGTTTTTAGCCTGTGAAAACAGAAGTGTGAATGAAGTAAGCCCAGAAGTGTGTTTATCCTTCTTGACAAACACTAGTATAGTAATTGTCATGATACTGCTACTAGCAGTAATGGTGAGAGTCACAATAGCAGCTGTCATCAGCATTGTCCTCAGCATTGTTGTCATTGTGGTAGTTAACATTTTGCCCCTTTTTACAGCCAGGTGTGAGGAAAAGCTCTTCTTCTGCATTATATTACTTAAACATCACAATGGTCCTGTGAGATGAGCCAGTTTCTCTTTCTCTTGCACAGTTGAAGAAATTGAGGCTCTGAGAGGTAAAGTAACTGGCCCAAGGTCACAAAACTAGTAATCTGGAGAATCAGTATTCAACCCAGATTATCAGGTTTCAGAACCTAAATACCCTACTGCATACTGTAGAATATGCTCATTAGCTCTTGTGGCAGAGGTCACTAACTCAAATGTCCATAGGAACTAGGCCAGAATTGAAAATTAGTGGGGAAAGCCTAAAGTTAGCAAGGCAACAGTGCAAGTCAGATGACAAATGGCAACTGACATTTTTCTACCATGTTGGGGTGCTATAAAGCACGACAAGGACCGTGGCTAACTGGAGAACATATGTTCTACCTAAAAAAGCTAACTGCTGCTTACTCCAGCAGTTGTTTTCATTAGGGAATAAGCTTTGAAACATGAATTTTTTAGAAGATTTATTTATGTTTCTGAGAGAGAGAGAGAGAGAGGGAGAGAACACCAGTGGAGGGAGGGGCAGAGGGAGAGAATCTCAAGCAGACTCCCAGCTGAGTAGGGAGCCCAATACAGGGCTCGATTCCATGACCCTGACTGAGATCAGGACCTGATCCAAAGCCAAAACTCAGGTGCTCAACCGACTGAGCCACTCAGGCCTCCCGGAAAAATGAATTTTTTTTTAAATGATGGAAATATAGATTTTATGACATATTTCCTGATTATTAAATGCTGGCAACTAATTCAGATAAAAAACCTAAACACAACTCTGTGAAGGTTAAAGTAATTACATCTGGGGACCAAATTTGGCCTGGTTTGTAACCTCTCAGGAGAAGAATTTTGCAACATTCTAACCATTTCAAAGAGCTGTGACATGGTACAATAAGGGATGTTTTGTTTCCCCTTGGCTAGTAGTTAGACTTTCCTTGGCCACTCCATCAACTATTGCTTAACAAAAGACTGGCAAAACCCCAGCTTATCACATGTTGTATAGACACCAAAAGAACAGCACAAAGAACAGTAGCTCCTGTTTTTGTGTACCTACTGTGTTCCAACAAACACTTTATATATGCTCTTTTATTCCTTTTACTCCCCAAAGCAATCCTGCATCACAGGTGATGAAAGAGGTCTGGAAATCTCAACAGTAATAGCAACAGCATCATGCCCAAGGCATTCCTCCAGCTAGGTACAGTGTGGGTTTGAATCCACATGTACCTTTGTCCAAAGCCCTTCATCTTGCTGCTCAACTCTTACCTGCTTTTCTAGTGTTATATCCCAACTAGATGAGCATTATGCTGGAACTCAAGCATGCGCAACAGTGTTTCCATGTGATTTTCAGTTTCACTGGGGGTAGTTCCTCGAATCAAAATTATCTTTGCACACTACTGGAAGTTCTTCCATTTCACTTTATCATGCACCTTGAAATTCTAGCCTTTAGAGATTCTTTTGTGTTAACAAGCATGTTCCTTAGAAGGTCTCTGCTAAAGTAACCATTGTCTCAATCATGTGTTAATGTGAAATTAATCAGAAAATATTCTTTAAACAACTAGCTGAGATCTTGGGATTTTCCTAGGACAGGAGGGGAGAAAAAGGGGCTGTTCTCAGGTATGGGTCACTGTTCAGGTGAAGGAACTGCTTGGAGTAACTTGGGATAGGCTCCTAGTCTCAGGGTTAGGCTTCTGGCTGCCTTAGAAGCAGGAAAACAGAAATGCAAGTTTGTTAGCTACTTCACTTTTTGCCTAGAGCTATCCCTTCAAATAGATGAGACCATATTATTGCTTGGTGGTTTTTATTCCATTACATTTATGCTACAAGAATGCAGCACTTTTACACTCGTGGTGAGCATAGCATAATGTATAGAGAAGTTGAATTACTCTGTTGTACACCTGAAACTAATGTAATATTCTGTGTCAACTATACTCAACTAAAATTTTAAAAAAGAGAGAGAGAGAATGCAGCATTTTTGCTTTGATAGATTTTGAACATCTTTTATACTTCTAAAATAAAAAGTATAATCTTTAAAAAATTGTGTTTTTTTTTGTTGTTGTTATTGTTCGGATTAAGGAACCCAGTGAATAACGAAAGAGAAAACAAAGCTGAAGAAATAATCACAAAATGGCTGTTTCTAAGGGAGAGGATTATGATGGACGTTTTATGTATTATTTGAATTTTTTATAATAAGATAACTCATTTTAGAAGAAGAACAAACAACAGAATTACGTTATTGAAGCATAGTGAAAAAATTCTTAGTTGTCAAGGTGTGGTAAGAATAAGGTGGTCAAGTTTCACTGCTTATGAGCTAAATCTGGAATTATCTTAAATGAGAGGGGCCCTGGTAAGGGTGTAGGACACATGAAGGGAGCAGCAGAAAAGCTGACTTTCAAAGTTTTTCTCTCTCTTTCTCCCCACTCCTAGAGCCTTATGGAGTGTGGGTTTCCCCAGATCTTTTTTCCTTCTGCAAGCAAAAATGAGAAGAGTTGGAAGAATTCAGGGTGATTCGATGCTAAGAGTTCCCTGACATCTGCTAAGCCTTAGGACTGCTATTTATTAGACAGCTTTGCCCAAAACATCCCCTTAATGTAGAATTTTCTCATGCTTCCTTGCAACATGAATCTCTTATCTTCTTTCTGGCTATCCCAGAATAGTTCTATTTTCTTTCATTTGGGAAACCAGTTATAAAACATTATTCTTTTATCGTGGTTCAAATGCAACCTGGGATCCTCCACTGAATTTCCTGGTTATTTGTTAGTGGCATTTTTTTGCTTTGGCTTAACTATAGTATATTGTCTTTCTTCATAAGTTTGCATTTTCCAAACATAGAATAGTAATATTTTTTCCAGCTTTGCTGAGACATAATTGACAAAATTATAAGACATTTAAGGTATGATGGGATAATTTCACATAATAAGAGTGGTGTTTAAATGTATGCATAGATTAATGAATAGCTAAGTTTTACCTTTTGTAAATAAATTCAAAACTGGTAGACGGTGATAGGATACAGCTCAATGATAAGGACTTGTTCAGCTATTTGGACCCAGACATCTCTCATTGGTCAATCCCCAGAGTCCCTGAGAGGTTTTGAAGAGAACAAAGCTACAAAGAGGAATATCTGGGGCTAGAATTCAGAAAGCTCTTTGGCCATTAAAGCAAAGTGATCATTATATCCTTTAAAATCAAATTTATTATGTAATTATTCCATTTGTCTAACCCACAAATAACTGGTACGAGGAAAGGCTTTTATGGATAACTGCTCTACTCTCTGTGATATTCCAGGAGATAGGACTGATTTATTTGGTTACCAAGAAAGCAACTCTATAGCTGTGTCTTTTAATATGACATGTTCCTCAGTGATTTCTCTTTAAAAATCTATCCACCTCTGTGATCTGCTCTCTCATCAGCTCATCTATTTAATTTTGGCTGCCCTTTTCTAAATTGAAGCCATCAGTGTTCTTGGCACCAGCAGATTTCTGTCAGTCCTCTTCTCATCCATTATTTCTGTCTATATCTAAGGCTGCCCACTTGGCCCCCTCACCTGTAGGCATGCAGAATTGCTTGCTGGTACTCCTCCAAACATGTCCTGCTCTTGTGCTCCCTGATTTCAAAAGCTGTATCTTCTGAGGCCTACTCTCTTCCTATACGTGATGAAACCACCTTACTGTTCTTTAGGAGTCACCTTACACGTCTCCAGCCCTACCTCTGTCCACCTTGGCCTTCCACCTCAAGCGAAATGAAGCTGTTTGCCCTTTATGCTCCAGCGTCTTGGATGTCAGGGTCTTTGTCTCACTCTGCAGGCCAGTGTTCTCCCAGATGGAGGACAAGTTGACCCCATGCTGGAAAATATAGGAAGGCAATATTAATTTTCTTTTTATATTTATTTTAAATCTAAGGAAGTAAAGTTAACTTTTCTTGTCTTTAATGCATGGATACATCCTGGTACTTTCACTCAGTTCCCCCATTATACCAAGTTTACTCTCACTCATTTCCTCTTATTCAGCATATTTTGAAATGTTGTAAATTACTTTCATATGGTTTTAAGTGAACTTAACGATGTTAACTTGTTTTATTTTTTTAAAACAAAGCTAACCTTTATAAAATGGGCAGATGCCTTAAGTATATTCCTTCAAAACCCCTGGATTCTTAACGATATTTGTACTGTAGGTACAACAAGGAACAAGAAGCTATCAGAGCGAACTCTTCTGTCTGTCTCTGAGGACTTCCTGGGCAGCAATACGGCATGTGGCTGTTTACAATAATATGCAGGGGCCCGGCTGTCAGACCTATTAGAAGTAAAAACAGTAACAGTAGCAGCCTGATCGTATTTTGAAAAAGACTTAAATTATGAAGATCATTTAGAATACAGATTTACACTGGGGTGCCTGGGCGCCTTGGTTGGCTAAGTGGCCACCTTTTGATTTCAGCTCAGGTTGAGCTCAAGGTCCTGGGATTGAGCCCGGTGTCCTGGCTCTGCACTCAAGATCTGCACTTGAGGATTCTCTTTCCCTCTGCCTCTGCCCCTCTCCCCACTTCTGTTCTCTCTCTCTCTCGCTCTCTCAAATAAATCTAAGAAAAAAATAAATAGGGGGTGCCTGGGTGGCTTAGTTGGTTAAGCATCTGCTTTGGGCTCAGGTCATGATGCCAAGGTCCTGGGATTGAGTCCTGTGTCAGACTCCCTGCTTGGTGGGGAATCTGCTTCTTCTTTTCCCTATGCCCTCCCCCACTGCTCCTACTCTCTTTCTGGCACAGTCTCTTTCTCTCTCTCATGAATAAATAAATAAATAAAATCTTTAAAAAGAAAAAAAATTTAAATTAAAAGAATCAATAGATTTACATCAACTATTGCTATCTAGGAACATTATCCTAAGGGTTTATTTTGCCCTGAGATATTAGATGAAAGGAATACAATAACAGTAATAACCT
Organism: Lutra lutra; assembly: GCF_902655055.1. Classification (NCBI taxonomy): domain Eukaryota; kingdom Metazoa; phylum Chordata; class Mammalia; order Carnivora; family Mustelidae; genus Lutra; species Lutra lutra. The sequence continues at coordinate 56,434,287 of NC_062280.1, read as the reverse complement.
ATTATAGTTGTGATAATGTACAAATAGTAAATATCCATTATTGACAGGATATAATAAAAATTTTATTAAGAGTATGGATTAGAAAAGTTGAGAGAGCACTATCATGAGCTTAGAGACCGAATGCTCAAAGCTGTTAGAGGATAGAGACTGTGTCTTCCTCATCTTTGTAGCTCCAGCACCTGGCACAGTGACTGGAGCATAGTATATGCTCAGAAAATAAGTGAGGAATAAATCAATGGTAGAATCAATGCAGGAAGGTGAATGCTCTGCAGAGAAACCCAAATCTTTTCTTCTGTTTTAAACTGGTACTGGTACAACCTCAATCTAGAGGTGAGAAACCAAGATGAAAAAATCAGATGAGTCAGATGAAGGAAGTAGATTTATGTCTGAGTGCATGCAGTGAAATGATGATCCTGTAATGTAAATATGTCTGGTGAGGTCAGCACCTCCTGTCTCATGGGGAAAGAGACTGCCAGTCAAAGGAAGGAATTTGGGATCATTCTCTTGTGATTTTATCTTAAAACTGAACCTCATTACTCAGATTCAAATCCAGGTCTTGTCCTCTCACACCTTCCACTTGTGCCTCTGTTACTGTAGAGACTTACGGAACTTTACTCACCTGCATTCCTGAATGATTTTATTTGTCTCTACTATGGTAACAGTCCCCAAAGTATTTTCTGATAAATGATTGCAACTATACTTATATAACCCTGCAAGCCCAGGCTTGTCCTTCAATATAGTGGCAAAAATCTTTCAAATTCATGTCGTGGTACCACACCAAAAATCTCACCTTAGGACTTAATTGTTTCACTATTTAAGGATTAGTTATCCTTAGAAGATCTTGGTCTGTAGTAAAGGAATTCTTTAATCATTTCTATGCAAAAGTAATCATTTTAAGTGCTAAGGAAAGTAATATGGGCTAGCAATTAACATGTTTTCAGAACTAAAGAAAGATATTTTCTCAATATTTTAGAAGAACAAAATGGTTTCAATAACTAGTATAAAATAAAGCCTCATTACTTTGTGGCAAATGTTTAATTCATCTCTGTCACCTTGATTAAATGTTCTATGAGATTTTAAGGTAGTTATAAACTGAGCTAGTATGTCAAGACTGGTAATATAGGTATTTCACAAATAATATTGATCTTTTAATTAAGTGTTCATGATAAATATAGAATATTCATTTGAGCACTAATATTTTTCATTGCATTATTATGCAAGAGTAGCAACCCATCAATAGTGAGGAAAGCTTGCCTTCTGTAATTCATTGGCCAGGATCACACTACGCCATTAGTAAGTACCATGAAAAGCAGGGAGCAATATGTCTCTTTTGTCTACTGTAGCGGACCATATGTGTACTACAATGGCTAGCACTTAACAGAAATCCAATAGATATATGTTGAATGAATAATGCAATATGTGTGGGTTCATCCCTGACACCAACCACACATTATACCTATTTCTATCTAGAAAAACAAGTCTCAAATAATAGCTACTAGGGCAGGGAGTTTCAGTTTCGGATCTGCAGAACATTGATGTTCTGTGGAGATGCTGAGGGGTTCTGCAATCAGTAAATTACTTTCTGCCAAACCTTTAAATGGCCCAAGTATATTTGTCAGGATTCTTAATTACAATGGAATATAGCTTAAGCAAAACAAAAACAAAAACATTTGCTCAGGAATACAACAAAGGTAGAACAAATGAAGCGGATGAAAGGGCAAGATTCAGTGTTTGCCTCAGAAAAACTCACCACCTCCATCTCTCAAGATGTTGGCTTCATATATGCTCACTGCAGACTGGTTTCTGTTAGTAGGAAACATAGCTTGTGACAGCTGTTAAGCTTTATGTTTTAGAACTTTAGTCACGGATAAAGACCGACTTCAGGCTTTCTTTGTCCTTAAGTTTAAAATCTTGTAAAAGGAATTTTGTTTACCAAAGAGTTTGGCTATTGAAAACGGTCTGAAAAATTTTTGCTCTAAGCAATTAATTTGCAATCCCACTCCTCCTTTCTTATTCTCCTGATTTTATCCCCATCTGCTTTCCCTCAGCATCATTTTCCTCTTTGTGAACTTGGATGTCCCTGCCTTGTCTTTCCCCTTTCTTAACTCTACCCCCTGGCATGTTTGGTTTTGAGATTTCCTGTTCCTCAGGCTTGATATGCCTTTGAGTCCTTCTATCCTCTTATCTTGAGTGAAGACTCCCTGCCCAGGGAATCCCCTTCCAGCTTTCTGTCTGGGAGGAACTGAGCATATAATGTGCAAGTTTCAAGAATACACATACCCATAACTGTATTAAATCTTCCTGCTGCTTTTAAAAGGTTTTCATTTAAGGACAAAGGCAGTTATTTTATATCCACTGTACTCCCAAGCAGCATGTAAATAGGGTAGAAGTTCTTAAAATAACTTCTTTTGTAAAGTGGGACACCTTCAATCCTCAGACAACTAGAATTTTCTCTGAAACAAGTACTCAGAAATGACCTTGATTGGTAAAGAGGTACATGCATATTGAAGCATGAGAATGAGCAATATAGTCTTTCCTTTCTGTTCCTGGACAATTAAGGTTCCTTTTTTTGTGAGCCATAGCAGAGCCTAACCTCAGTCAATGTTTGACAGTGACATTATTTGGCTATGACCAAGGAGTTGCCAGCCCATTTTTAGAGTAGGATATTTCACCTTCACTATTCCACTGAAACTTTTGAACTGAATTCAGAAAATGTGAGAGACTTGTCCTGGAAAAACATTTTAAATCTTGAGAAAATAATTACTAATAGAGTCAGAGAGCAGAATGAATCTAAGTGAGTAAGGGAGTAATCCTACGGAGCATTCAACTCTGATCTCTCTGGTGAAATTGTTTTTAAATGAAGAAAAATGAAGTTGTACATTAATAAGTTTATGAGGATATGGATAAGTGCTTTTGAAACAGTAATGATCTTGCCCATAAGAGAATGTGGGTTGAAAATTGGAGTTGATCTAGGATCAGCTCAATTAAGTTCATCATAATCTTCTCATGTTCTGCAGTTGATTAGCATGAATTCCATCATACATAAACTTTCTCTCTCTCTCTTTTTGTTTGTTTCAGGTGATTCTTATTTAGAATAATTGAAAGAAGCCCTGACAATTTAAACTAAAATAAAATTCATTAAAAGGTTATTTAATCTTTGTTTATATTACTTCAAGTTATAGAGAAAATGAAAATGTATTATTCTTTTCTAAGGAGTTATTGTCACACTAGAGATCACCAATATATGCTAGGAGATTTAGAAGTTTCCTATGAGAATTTAACTATTTCATGTTTTTATTTCAAACACAATCTTTAAGGGAAGAAGATAAATATGTAGTCTTTTTGGTGCCTATTTTTGTGCTCATGGATTTATGATATGTAAGTGCCAAGTGATCACCTAAGTGCCAGAGTCTACATTTTAATATATTGTTCATATCAGGGTCTAAGAATCACAGAGTCTATGGACACATTTTCTAGTATTTGAGAGTATTCTTATAATAACATCAATAAATAATATTTTATAATATTTTTGATCCCAGATGCTCTTCTAAGAAATTTTCATATATTATCTGCCATAATCCTCATGACTCTAAGAAGTACCACTGTTACCTTCTTTTTACACATGGGAAAATCGAGTCACAAAAAAGTTAAGGAACTTGCCAAAGACCTCAGAGTTGAGCTTTGACTCTAATATTCTAGCTCCAGAGCTCACACTCTTGAATAGTATGATATTTTCCCTCCCTAAATGGAAAAATGGGTACTATTCCCTTTCTTTGTCATTGGTCACCTATAATTATGATCACTAGAAAGTAATTACTTTTGTTAATTTAATGATTATAAATTTTAATTTCTTAGAATAAAAGGACTTCAGAAAATGTTGACTGGTCACTATTTTTTTAGAAGAGTTTATTCATTTATTTATTTGAGAGAGAGAGAGCAAGTTGGGGGAGGAGCAGAAAGAGGGGGACAAGTAGACTCCATGCTGAGTGCTGAGTTGGAACCCAAAGTAGGGCTTAGTCTCACAACCCTGAGATCACGACCTGATCCAAAATCAAGAGTCAGATGCTTAATCAACTAAAGGACCCAGGTGCGGCACTCACTGATCCTTATTTTAAGAGTATGACAGCTTATTGGATAAATTAATTTATATAAAATATATTTTTGGAGTTAGCAATAGCAAACTATTTAACTATAGTAGGAATAAAGTAGAGATTTCTATTGAGGTATATTACCTATTTAGGAAGGCAACACTGTTTTCTCTACACAAGTTCCTCTTCTCTCTCTTCGCTTCCTGAACAATCAGTCCTGAAGCCATTTGAAGGGGAAGAACAAGACTGGTCTCTGCACTAAAGGAGGAGGGAACTGCAGTGGCTTAGGGCATGGCATTGGAGCCCAAAACAGGAGAGGAGGGGATTCATTTGGGAGGGCTGACCAACCAAAATAAGGACTACATCCATGTGGAGGTGCAGCCTCATACAGGTGCCAGAACTCAAGTGTAGCTGGGGGGGAGAATCTACGAATGGGGGTGATCTAGTGTAGTGTGTTAGAGCTGAAGTAGGGTGAGTAGAGTGTGAATATATAAATGGAGGGCAGTCTGACATGAGGTTTTGAAACTCTGCCATAGGGGCAGCCATGTCCATGCAGTGGGCTGCAAAGTCAGATGGGGAGTCAAAGTGAGAAAGAAGTCTATTTAGAAGATTCTAGTCTGCCATGGAATATTGGTGCTTATATGGTAGTAGTGGGGTACCTGCTCTGGATTGTTGGAACCCAAATGGGTTGAAGAGGGAGTTGGTGTAGAGGAGGAATGGAATCAGAGATGAGAGATTGGTTATATATAGAATGTTGATGAAATAAAAATATATAAAGGGTAATGGGCGGCCAGGTATCTCACTATTAGAATAAGTTACAAAAGTAGGAAAGGACAGAATGAGAATGAACTTCATACTGTTGTATTGCAGTTGGACATATTACTGTACATGGTGTAGTCTCTCTCTCTTTATCTATCTATCTATCTATCTATCTATCATCATCATATAAAAAATAATACAATAATAGTAGGGGACTTTAACAATGCCCTCACTGGAATGGACAGTTCACCTAAGCAGATGATCAAGAAGGAAATAAGGGCTTTGAATGACACACTGGACCGGATGGACTTCACAGATGTATTCAGAACATTCCATTCCAAAGCAGCAGAATACACATTCTTTTCTAGTGCACATGGAACATTTTCCAGAACAGATCATATCCTGGGTCACAAATCAGGTCTCAACTGGTACAAAAGACTGGGATCATTCCCTGCGTATTTTAGGACCACAGTGTTTTGAAAATGGAACTCAGTCACAAGAGGAAAGTTGGAAAGAACTCAAACATGGAGATTAAAGAGCATCCTACTAAAGAAAGAATGGGTCAACCGGGAAATCAAAGAAGAATTTTTTAAAAATCACGGAAACAAATGAAAATGAAAACATCACTGTTCAAAACCTTTGGAATGCAGCAAAAGCAGTCCTAAGAGAGGACTATATAGCACTACAAACCTTTCTCAAGGAACAAGAAAGGTCTCAAATACACAACCTAACCTTACACCTAAAGGAGCTGGAGAAAGAACAGCAAATAAAGCCTAAACCCAGTGTTCAACAAAGTACCAGAAGTCTTAGCCTCAGCAATCAGACAAAAAACAAAATAAAAGTCATCTGAATCGGCAAAAGAAGAAGTCAAACTCTCATTCTTTGCAGAAGACATGATACTCTATGTGGAAAACCCAAAAGACACCCCTCCCCCCCGGCCAAATTGCTAGAACTCATATAGCAATTCAGCAAAGTGGTGGGATATAAAATCAATGCACATTAATCATTTGCATTTCTATATACTAACAATGAGATTGAAGAAAGAGAAATTAAGGAGTTAATCCCATTTACAATTGCCTAGATACCTAGAAATAAACCTAACCAAGGAGGCATAGGATCTGTACTCAGAAAACTTTAGAACACTCATGAAAGAAGTGGAGGCGGATACAAAGAAATGGAAAAACGTTCCATGCTCATGGATCAAAAGAACAAATATTTTAAAAATGTCTTTGCTACCTAGAGCAATCTTTACATTTATTACAATCCCTATCAAAATACCATAAACTTTTTTTTCACAGAGCTGGAACAAATAATCCTAAAATTTGTATGGAACTGGAAAAGACCCCAAATAGCCAAAGGAATGGTCAAAAAGAAAACCAAAGTTGGGGGTATCACAATCCCAGACTTCAAGCTCTATTACATAGCTGTGATCTTGAAGGTACTATGGTACTGGCACAAAAACATTTATATAGATCAGTGGAATAGAATAGAGAACCTAGAAATAGACCCTCAACTCTATGGTCAACTAATCTTTGACAAAGTGGTAAAGAATATCCAATGGAAAAAAGACAGTCTCTTCAACAAATGGTGCTGGGAAAATTGGACAGCCACATGCAAAAAAATGAAAGTGGACGATTTCCTTATACCATACACAAAAATAGACTCAAAATGGATGAATGATGTAAATGGGAAACAGACATCCATTAAAATCCTGGGAGAGAATAGAGGCAACAACCTCTGTGTCCTCAGCTGCAGCAGCTTCTTGCTAGATGCATTGCCAAAGGCAAGGGAAACAGAGGCAAAAATGAACTATTGGGAGATCAACAAGATAAAAAGACTTTTGCAAAGCAAAGGAAACATTTGACAGAACCAAAAGACAACCGGCGGAATGGGAGAAGATATTTGCAAATGACATATCAGATAAAGGCTAATATCCAAAATCTATAAAGAACTTATCAAACTCAACACCCAAAGAACAAATAATTTAATCAAGAAATGGGCAGAAGACATGAACAGACACTTCTCCAAAGAAGACATCCAAATGGCCAATATACTCATGAAAAAATGCTCAACATAACTTGACATCAGGCAAATACAAATCAAAACCATAATGAGAAGCCACCTCACACCTGTCAGAATGACTAAAACTAAGCACTTAGGAAATGACAGATGTTGGCGAGGATGTGGAGAAAAGGGAACCCTCTTACACTATTGGTAGGAATGCAAGGTGGTGCAGCCACTCTGGAAAACAGTATGGAGGTTCCTCAAAAAATAAATAGAGCTACCCTATGATCCAGCAATCACACTACCAGATATTTACTCCAATTATACAAATGTAGTGATCTGAAGGGGCACGTGCACCCCAATGTTCATAGAACCAATGTCCGCACAGCCAAACTATGGAAAGAGCCCAGATGTTCATTGACAGATGAATGGATAAAGAAGAAGTGGTACATTTACACAATGGAATATTACTCAGCCATCAAAAAAAAAAAAAAGAAATCTTGCCATTTACAGTGACGTGGATGGAACTGGAGGGTATTATGCTAAGCAAAATAAGTCAGTCGGAGAAAGACAATTATCATATGATCTCACTCATACGTGGAATTTAAGAAACAAAACAGAGGGGGTCGCCTGGGTGGCTCAGTGGGTTAAAGCCTCTGCCTTCGGCTCAGGTAGTGATCCCAGGGTCCTGGGATCGAGCCCTGCATCGGGCTCTCTGCTCAGCGGGGAGACTGCTTCCCCCTCTCTCTCTGCCTGCCTCTCTGCCAGCCTCTCTGCCTACTTGTGATCTCTCTCTGTGTGAAGTAAATAAAATATTAAAAAACAAAACAAAACAAAACAGAGGATCATAGGGGAAGAGAGGAAAATATAAAACAAGAGAAATCAGAGAGGGAGACAGGCCATAAGAAACTCTTAATCATAAGAAACAAACTGAGGGTTGCTGGAGGGAAGAGGAGTGGGGGTAACTGAGTGATGTACATTAAGGAGGGCATGTGATGGAATGAGCACTGGGTATCATATAAGACTGATTAATCAATGACTTCTACCTTGGAACTAATAATATACTATATGTTAATTAACTGAATTAAAAAATAGATTTATATATATTTATTAACTTAAAAGTATTTATAAATACTTATTCACTGTAATTTTTATTAATGGAGAAAACCTTTCATCAGTTGAGAGTACAGAAAAGCAACATTTGTATATAAATAACCCTATTTAAAAAATAAAAGTTATTTCAAAGCAAAAGAAAAAAAAGAATTGTGTCGTAGAAAGAGGTAGAAGAAATTATCCATGGTTTTTAGGTCTATGGAAGGATCTCTTTCTGGACATGGAGTTTGGAATCTGTCTTTGGGCTGAGGGAGCAAGGGGAAAAATTGTTTCAATCTGAATTTGTGGTGATATCTGGATGCCCCAGTTAAAAGAGTATCTCCTAATTTGAGAGTAAAAGTCTGAGAGGCTGGAGCTGATAAAAGCTTAGGAGAAAAAAATTAATCACATTGCTTATGGTTAACTTGCTTTCAGGCTTAGTGAAGCAGTGATGTGTACATAGTAGGTCTTAACCTTGGCTAATCGTTGACATTTTGTAGGGAGCTTTTAAAATACATAAATAAAAAATATACATATATAAATAAAGTGTATATATATATATATATATATCAGAAATCACCAGGAATCACTGGAGTGGTAACAGGGAGAAGAAGCCAGTGGCTTCAAAACCTATATTTACCATTTCCTAAAAGTATGTCCTTGAACAAGTTATTTAACCTTTCTGAGCCTCAGTTTTCTAACCTGTAAAATGGGACTAATAGTAGCTATTTTATAGTATTAAAAGGGTTATAGGTGCTCTCTCAATAAAGGGAAACTTCTGTTCCCCCTTTACCCAATTAATTTACCAAACATATTTCTTACTCTCAGATGCCTCTAAACAAAAATTATACTCTAGAATCTAAGCTGAGAGTATAATCTAACCAATTTAGTATAAAGTGGATTATACATTAGAAATAAGAAGCAAGACCACACTTTTTTTTTGCAATTTAATTTCTTGGTTAAAGCAGCAATACAGTAAAGCAGGGGAGAAGATGCAGAGCCTTGGTCTTCAGGATGCTTCTGTTGCTTTGGCAAATGGGTATGACCAGAGAGGTTGTGCCAGGGAAAGTTCTCCCTCTTTTCATGTTACCTTGTGTTGCCCAAGGACCACTTCCCACTCCCAGAAACATGCCAGGGCTCCCTTAGCAGTTGCCAGAAACCTTATTTGACCTACAGCAATGTGAGGGAGGCTAATACCTATCTTTCCATAACATAGGCCTTTAACTATAACAGCTCAAGAGAGAGAGAAAAGCAGGAATCCATTTGGTGTTTGACTAAAATTGGGTAAGACTACAAAGGGCAATTTTGTAACCTGTAATTCCTTCACTCCTAACATGAGTATGTTCCTTCCTTATTCAATATTTTTCATGTCATGTATTTTTGTGTTTTGTTGTTGTTGTTGTTTTAAGGCTTCATAGTATTCCATTGAAAAACTACACTATTATTTAACCAAACCCCTAAAAAAGATATTTTAAAATTTCTTTTAAAGTATTTATTATTATAAACATACTATAATTAAAATCTTCTTTCCTATATCTTTGTGTGTACCTCTGTTCTAGGATGAATTCCTAGAAGTGAAAATACTAGGGTTTCAGTACACATTGCCAAGTGATCTCCAGAAATGTGTAACAATTTGTATTTCTTTGATGTTACATTGAAGTATCATTTTACTACACCTTTGTCATTACTGTATCATTGCTATTTTTAAAATTTCTGTGAATCTGTAAGATAATGAATAATAATAATAGCTAATGCATGTATAGTGCTTACAGTGTGCCAAGCACTGTTCTAGAGCTTTACATAGTAAGCAATAGGAGACAGAATGCTAAGATGGCTTCCAAAACTTCCTGTTCCCTGGTGTGTGTGCTTTGTGTAATCCCCAGGAGTATGAATATGCAGAGATATTATTCCTGTGATTTTGTTATTTATATGGCAAAAGGATTTTGCATAGGTAATTAAGGTCCCAGATCAGTTGACCTTATGATAGATAGGTTATTGAGTGGGCTGCTTTTGTCACTTGAGTCCTTTAAATCAAGGTTTAATGGTCAGAGACAGAAGAAGTCAGAGTTTCAAAGCATGAGAGAGATTTAACATAGGAGTGATTATCCATGGTGGTCTTGAAGTCGGAGGGAGCCACTTGGCAAGGAATGCAATCTCTAGTTGCAGAGAGTGGCCACTGGCTGAAAGCAAGCAAGGAAAAAGGGCCCTCTGTCCTATCACTGCACGTTAATGGATTCGGCCAACAATAAGAATAAGATTGCAAGTGGATATTGTCCAGAGCACCCGCAGAAAAACTGAACCTGGCTGATGCCTTGATTTCAACTTTGTCATATCCTGAGCAAAGAACCCAGCCATACCATACCAGATGTTTGACCTATGGAACTATGAGCTAATAAATGAGTATTATTTTTTAAAAACACGTAAGACACAGGAACCAACTTGAAGAGCTATCTCCTGGCTAAACTGAAGGTAATTTGAGCATCAAAATAAATAATTACAGTAACAGAGTACCTGGCTGGTTCAGTCAGTAGAGCTTGAGACTCTTGATCTCAAGGTTGTAAGTTTGAGCTCCATATTGGGTATAGAGATTACTTAAAAATAAAATCTTTTTTTAAGGATTATATTTATTTATTTAAAAGAGAGAGCAGGAGCAGCCAGGGGTAGGGAAAGACAGAGGGAGAGGGAGAAGCAGGCTCCCTAGTGAGCAGGGAATTGGATGTGGGGCTTGATCCCAGGACCCTGGGACCATGACCTAGCCAAAGGCAGATGCTTAATCACCTAAGCCACCTGGATACCCCTTAAAAATTAAATCTTAAGAAAACATAATTATAGTAACAGATGATAGCCCACTGAATAAAATCAATCTATACAGATACAGGCAAAGAAATATACAAATTAAATGTTTAATTTGGGATACTTACAGCATTTCAAAGTAAGTCTGTACAAAATATTTATTAATTAGAAGTGGAAAAAAGTGGCAGATGCTACCTTGATCAAGTGTTCAAAATGAACATCATCAGTAATGGACAAATGGAAATCAGGTGATAGTATGCAATGAGAAGCACACAAATCACTTCTGTGACATTCCTGTCAAAGATGTGTAACCTGAGTCTAACTGTGAAGAAACATTAGAGAAACCCAAACTTAGGATCATTCTACAAAATAACTGTTCTATGATCTTCAAAGATCTTCATGAAGATCATGAAAGTCAAAGAAGACTGAATAGTGATTTCAGACTGAAGAGACATGACAATTACATGTAATGCTTAATTCTGAACTGAAGTTGTTTAGTATAAAGAACATTATTTACTATAAAGAACATTATTGGAACAATGGGCAAAACTTGAGTGGGGTCTGAGGATTAGTTGATAGTAGTGTTTATCAATGTTAATTTCTTATTAATAATCATCTTGCAGTTATGCAAGAGAATGTCCTTGTTAATAGGAAAGACATCCTTATGTGTCTTTAGGAGTGATGGGGAATTAGGGCAGCAACTTCCTCTGAAATGGAGTCGTCTTCCTTCAGAAACATAAATTTATGCTGTTCTTGCTATTTTTCTGTAAGTCTGTGATTGTTTGAAATTTTTAATAAATTATTAAATTTTTAAAAAGAAAATATTTTTTCTTCAATCACTTGCAAATTTGTAAATACAGAACAAAAAGAAATTAAAAATCTATTCATACTTTTTGTTATACTGTGGTATACAGTTCTCAATCATTTATTAAATATTCATGTAGGCACATATACGTACACACTTTTTATAAAATTAAAATTCTTCCTATTTTGTATCTTGCTTTAAGATTTTTGTATTTATATGTAATCTATATCTCATTAGTCTTCTACAATATTAATTTTTAAAAATATTTTATTTATTTGAGAGAGAGAATGAGAGAGAGTGGGAGGGAGAGGGAGAGAGAATCTGAGGCAGATTCTGCACTGAGCATAGAGCCCTACTTAGGTCGATCCCATGACCTCAAGATTATGACTGAGCTGAAACCAAGACTCAGACGCTTACCCCACTGAGCCACCCAGGTGCTCCTACAATATTAATTTTTCTGGTGACTTTTTTTTTGCATGTGAAATATGTTATTGCTTGAAATGTTCAGATTTGATTTTATCATAATTGAGTGCCTCTCATCAAGTTTGTCATCTCTGTCACCATGGCAAATTAACATCAGCTAGCAATTATAAAGAAAAAGATATCTTGAACAAGTAAGTTATGCAAATATTAAAGAAGAATAATGCCTGATATTAATGTATCCTTTTTCTTATGAATACTTCCCCTTGGACAAAACCAGAAGTTATCGTCTTGTCTTCTTGGGGCAAGTTGTCTTCTTGACCCAAGAAGGCACTATTACTGATGGATATTTGACTACACACTTCTTATCATAGCCTTGTTCCTAACGACTAAAGTCAAATAGTAAATTTATGAATATACCACAGTTTATTGATTCAACCACTGATAGAATTTGAGTAGTTTATGATTTGGGGCTACTAGGAATAGTGCTTCTATGAACATTCTTATACATACCTTCTGATGAATGTATGTACACATTTTTGTTGGGTACATGTGGGAGTAGATTCACTGGGTCATAGTAGCTGAACTGGCAGTGAATTTTCTAAAGCAGTTGTACCAACTTATACTCCCACCAGCAATGTTTGAATGTTCTGGTTGCTCCACCTTCTTTGCAACATTTGATATTTGTCATTTTAGCCACTCTAGTATGTTTTTAGATGTACTGAATTTTGGTTTTAAATTGATTTGCCTGGGGTATCTGGGTGACTCAGTTGATTAAGTGTCTGACTTGATTTTGGCTCAGGTCATGATCTCAGGGATGTGGGATTGAGCCCTGTGAGGGTTTCACACTCAGCACAGAGTCTACTTGTCCCTCTCCCTCTGCTCCTCTCCTACTTGGGTGTACACAGTCTCTCTCTCAAATAAATAAAATCCTTTAAAAATAAATTGGATTTTTCCTAATGAATAAAGTTGAACCCTTTTAATAAGTTCATTGACCATTTGGTTTCCTTTTTTTCCACATTTTTGTGGAATGTTTATTCAGGTGTTCTGCCTCATTTTCTGTTGGGCTCTCTGACTTTTCCTTATTAATTTGTAGGTATTTAAATACATTATATTAAATATATCTATATTCTGGATACAAGCCTTTTGTTGAATATATTATTGCAAATATATTTTCCCACTATTTATAGTGGGAAAAAGTTGCCTTTTTACTACCTTAATGGTGTATTTGGATGAACAGAAGTTCTTAATTTTAGGATTCCCCAACTTATTACATTTTCTAATTATGATTAGCTTTTTTTTGGTGAACTGTTTAAGAAATCTTTGCCAACTCCAAGGTCATGAATATGTTTTCCTATGTAATCTTCTAAAAGCTTCATTTTTTTTTATCTTTCACATTTGGATATCTAATACATCTGGAATTGATTTTTGTGAATGTTGGGAAGTAGGGCGTCAAGATTCATTTTTTCCATATGGACATCCAGCTATCCCAGGACCATTTATTGAAGGCTGTTCTTTGCACACTGCAGTGTGACTCACCTCTGTCTTAAATCAGGTGACTATGTATATATATATATATGGATCTATTTCTTGCTTCTCTGTACTGTTCATTGGCCTATTTGTACATCCCTGTGCCAATAACACATTGTCTTAATTACTACAGCTTCATAATGGATCTTGATATATGGTACTATAAACCCTCCAGCTTTGTTCTCTTCTTCAAGATTTCCTTGGCTGTCCTTTGTCCTTTGCATTTCTATACACATTTTAAATCAGCTTGCCAATTTTTTGCCAAAAAATCTTCTAGGATTTCAATTGAAGTATATAAATTAATTTGAAAGAATTGACATGTTTACAGTATTCAGTCTTTTCTATCATTTAAGTAATTTGCTGTGAGTTCCATAATTTAAAATTGGTGAGTTGGAATTCACTCTTCTGTAGTCTCATTCTAAAGCCCAACAGTCCTCCAGAGTTCAGGTGTATCTTAGTTTTGAGAATGTGTGTTTTCATATCAATTAAATTTTAAACAAACCCCATGTTGTTGGCAATGTTTTCTACAGGAGCAATTTTTTTAAAATCTCCCATTGCATGGATAGCTCATGCATCTGGTGTCTTCAATTACCACTGACAAGTACTAGTCATATGTCAATGATCATTTTATGTATTATAGACCATTATATTTTGGACCAAATTACTGCGATGGTGTTTTTAAAGCCGAGTGGAAAATCGTGTGCAGCCAAATTCTTACTGTTTGTCCTTGTGTTACATGACATTTGGCCCTCTCATTACCCTCCCCCTTACTCTCCTCTTGTACCACCCCAGGCAGAAAGAACTCTTCTTTCACACTTTTTTTTAAAGATTTTATTTATTTATTTGATATATAGAGAGAGACAGCGAGAGAGGGCACAAGCAGCACAAGCAGAGGGAGTGGGAGAAGGAAAAGCAGGCTTCCCGCTGAGCAGGGAGCCAGACATGGGGCTCCATCCCAGGACCCAGCTCATGACCTGAGCCGAAGGCAGATGCTTAATGACTGAGCCACCCAGGCGCCCCTTTCACTCTTTTTGTTAAAGGAGAGAAATCTATTTTTCTTCTGTCTCCCCAGCTTTCGTAAGATATTATTGAGATTTTTTCCATCCAAGGACTTCCGACTTTATTCAGAGAATATGGATCCCTGTGGAAGGAGAACATGATATAGAGGAAAGTGGAAGGTTCCTTTCTCCTTTTCTGTGTGGAGAATTAGGTTAAAACAAAAATTGAAACAGGAAAAGACTGACATCTCTCATTATATCTTCTGCATTCATCCCATCTGGTCACACCAAATAGATATTCCCTTTCTCTTCTTCAGAGTGGAGCTGCTCATCCTGAGTTAGTTGCCTGCTGCCAGTGGGAATACCACCACACCTGCCTTAGTTAGGGTCCTCCTTTGTGTTTGAAAATTACCTGCTCTACATCCTCTGCAATAAGACTTCTAACCACTTCAGTGAAGCTGATCTAAGCTGTGAGTTTGCCTTTAGAGGGAGGAGGATGCCTTCTTCTTTGACCAAACTTACGGGAACTAGAAAGTAGAAATAAGAAATGAACACAATTTTTTTCTTTCCTTGTTCTTTTTAATTTTCTTTTTCTTCATACTTTCTTTCCCTCCTTTAAACTATCTTAATTTCTTTAACCTTTTCCTTTCATTTCTTCCTGACTTCACCTTAGAGATCTTTCCCTTATACAAAAATGAGTTAAAATTTCCTACCCATTATAATTACTTCATGCATTCAAAATGTGTTAGTGCTACTGTGTTCCAAGCACTATCATTTAATGGATTCTTATAGTCCTTATTATTAAAGAGTGCTTGGTTGCCATTTTTTATTTAAAATTTTTAAAAATCATGTAGCATTTTAAGAGAAAATTCCTCTTCAAGTAGTTAATCCTTTGTGGAAAATTATTTATTCTGGAGTACTGAAAACCCACAGATACATTCTTCTGTGTTATTTTTTGATAGTGAAACTAAGTTTCTGAAGATTTTTCTTCTTTTCCCTTCCAGAACCACCTACACTCTTTACCTACTCTCTTTCAGTGATGTTGAACTGCAAATGAAACTCTATTGGAGTTTTCAAATAGGAAATTTTTCTAGCTGTGATTTTCTCAAACTACTGTTGAAAAGCAACCACGTAATATTTTCTAGTATTTTATCCTATGTTGTATTGATGGGTGCTTTTCTAGAAGAATTTTTATACTGCTGTATATGGAAGGGCATCAATACTTCTTGGATGCTTCAGATTTTCCCATTCTGTGTCAGCTGGGAATTTTGTTAGACTGAAACTTACAGAACCTGCTTGCAGAAGCTTGGGATTTATTTCTCTCATAACAAGTCCAAAGAGAAGTAGTTTACAGCTGGTGTAGCAGATTCTTGATATCATCAGTGTCCCAGGCTCCCTTTGGCTTTCTTCTCTGGGATACTTGGTATATATCTTTTATCCTAATACTCACTACATAGTCACAGATGGCTTCTCCATATCCAGTTTCACGTTCACATTGCCAGGCAAGAAGAAAGGAGGAGGACAGGGAAGGGATAGTACTCCTATGAAGAAGCAAGTCCCGTACCCCAATTCTCAGCAGACGTCTGCTTATATCTCATTGGCTGGAACTGTGTCACATGGTCACTTCAATCTAAGGGATATCAAAGACAGCCAGTCTTTTAATCCTGAATAAAACTGGGTTATGCTAGGAAGTAAAAAAGGAAGAATGGCATAATTTTCTCAGCAATAATAGTGGAATAGTGGAAAATTCCATTTAATTGTTAAACTCTATAACCTTGTTGTGGCCTTGATATTAATAGTTCTCTTTTAACGAACAAACTTGCAATCAAAAGAATGAGCAGTGCTTTTGTGACCATTAAGTAAAATTTAAAAATACTGTGTTTTGAATCATTTTGTTAAAGAAGATGTCAGAAGAAATTTCTAATATAAGGCACAACAAATTTGTATAAAAATTATTTGATTGGGGCACCTGGGTGTCTCAGTGAGTTAGGCATCCAACTCTTGGTTTTAGCTCAGGTCATTTTCTCTGTAAGGGTTGTGAGATGGAGCCTGGCCTCAGGCTCTGCACTGGACATGGAGCCTGCTTAAGATTCTCTCTCTCCCTCTCCCTCTGTCCCTCCCTGCCTGCTGCTAGCACATGTGCACGCTCTCCCTCCCCACCCCCAAATTTAATTATATTCAAAGTTAAAGCTAAAGTTAACTGGATATTTCAGGCTGGGCTTTACGGGTTGTCAGTCCTGGGAGGGTCAAGTTCCTTTGGAAGTAGACCACGTTTAACAGGTTCTGAAATGGGTGCAATTGGGTTGTTAGGCCCTGGGGCTCCACTGATAGAACCCACTGGATAATCACTTATAAACTCAAATGTAATTGTATTAACTATACAATAGATAATATAAGTACTTAGAAATAAGATCTTTGGGGGTAATGTTTATTACTCTTAAGTATATAAATATATATAAATATAAATATATATATATACACACACACACATATACATTCTCTTTGTAAAAAGGCAAAGATTTCATTACAGATAGTTAGAATACCCTTTGAAACTAACCTCCAGTTTCAGTATCCTCTCTAGTTTGGTCTATTTATATGTCCGTTAGACTTTTCTCCCTACATGCGCAACCCTTTGTAGAATGCATGTGTGGAAGAGTGTGTTTGTAATATACATAACATTTTTTGGTGTCTTTGTATGTTTATGTAATGGTATCACATGATATGTATGTTGGTGCAACTTGCTTTTTTCATTGAACAATACATGTTGAAGATAAAACCAG
Source organism: Lutra lutra (assembly GCF_902655055.1). Classification (NCBI taxonomy): domain Eukaryota; kingdom Metazoa; phylum Chordata; class Mammalia; order Carnivora; family Mustelidae; genus Lutra; species Lutra lutra. The sequence continues at coordinate 56,417,018 of NC_062280.1, read as the reverse complement.
ATAATCTGTGTGTACTATGCAAAGAATGATCTTACCCTCAAACTCTTGAAGAGGTAAGATGACACAGATGTGTTATGTGCTGTGATTAGCAGCTGAATAGCTGGTCAAGGGGCACCTTCAACTGTCATTAACATGAATTTATAGTCAGAGCTGAAACTCACCAAGATAAAGTAGGGGTATTTCTCCTTTCTTACTTCTTGACATATGCCTTAGTACACTGACCATTTTGATTTGGAATTTGTTTTTATAAAAATTTTCATCTCATACAAGTGAGCCTAGATTTTAAACATTGGAAAAGAGGAAGGGAAACTATGTGTTTGTCTCTTATAGTACCATGCCCTAAGGAGAGGACCATGATCTGTAATGCAATCACGTGATGCTTTTTTAAGCAAATATCTGTTGAGTGTCTAGTATATGACATACACTATTTTAGGCATTCTGGAGAAATAGAGATAATCAGCTAAAGGCCTTGCTTTTATAGAGCATACATCCTTGGTTGTAGAAGTGAACAATAAGCAGATCAACAAATGAATGAATATATAGTATAATGCCACATAATGAGAAGAGCTATGAAGGGAAATAATTAGATTAAGGGGATAAAGAGTGATTGAAGGTGAAGGGGGCTACTTTAGATGAGATGCCCAAGGCAGGTCTCTCTGTAGAGCCTGAATAAATCTATATCCCTTAGACTAGTCTATGATAGATGTTCAATAAACACTGAATAAATGAATAATGGCATCAGCAGGGATACACAAAAATATAATAGTAGCACAAGAGGGAAGATAAATAATCTATATCTGGATTAAGAGAAGCTTCAGTAGGATGCTTAAAATGAGACTGAAAGTATGTAGTCATTGGCCAGAGAGGCAGTGATTGGGAAGGGCATTCCAAGCACAGGTAACAGCATATGCAAAAGTAGGGAGGTTTAAAAGAGCACTGTCAATTTCCTATTGCTACTGCAAAAATCTACATAAAAGATTTGGAAGGGGTGAATTACATGATGCTCCTCTACTGATGGAGAGGTTAGAAATAAAATGAGCGGGGGAAGCAGATAAGCCTCTAACTTCAAGTCCAGCTATATAGGATGAGGAACTGGATTCCCAGATTGTATCAGAAAGTTGACAAAGTCTCCAGTTTAAGCATGTCCAAAATGGCAAGTGAAGAAGGACAAGTGATGAGTGTTCTCACAACAGAGGATCACTTTTAATACTCTCCTTTATGGGTTGCACATTTAGGGAGAAAATTTAGGACAAAGTAATATTTCATCATAAATAATTATTTAATCTCCCCAAGTTGTTTTGCCGGAGCTTAAAACTGCCAGTCATGTCTTCTGGTTGGAATTTCTGAGGCAATCAACGTGAATTTCTCAGGGAGAAGAGGGAATAGATAAATTCAATTTCCCTCCTTCCCCCACCCTTTGTTTTTACTACTATATACTACTTTAAATAGGTACACATGCAATTTCTCTTGTATTTTTGAAATGATTAAAACAGCTTTGAGGATGTAGGAGGAATAAGGGCATGGGAGGTTCTACAGAAGTTATTTCTACTCTCTGGAACTCTGAAATCTGTCAGAAACTTCTAAGTTCCTTGCCTTAATTAATTCTGTACTTTCTACTTGATTTTGCTCCCCAGACTTTTATTGGAAAAGTGTATGGGATAAATAGATTTTTATTTGAATCATTTTCATTAGTGAGGTTGATTTAGAGTCTCCTCTTTGAGCTATTCTAGACATAAAAAAAGGGATATTCAAAAAGAGTGACTATATGTAGAATTTGCTTCATAAGTGAATTTATATGAATTATGAAAAGGGTAGAGGTTTTATAGAATTACCTTTGTCTACTTATGGATTTTATTTTGCATAAAAGGGTAAAATATTTTTTGAAGAATTTCATTGTTGGATTCTTATACTGGTTAATTAATGGTGATTTTGTGAATTAGTTATTTAGCAGACATTAAAGATAAATCCATATATGCATAGACACACAAATAGAATGATGCGGAAAGATGAATTATTAAATGAGAAGCAACTTGTAGAATTGTACATGTATCATGATTGCATTTGTGTAAAAATTGGATATGCATGTGTCTGTTTATGTGCACAGAAAATCTTTGAAAGAATATACAATAAAACATTGAAAATGACTGCCAGAACTAAATACATCTGGAGTATTATGGCTAAGTAGGGCTGGAAACTTTAATTTTTACCATATATTTTTCTATATAGTTTCATATTATTTAACCAGTACTTTTATAATTGAAAGGATCGTTTAATATATTTTTTCCTCATACAACATTAAAAAGTGACCTTGTGAATATTTTAATGCTAACATTTTCAGGTTCTAAAAAATGCTACAAATGTATTTACATACCCTGTTTTTTTAATAGAAGAGGACTAGTGAAAAATATTTCAGTTCAATATTCAGTTCAATATAAGTTCACATCTTAAAGATTTCTTGGTGTCATGAAATCCAGTTTCTTTTCTGACTGGTAAAATATGGAAACTGTGGTATCATTTCCCCTAATTTATAGTGAAATAAGTATTGTCTTGGCTTAGTATTTTTTAAAGTGTATATTTTTCTTCCTGTAAATATTTTTGAAATTCTGCTCAAACAAAAAGAAGAAATCAAAATCAACTCTAATCCTACTATCCCCAAATTGCCACTATTAAGTATTTGACCCACAGAATCAGAATTAAGTTTTGTTTCCTTTAATGAACTTTTGTGGTTTTTTAGGGTATGAGTCCTATACAATTCTTGTATAGTTTATTCCTAGGTATTTTGTTTTTGTTTGTTCTGTTGTAGTTGTTCCTTTGACTGAGAGCCTTCTGCATTATGTTTGAAATTATTATTTATTATGTAACTGAAGACTTTATTTAACTATTTTTGTTAACTTTAATAGTTTCACTTTTGCTTCCATTCATTTTCCAGGACAATATTTTTATCTCATGCTGACTACAATGTATAATGTTTCATAATGGAAGTAATATGCACTGTTCTGCTTATAATTTAAAAGAGAATTTTGCATGTTAGAAAACTATTGCTTAAACCAGACTTTGGCCATAGTATTTGAACTCACATTTGAAATGAAATCTTTCATATGATGCTACATCCAAGGTATTTTTTTTCATATTTGCATTGTTCTCACACTATTTGGCCTGGCAGAATCCCTACCACTTTTGAAAACTTACCTTCATGGGGTGATTGGCTAATCTACATATCTATACAGTTAGGCAGTTTAGAGTTAACAGACTATCCATGCGTTGTATAATTTTAAGCCTAAGTACAACTGAGATTTTCTTCCTTGGAGTATTAAAAGAAATTTTCTTAGGAAAGAGAAGAATACAAATTTTAATACTGTAAAAAGATTGCCTTGTTATATAAATGATCTCTTTGCTATTTTTTTCTCATCTCTAGAGAAGTCCTTCTTGCTCACCTACCCCATAGAGACCAGTTGAGGTCATGTAGCTTTTTAAGTTTAGATTCTCTATCAAATCTGTAAAAATTAACTTTATATTAAAATCTTTATTCAATCCTCTAGCTACTGTGAAGCTATCATTACATTATATATTATAACCTTCTTCCTATAAGAAACTTCTCATAAAAATATATTATTTTAAAATATTTTCAGTAATTGAGTAAATCTAAAAGGTTTAACATTTTGATAATCCTCATAAGCAATTTCTAAAATGTCACATAATGTGAACTTGGAATTAATTTCTAAAACTAAGTGCCTTAAAATTGTTTAACATGGAAAATTCTGTTCAAGTAGCTGTTACTCAGTCAAAAGCATTTTAACTGCAGGCTGAAGTAGCCACTTTGAATTTCACTGGTAAGCATAAAATTGAAATGGCCTAGATGACATATGCTTGTTTGGGAATCAAGGACTGTTTGTTTTAGTACAGTTTCATACTCCCTTATCTGAAGTCTGTGGTGCCAGATGTAGTTTTGGTTTTTCAGATTTTTAGAAATGTACTATAGAGCAAATGTAATATAGAGCATATGCCCTATATTACTTAAAACTGATGGTATCTAGGCAGCGCCCTATAATAAAGCACATTAACACTTTTAGACAAATGTATGAATGTTTACATTCAATAAAATAAACTTTGGTTTGGGTCAAGTTTGCCACCAAGTGATTTCAGCTCAGATTGGATTCGGACACCATCTTGATTATGATATACACCTTTATTTTCAGAGATTTTTGTATTATGAAAATGAGATTTTGGACTTGAAGTTCTCTGTGATCTTGGTCATTTTTCTGGGCTGCAATCATCTCATAAGCTAAAATGAGAAGTTAGACTAAGTGAATTTTATGTGAACTTTTCAGATTCTAAATATAATGCCTACTTAATTCTTTGATATAAGAAACACTATGAATGTCATTCTTATATTATTTCAGTTTAACAATTATTTAGTTCAGAGATCCTCAATATCCCTGGAATGTAAGTGGTAACTGTTTATGCTTTATATACAAATATTAAAGAATGTAGGTCAAGAAGTGTTTTTGCTTGGAAGGTCTTCTGTATAGTTGCAACCAAACTAGATTTCAGGTTCATGAAGACAGAGTAGTTTTTGTTTGCAATTTTGATTTTCAGAATGTATTCTACTGTGAGTGTCTTACAGTCATAATTAATATTTGCACCATGCAGAAATGGTAAGAAATGTTCTGTGGAATTCATGACTTTCCTCTGGAAACCTGAAAATCTAAGCAACGTTCAACCAAGGTAACCTAAAGGGAGTCTGCAAAACCCCACTTTGTTTCAGGGCCTCAGTCACGCAATCTAAATCTCCCGAAAGTGAGTCCTAAATCTGAGGGGCTGGGCTCCCCACTGAGGAAAAACCTAAAGCTAATCAATTAGAAAACTGGTAAGATCTCTCCAAGATGGAGATAGCAAGCTCATGTCAAGTTCCTGGTGGGAGTCGGAGAAGACAAAAGGCAAGATTCAGTCAGCTAGAGTTCACAGACGGCTTGCTAAATGCAGCATCCATTTGTTTTGGATACTGGCTTTATCTGTGGCATACCTTTGTTAATTAAAAGAAAAAAAATGTATTTGATTATCTTTGGGCACGGAATGCTCTTTAGTGTTCTATGTTTTCTGCACTCCCTGTGGTTGTGTACCTTGTCACTCTCTCATTGATGTGATGGCCTCTGAAGGCATGTAAATGTGCCATTTCTGCCTGTAGGCTACACTACTAAGGCAGCCTTTTGAAAAGTGGAAATTTATTGTTGGAGAGGGAGGCTATAGTATGGACTAAGGAATTGGTATTGCAGCCCTTCCGGGGGTTAGAAGACATTGAGCTACCACCAGCTACCTTTTACTCATTTTCTCAAATAGTATTTATTGAACATTTACTACCTGTGCTGAGCACTGGGGATGCAATCAGAAGACACACATAGGCCACAGATCTATGGAGGAAGAAGACATTGAATCAGTAAACATGGGGTTGCGAAGACTAATACAAATTATCATAGAAAAGAAGGAATGGGATGAGAGAGAAAAACAAAGTGTTCTCTCCCTTATTTAGATGGAGAAGTCTTGTTAAGTCTCTGAGGTTTAGCTGAAAGCTGAGTAGGAACCAGCCAGGTAAAAAGAGGAAGGAAATAGGGGTGCCTGGGTGGCTCAGCCGGTTGAGCAGCTGCCTTCCGCTCAGATCATGATCCCAAGGTCTGGGGATCGAGCCCCGCATCAGGCTCCCTACTAAGCAGGGAATGCTTCTCCCTCTGCCTCTGCCTGCTGCTGTACTTGTGCTCTCTATTTCTCTGTCAAATAAATAAAAAAAAAATTAAAAAAAAAAAGAGGAAGGAAATATCTTTAAGGTAAAGAGGACAGCATGTGGGAAGGCCTTAAGGCAAAATGAACTTGGTATATTTGAGAAGCAGAAAGAGAGTGTGGTTGGAATGTGTGAATGAGATCAGAATGGAGAGATGAACAAGGGCAAGGTTATGCAGGGCTTTATGGGCCATTTAGGGCACTATTGTAAAGGATAATGGAAGCTGTTGAAAGGATTGATTCAGCAAGGTCAGACTAGAATTTTTAAAGAGGTTGCTTAGAATGTGAAGAATGGTCTCTAAGGGTACAAAGTAGAACTGCTGCTGTCATCAGGCAGGAGGTGATGGTGGCTTAAGGCAGTGCAGACTGACAGGTGAAAATCTTCCCCCCAAAAGAAGAATCCTAATGGATAGGATGTAGATGTGAGTAGAAACCAGACTATAGGGAGGAATGTCAGTGTTACCGAAGGCTTAAAACAAGAGTTCCCTGATCTACGCACTGGAGTTTATCACTGTATTCTGAAAGCTGGTGGGCAATCACCATGATTCTTAGTAACTTGGAAGAGTTTCCAAAAATCATGTACTTGTGCTACTTTCTCTTTCATTTAAGAAGACTTAGATTACCTCAAAAGCCACCAGACATGAGTAGTTGAACCTAGTGGATATGGAATAAAAATTTATGAAAAATGGTACTGTTACACCATTTGACTAGTCTGTTGCCCTGGAGGTGCCCTAAAACGATGCCAGTTTAGTTTGGTGCTACTGCAGGTTGAGTTCTCAGGAAGGAGATGCTGAGGCAGAGGTTGGGTGCTAGATATTCATTAGGGATCCATATCTGTGAAAGGAAGAAGGAGGAAGCAGGATTGGGCAGATGAAAAAGTCAGTTTCACTGCAGGTCCAGCAAAGTGTGGGTCAACCCTGCAGGGAACTCTGGATGAAATATTGCTCATCAGGATGACTCACATTGGATCCAAACTGGTCAGACTTTATAATCCTGCCTTGCTCAGTCTTTGGGTGTAGGATGCCCCAGTATTTGTATATCTCTGGACGAGGTTACTCTCTGAAACTGAGTCCAACTCTCAGAAAGAAGGGACAGCTGGGCATCGAATGCTTTCTAGAAGTGGATGGCACATCCGAGCAGTGAGTCACTTGGCCTGCTGCTTTTTTTAAAATTTATATATATATAAATATATATATAAATAAATATTTAAAGATTTTATTTATTTATTTGACAGAAAGAGTGAGAGACCATAAGCAGGCAGAGCAGCAGAGGGAGAGGGAGACACAGGCTCCCCACTGAGTAGGGAGCCCGATGTGGGGATTGATCCCAGGACCCTGGGATCGTGACCCAAGCTGAAGGCAGTCACTTAACCAACTGAGCCACCCAGGTGCCCCCTTGCTGCTTTATTTTTTAATTTATGTAGTTTTTTCCTCCTAGGGACTCAGGATAAAGTTTACACAATTTTTTTTTAAATATTTATTTGACAGAGAGAGAGAGATCACAAGTAGGCAGAGAGGCAGGCAGAGAGAGAGGGGGAAGCAGGCTTCTTGCTGAGCAGAGAGCCCGATGTGGGGCTCGATCCCAGGACCCTGAGATCATAACCCTGGCCGAAGGCAGAGGCTTAACCTACTGAGCCACCCAGGTGCCCCAAGTTTACACAATTTTTATCACAAAATATTTATCAGTCACTAAGACAATCCAAGAGAGGGGGATTAAAACATCAGAGGTTGGAAGGAGACACCAAGAACAGGAAAGGCATGGAGGGGAAAAAACTAATGGAAGGAAGAAAACTCTAGAACTTGGAGAAGAAAATTTTAGTAAATACAAAGAGTTATGGCATCCAGCCATGGGCCTTGTTTTTAAAAGAAAGAAAAGAAAAGAAAAGAAAAGAAAAGAAAAGAAAGAAAGAAAGAAAGAAAGAAAGAAAGAAAGAAAGAAAGAAAGAAAGAAAGAAAAACTACGATTAACGCATCTTTAAAAACACTTGGGAAGTAACATTGTGAAATCTTAGCTGTCTCTTGTTTCTTCCACAGATATGGAGGACTTGAATAAAAGAGATCAATCATTCATGACAATTCAGAAAAACGATAGCTCAGGTATTTTTTCTACTTCCAGATCTGTCCTATGATTTATAGTGGATTATGGATGCTGTGAAGTTGGAATGTTGATTTTCAAAATTTTTGAAAGCTCATTGTTTGGTCATACTGAAGGTTTCTCCAGTTCTCTTACAATGCATACTCTACAATGTATACTTTAATCTTCAACAGTGGTCAAGATAACAATAATCTCCTTTATTGTGTTTGTCCTTAAATCATTTGGAGTCTACTTAAAAGTCATGTGATTCATGATATACTTAATCTCAATTACTTTGTATGGTACAGATTAATTATTTATATAATTGGGGCAAAAATGCATTTTTTGCCCTTGAATTACTCAGATTATTATACTTTATGCTACGTGGCCTTTGAGTACCTTCTACTTAAGTTTTACTTTATCAGAAAAGCGAACATCATACTAAACGAGGATATTTTATGTATTTGGATGGAGAATGCCTACCTGACCATTTTACATCATTTTATTCTTATTTGACCCATTAAATTTTTTGGCTTTAAGTTTCAACCTTTTTTCAAATTTACTTGAAATTATTTCAATTTTTTTCTATTAGAAATGCAGCTATGACTTTAAAAATCTACTTAATTTTATTTATAATGATACTTAAATATTCACAATTGATGCCTAAAACTTTTTAAAATAAAAAGATGTTACACTTTGACAATTTTGACAATTTTCTAAAATTCTCAATAAACTTACTTAAATGGAAGTATTCTCTTTATGTTCTTTTAGAAGTAATTTTACGCAAAGTATATAGTGGTAATCATTTTTAAAGTTTCTAAAGATAGAGGTTCAACTATACTATGAATGTTATAATATCATTTCTTGTTTTTGCTTAAAAATATTTAAAAATAAGACAACAGTTGACATGTTGCTGTAGCTATTTTGAGACTTCCAATAATGTGATATTATTTTTTTGTCATCTTCTGTTTTAATGAAAAACAGATAATCTGGTGTTCCATATGAAAAATGGAATGAGAAACATCAAGTATAAACCAGTAGACTATCAACAGTTGCATGCATTAACGGAAGCAAAAAAATTAGCTTCTGCCTCTACAGAGCTAAAGGTTAGAAGTGTGTATGTGTGTATGTGTGTTTTCTAGTTTTGGAAAATTGAGTTTCCTGGAAGTAAAATGATATTTATAATGTAAATGTGAATATTAATGACATTCTAAATAGTTTTTAGAATCTTCCAACTATTAATAATAGTGAAGAGCAGCTGACGTTTATTGAATGCTCTCAGACTCTTTGCTATATAGTTTACATGCATTCCTCAGTTAATGTTCATAACATCCCTGAGGTCTTTACTTTTAGAAAGCTAGCTATTTTATTAGCTTTTGACAATTTCTAACTTACTCTGAAAAATAAGAACTGCAAATAAGTGTCAGCCATGGATTACCATCTGATTTAAGGCTCCTTTTGCAGCATGATGCAAATATGCCCTCAAGTGCCTCTCTTTTCTACAATTCCCTTTTTTGCCCTCATCTCAGAAAAGGTGAACCTGGACTAGATTTTTCAAAAGCTTTTTGTACAAATGATTGTACAGTATTTTAGGACCAAGTGTGGTTTAGGATTACTCTTACAGTATGTTTCTCTCTTGTGCAAATAATAAAGTACATTACAAGCAACATGTTCATTGCTTTGTTACATTAAAAATTTGATTTGGCAAAGTGACATATTAAGCAATTAAAAGTTTTCATTTGCATTTAATATTTTTTGTGTTACATTAGTTTTACATGGCTTTTTTTTTTTTTAATTTTATTTATTTATTTATTTGACAGAGGGAGAGAGTTTTACATGGCTTTTTATGGTTAATGTCTTATTTAAATGGCAAACATTATGATTCCAAAGCACATTTTGTACCTATTTTAAAGAAATGACTATCTACCCATGAGATATATCCCCTCAAACTAAGCAGACTTCTTAGAAAGGGCCTTATTTTTTCAGTTCAGATGTAACTTTAAATTTGATGTTCTCAGGACATTGAAAGAAATGTTATGGGAAAATCACTTATATAACCATATAAACCATTATAACCATTATGTAACCATCATCCTAATAAAACTATTTTCATATTTCTGACTTCTATTCTGACCCATTGTATATACATCACATATATTCATACATATATAGACATAAATATATACATATATATTTTATTTTCTCCCATGATAAACGTAGACATGAAATCCTGTATACTTTCCCCCAACACTTTGCCACATAATCTTTTTAATATTTATTATAGAATATTTAATTGCTCTCATAAATAAATATTTATTATGTGGCTCAATAATACAATAATGAGCAAAATACATCCCTTACCCTCATGGCATGCGCTGTTTATAGGAGAGAAGGAGGAAAGTGAGTGTTTTCAAATAATAAAAACATGCTGTCTGGTGTATACTAACAGGACTTGATCGTAGTTCAGTGGAAAGCCCTTTTTGAGGCAATGACATTGGAATTGGGATGTCAAGGCCAATAAAAATTAAGCCAAAACAGGAGTGATGAGTACTTCAAATAGAAAAAGATAATATGCCTTATCACATCTCGATTTTTGGTTATTTGGATTGTATCCAATTTTACAATATTAGAAATCGTACTTTGGTAAATATCTTCATACAGAGACAATTTTCATGTTTTAGAATCTTTTACCCTCATAGGATAAATTCCCATGATTGGAGTGTTCAAGGAAAAAAAATTTGGATGTTTTTTAAAAAGTTCTTTTCCAAAGTGTTGTTCTAATAAAGATCACCACAGGTACTTCCTCTACACCCTTTCAGTATTGGAATATGTACATATATATTCATATATATACACACATACATCTTAAATATTATCTATATATCTGTTTGTCTCTGTTTGTCCATCCATCATGTTCCAAAACAATTTTTTTTGCTGAATGTAGAATGGTTGAGTGTCAGAACTCATTGTTGGCCACGGGGAATTTCTCTTTCATAATAGAATCACTATTAAAGAATAAACATGTTTGAAAATTTTAATCATTGATGTGGCTTTCAGTTTTTTATATTAAGTGCAAGGGCAGTAATTTCTCAGCCCTGTCAGCTGTTAGATTGCTTCTCTGGTCACTGTATTACACATTTGTGAGATTAAACAGATGATCACTTTCAACAGATGTTATTTTAAATAACATCAATAATCTTTTTGTTCATAGAATATAATTCAGGAAGAAGATTTTTAGTTACATATTTTCTGGAAATAACTGTACCTGGGATTTATAGCTTGGCAAATCTCAAAAATCCCTTGTCTTCAGCTACTGAAAATGGTCCACAGTCTGTAGCAATCATTTTGATAAGCTTCTTGCTTCCATTTTTAGTCTCCATAGATTCATAATGATAAGGAATTGTCCTGTTAGAGCATTTTTATAGTATCTGTTGTTTTGAATTTCAGTTAGTGAGAACAAAGCGTATCCTGGATACCTCATCATTTTCTAATACTTTCTTCTTTCCTTTTATAGTTTTCATTTTTTAGTACAGCTGGATTAAGAAAGATGTACTGAGAATGTTGTTTCATGTGATTTTTGGTCTTTCCTTCTCTTTTAATTTAGAGATAACAAGTTGACTCTTTTAATTGACGCTTTTAATTGACTCTTACAAAATGTGAACAATTCCTAAATAAGACTTTTCCTTGAAAGATTCATGGCTTAAATGGAATTAGATAACTAGAAATTAAGTATAATTCTTAAAGTTTATTTTGTTTAATGTTATGAATGCTAATATATATACGAACCAGTCTATACCAACTGGGATTATTATTATAATGTTATCTCTGTTACTCTTTCTTATATTGTTATTTACATTTATATAAAATATGCCTTGGCTCAAGAAGAATATTTTTCTTCCTCAAATTACATAGTTACCACATTCTTTCAATATTTTTGTTAAATATCAGTTCATTTCCTACTTTTTACCTAACTAAATATGTTCTTTTCTTGCTCGTGAATTAACAGCTTTAACAATCATTGTTAATTACTATAGCAGTATACTCTGGCAATATTAAATGTAAATATACTTAAACTGAAGGATAGAATGTTAACACTAAGGATGTATTTGCATTAAGTTGGATCTAGAGTACTTAGTTATATTTGATAATTATTGTTAATTAGCAGTAAATTCAGAAGACTTGCTTTGTTTCTGTTACTCGTATTGGTATATTGATCAGATGTGTCTATGTCATTGATCATGCACAAGTTGTGGACTGCCAGATAAGACACTGATGTGAACATAGAGTGATCTAGTCTTTCACAGGCTGAGATTGAACCTGAAGTCAAAAAGTAGATTTGGGCTGGAAACAGAGACCAATTTTTGGTATATTATATGTTAACTGTTCACATATAATTTAGGTTAAGTATAAAAGAGATCTTTATAATTATTTTTACTTGAATAGTTTTGCTTAGCAAGAATAAATATTTCTTATCTAACTATTTGTCTACTAATTCTTTTTTAAAAAACATTATCAGAAATTGTAAGCACATGCAAAATGAGAGTGAATGATTAATAATCTTTTTGTAATTTATACAGCTTCAACTATGATCAACTCTTGGCTATTGTTTTCTCTGTAGTCCTTACTACAACTTTCCCCTCTGCCGGGTTGTTTTGAAGTAAATCTCAGGCATCATAATATTTAACCATAAATATTTCAGCATGTATCTCTAAAAGATGAGGGCTAAACAGCCCCACCCCAAACCTTATAATACCATTACCATTAGGATATTAATAATTTCTTAATTTCAAATATCCAGTGTTAAATTTCCATGATTGTCTTCAATTCTTTTTACTTAGAGTTTGTTCAAATCAGTATCTAGGTAGGATCTGTATATTACAGTTGATTTTTATTTTTTAGGTCTCCTCCTCTATCCTCTTGTATTTTTGTAATTTATTTTTTGAAGAAATTATATTGTTTGTCTTTTATATTTTCTTATAGTCTGGATTTTGCTGATTACATCCTGGTGGTGTCACTTAACATGTTTTTCTGTCTCTTGTATTTCCAGTAAATTGGTAGTTATATCTGCAGATTTGATGAGATTCCGGTTCAATTATTTTGGCAGGATCACTTATTGATAGAATTTTTGTACTGCAGTCTTTTTCCATCACAAATAGTGCTGCAGTGAATAGTTTGTTGTTTATTTGTCTTTTTATACTTTTGTCAGTATAGTCTTCCGATACATTTCTGTAAGCAAATTTACTAGGTCAGGGGGTAAATCCATTAGAAATTTCACTATACACCTCCAGATTCCTTTCTGTGGGAGGCTGCACCATTTTGCATTCCCACCAGCAACAGGAAAGAATATGTTTCCCTATAGCCTCACAGGGTGTTTTGTGACACATCTGAAGTTTTCTAACTTGATAGATGAGGAATTACATCTTAGGTAGATGGGTTTTTTCTTTTTATTTATGTTAACAGTTCCTTATACACTTAATTGTTCTTTTACCTTTGATGAGGTATAATAAGTACACAGATCTTATGTACATCTCAGTGAATTTTGACAAATGTATATACATATGTAACCAACATTTAAGTTGTCCACTACTTATTGTTGCTTATATTTAAAAATGGACCATCTGCCCAAAGGGTTTTCATGCATTTCAAGGTGCCGATTTAGAGCCTTATTATTTTGGATCATCACAATAGACCATATAGGAAACCTCCAGTTTCTTATTCGTTAATGAATTTATTATTTTTGCTATTTTTAATTCATTAGCATTCTGCATAAATCATCATACACCTTAAATATTGATTTCGTATGGCTTATTGCCCAGCAAAATACATTAGAATCACCTAGAAATCTCTCTATTGAAAAAGATACAACTTTAAATCTTTTTGTTCTTTTAAGACTTTATTTTTCCTTCATTTTTGGCCTGAGGATAGAAGTGGAGTCAATGAGTGAACTTACAAAAAATCAGGATGTTCTTTAAATATTGGAAGTGTCTAGTGAAAAATAGTAGCTTTATTTTCCACTTTTATAGTCTACTTAATTGGTCTTACCCTGGGCTCAAAGGCTACAACATTGATTTTTTTAAGCTATAAAAATGTGTCTACATCTCTCACCAATGTGTTTTAATTTTTTTGTACAACATGGACCAAATATGTCAAAGAAATCTAATTTTAAAAGTTGTGTCTGCTGCAACAAACTTTAGAGGCTATAGGTGGCAAATAATTGGAAGGGGTTTTAGGCATTCTTAAAGCAAATGCAAGAGTGTCAGATTTTAGAAACACTATGTACTTTTATGTTTTTAGTAGGTGAAATAAGGATTGCTGAGTGTTTCTCTGCAGTGTCCTTTTTTTTTTAAGATTTTATTTATTTATTTGAGAGAAAGAGATAGAGTGAATGAGAGAGAGAGAGAGGGTGCAGCTGCCAGAGGGAGAGGCTGAGGGAGAAGCGGACTCCCCGCTAAGCAGGGAGTCTGATTCTGGCTAATCCGGAACTCTGGGATCACAACCTGAGCAGAAGGCAGAAGCTTTCCCCACTGAGTCATTCAGGTGCCCCTCCTGTTCTTATTTAAATGTACTTTTCCTAATTGTAACACTCCTAAGACCTCCTGAGAAAAAGATTTGACTTTGACTTCATGTTTTTGTTTTCCTATACCCCTAATTTTGAATCAGTAACTGGAACAGTGGAAAGATAAACTCAAGGTTAAAGCAATCAGTGAATGACAGCTACAAATAGCATGCATTATAAAGAGTCTCTTTTTAAGACTTGTCTTCTGAAATTTTTTTATCTTCAGCATTGATCTGTTAAAGCTTTCAGCCTACTAAGTATTCTAGTAGCACAGAAAACATAAAATATGCATATTTCATCAAATTTCTGATTTGAGAGTAGCACTTTTGTAGATGTTTAGAAGTACTAATATTGGATATGTGAATTCAGTGAACACATGAATATCAGTCTAACAAGGAAACAGACATTGAGGATTTAAATATTTTATTCATTTATTTGTGAGAGAGAGAGAGCAAGAGAGAGGAGAAGGTCAGAGGGAGAAGCAGACTCCTTGTGGAGCTGGGAGCCCGATGCAGGACTGGATCCTGTTACTCCAGGATCATGACCCTCAGCCACCCAGGCATCCAGACATTGAGGATTTTAGGTGTCATTAATGCAGGAAATGGTTATACAGGCTGAGAAGCCAAATGGGGCCATGAAGGAATATAGGGGTTAACAACAGCAAAAGTCACTGCCATGCTTGGGTCAGAGGGACATTAGAAAAAAGCAAGTTTGTACCACATTGTGTGGGCTGAGTTTACCCAGAAATTGTTGGAACCATAGTAGAACTGTCAAGAAAAGTTAGAGCAATGGAGAAGGTGCAGATGCTTCTGGAGACCACTCTGAGAGTAGAAAAGGCAGGCAGAGTAATCCTTTGGCTTCTGCTTTCCTCCCTCTGTTCAGTCTCTGAAACCAGTTTCTCCCTTTGGCTGAAACCAGCTGGAAGCCTGTTAATAGGGTTGTCTGGGAAACGGGCTGCTCTGTGATATGGAGCAGATCGGGGAGATGGCCAAGAATGGATGTTAAGGCAAACAGATCCAGGCCTGATATAACTTGTCAACAAACTCCAAAGCACTAATTATGAACGACATTTTCAAAAAGCCATAAAATTTGGGGAAATTTAAAATTTAATTACAAATGTGGGCTTTAGTGTTACATGATTTTTCACAATTTCTTTAAGTTCCTTCAAATAAATATTTGCCTAAATTTTTTAAAACTTTACTTATGAAGTCATGGAGTTGAAAGATGAAAACTGGATTTCAAAGTCATATTTCTAGTAGGTGCTGAAGCTGAAACTAAAGCCAGACTTTCTAACAACTTATCCAATTGACTTTTCCCAATCCTCTGCTGAAGGAGCATGTAAAAGCCAATCTGAACACCAAGGTTCTATGTGTTTCTGAAGTTTATGAGCTTTATGATCTTGACAAGTTTTTTTAACCTCTCTGAACTTCAGTGTCCTCATAAGTCAAATGGGGATAATGATGGCCATAATGCCTGGTAGGGAAGAGGTATCAAAAAGAGAAGAAATATATGGAAAGCTCTTGAAAAATTTTCCTGAGACTGTGTGAATTAAGGTGTTTTTCACTGTATGTAAGGAAAATAGAATTACATCATCTTTCTTTTCATAACTACTTTAAATCCAATTCTTGACTTGGACAGTATTCCAAACCATTTTCTCTTTCACCATCCTGCATTTTGTTTAATGAATTACTTATTTTAAGGTGGATTTTGTGTTAGAGAATGCACTAATAGGATTGAAAAAGAATAAATATTTAACTTAGAAATGACAAATTAAACAATTTCCTTGTGGAAAACACACTTAGAAAACATTGGAATTACTCCTTTTTTGTTCTTCTAAATCTAGATCAGGAAAGCAGTGGAGACTTCAAAGATATCTAAGGAACAAACACTACTAAAACAACACAAGCAAGTGTGGTGGCAGGAACACCAACGGCTAACTGATATCAGGTAAGAACTGAGGGAAATCTCTACAAGAACATGTGAGACTTGCTAAGAGTTGCACTTAGTTAGAAGTTCCATAACTTTCCATGTTAATTGAACCATTAAAAAGAGTTAAAGTTACAGTTTGATTGTGAGTTAAATTAAAATTCCTTCATTTCCTCAATTTAATTTGAAATCCAGTGAATACATTAATATGGTTTTTGCTTTCCTTCGGGAAAAAAAGATCATCTTCTATATCTGCTGATCATTTATTCTTTTACATTCCCTCTCATACTCGTAATTATTCATATTGCCCTTAGCACATTGAATTATAATATCTTGTTTACATGTTTGTCTTCCCTATGAAGTGCCAAACAAGGGCAAACATACCATCAGTTTTATCTTTTCGTTGTAGGATTCATAGGAGGAGACAGAAAAGATTTCAATAAATGAATAAAAAATGAACTAAGGGGTTCAAGTTGTTCACTGATTTCTAGATGTAGCTGCATCATGACTAACTTAGTCAATTTGCATTTTTTACTTTTGTTAGTATTTCTAGCACTTGTTTCAAGATGAAGCAACAAAATAATGATTCTATCCTTGTTCTTAATTGTAATCCTTGAAAAATACATTTCTTTCAAAGGTCAGGGCAGAAGGAGAAGGCAGATATGTTTCCCCTCCGTATGAAACATGTATACTAGTTTTAATGATGGTGATATTTATAAAGTATGCTTTTTAAAATGTATATTTTTAATCATATATTTTATATTAAAATAGGTTGTTTTATGGTCTTATTCTAAGTCAAACCCAAAGGTCATTAACTTTACTTTTGATAGGTACTTTTGTAGGTACTTTTCAAATTAGCAGGAGTTTCTTATTCTGGCAAGAGATTCTGAACTGAACTAAAAGGCTCATGATTGGAAATGGTTTTACAACATTGTATAACTTAAAACATATAAAAACAAAATTATTAGACTCCATCACCATGCTGCTGACATAAAAACAAATCAGTCCCATTATATGTCTCAAAAAGTCACCTTTTATGGAGAGGATGTTTGAGCCCATTAGAAATTTTTTTTTAAATTTGCATAACTTGGTAGAAAGAAAAGCCGTTAGAAAATTTTTATTACAGCGCTCACTGATGCAAGCTCAAAGGTAAAGGAAGACTCTGGTGAAAGTTTTTATCTTGGCTGTTCCACATGCTTCTAAATGTGTGCATTAGCTGTTCTAGAGCTAGATAGAAGAGGCATATACATATCATTATGGAAAATGGTTCTTTTGGTTGACCTGGAATGACACAAAGGCAATGGAAGGGAGGAGCATTCAAGGAATAGCCTTAATGTGTTGAAACTTGTAAGTGCTAAAAACAGAACAAAAAGAATTCTAAGATAATTTTCTGTGTTATTCTAGAAAGCAGACTCATTTCAATATGTTTTCAGTGAAATAAAAACTAAGAGTGAAAGGAGGAAAGTTAGAGAAGTGGTTTGATTTGTGGAGAATTTAGGGACCACCAGAAAGTCAGGAGTGTGAGCTCCAACCTTTAAAAACCTATACTCCTTTTTAATAAAAGATTAAAAATAAAATATTTTTATGCCTCACCATAGGAGAGTCCGTTTGAGACTCTCATGCCCACAGAAGGTGGGTGACTACAATGACATTGAACTTTTGTTGGGTTATTTAGTATGTGCCAGGTAATATGGTAAATAATTTATATGCTTTATTTCGTTAAGTCCTTATGACCACCCTACAGAGTAGGTATCTTTGCATCCCCACTCTACAGGTGACAATCTTGAGTTTCAGAGGATCAAAGTTTTTCACAGAAGGCAAATCAGCTTGTTTATGTGAAGATGGCATTGGAGCACTTGCCTTTAACTCCTGCGCTCCAGGAAGTTGGAGTTCAGAAGCTTATCTCCCCCACAGGGTTCCATTCATATCACCTGATGATTGAATTGGTCTAATCTTGCTAGCAAAAAAAAATTTTTTTTGGCCAAATTTTAATTCTTTGAAATCTGTCCTAAGGAAACTAGACATACAAAATTTCTAAATATATAGTTTTTAAATATAATATTTAAAATATATAAAATTTAAATTTATAGTATTTCACACTTAAACTTATAAAATTACATTTAGTATTTAATGTGCTTTCCCAAACTATACCTCTTAAAGACCTTGATATACTTTCTCAGAGGCACTTGCTTCCTTGTTTCAGAATGACTGGTTTAGAGTTAAGGAGGGAGTTATTTATATTGACCATGTGGTAAAGAATTACAATTTTTGTTTTAGTCAGAATTGTTGAATCATAAAATTTGGAGGGTTCATTCGTATACTTTACTACTTGTATGATAATTCCTACAAGAGATGTTTTATAACCAAATCCCTTAGAAATACATGTAGTCTCTTGCTCACAGTTTTAGTTTTGTTTTCTTTCTTCTTTTTTTACAGTTTTAATCTTAAAATATTATTTTTAAAATGTCTCCTTTTTCGGATGATATAATGGGGTTTTACCAACAACAATTAAATGTCTATAAATATATCTTTAAAGAGAAAATTGACACCGGTATTCATACTGTGCAACTCAGAGCCTCAAAGAACTCTCTAAGCCCAGGGGCTCCTCAGTGCCTTCCCCAGCCATTGGTTGTGAGACTCCCTTCTCTGCCTCTGTGGTATGCTCACTTGGGACAAACTCAGGTGAGAAGTGGATCAAATAGCTGAGTGTAAGGAACCAAGCTGCCTGACCTGCTAAGTTCCTTCCCTGAGGGAGGGACAGAGCTTTGACCTTCAGCCTGCTCTGGTACCCTAATTTTCTGCAGGTCTCCTGTCTGTTAGTTTCATTAATGAAACTTTATCATATTCTCTTGCTCTGCCTTTCATGATCCGTGTCCCTTTGCTTATTGTTTGCTTATGGCTTCTGTCTCTACCATTCTTGTACCCCATGTTTTGTTTGTTCTACCCAAATTGGTAACCAAGTGATTATCCTAGAAATCTCAGGAAGCTCTGGCGATGTTTGATGTTCTGAGGAGACTGATTTTATACCTAGAACTTTGGCACCATCCTGGAAGGATGAGGACCTGTATTGCAGTAGACTCCCAGGAGTTCAATAACACCCATCACCAGGCTGGTTTACCTTGGAGGTGGTTGCATTGCAACTAGGCAGATCTAGGAAGTAGATGAACATATCATCTAGGCAAAAACTCAGGAGACTTTTTTGTAGTGCTGTCAGATTCACTGGTAACAGAGGATAGGCCAAATAGCATTAGGAGGTACTTAAATTGCCAGATTTGGGCACAGAAAGCTGCCTTACATTTGCTCACTCTTCAGAGGGGTAGACATTGTATGTGCTGCAGAGTTCCACCTTGGAAAACACCCGAGACCTGGTCTAGCAAGTCAGTGATGAATAGGGCAGGGTTCTCTTCTCCAGAGTTACAATTTTTAATGCTTTTGAATCCACCAGAATTTTTTTTAAAAGATAGATAGATAGATAGATAGATAGATAGATAGATTGATTGATTGATTTTAGTTGGGGGTGGGGAGGGCCAGAAGTAGAGAGGGAGAGTCTTAAGCAGACTCTACACTGAGCATGGAGCCCTATGCAGGTCTCATTCCCACAACCCTGAGATTATGACCTAAGGCTAAAGAGTCAGATGCTTTATTGGCTGAACCACCTAGCAGCCCCCAACCACAATTTTTATATTTGCTAAATCAAATTCTACAAAACAGAAATATTCTTTGAGATACTCCATTGAGAATAATGAATTTCATGTTCCTATAAATTAGAAAATCTATTTCTCAATCACCTCAAGAAAATCACCTCAATGCACTTTAGCATAATCAAGTTTTTGAGAAATCCTGTGCTGAAACATATGATAAGCTGAAACATATTAAATTTTGTTTAGTTTACTATTTCCCATTCCCCCCAATCCCAGCATCTCATTGACAGTATTGTTTTATAGAACACAATTCGGGAAATGTTAGCTTATATTCACAAGCTAGTTTCAGAGTCTCATAGTTCTTGAGGACTTAAAAAAATGCTTTTGAATTTTGTTGGGCAATAAGGACTATCAGAGAAAAAGCCTGATCTTGGCAGATGAGTTAGGTTGTTAACCTAGGAAACCAAGATGGAACTTACTAGAATTATTACATGTAAGTAGCAGGTTGGTCTCCTGGATGAACAAAGTCAATTCTCCTATTGGCTTGTATGTTTTACTATGATTTTCTGGGTGCTGAAAACTTAAGGGAGTTGAGCCAGATGGTTGATAAGTGCTATGTTTTTGTTTAAACAAATCCACCATGAAATAATTTCTGTTTTTATTCCACAATTATGCAACCATCCTTCATGTAACAGTTTCAAATATATTTCTGGCAAAAACTACATGTTAAAAAAGTAGACAATGAAGTATCATCTACAATAGTATCCCTCCATTATATATATATATATATATATATATATATATATTTTAAATCACTAATTTTTTTAGATTTTATTTATTTATTTATTTATTTGACACAGAGAGAGAGAGATCACAAGTAGGCAGAGAGGCAGGCAGAGGGGGAGGGGGAAGCAGGCCCCCTGCTGAGCAGGGAGCCCGATGTGGGGCTTTATCCCAGGACCCTGAGATCATGACCTGGGCTGAAGGCAGAGGCTTAACCCACTGAGCCACCCAGGTACCCCAAATCCCTCCATTATAGATACAAATAAAACCTCTGTCCATGTAAGTAAGTTGGCTTAGAAGATGGTGGCACATATATAAAATAGAATACTATGAGGCCATTAAAATAAATGGCAATTGTGAGAATTACTTAGAAGTATCTTTTTAGAAAGATTTTATGTATTTATTTGACACAGAGAGAGAGAGATAGCAAGAGAGGGAACACAAGTGGGGTGGGGGTGGGAGAAGGAGAAGCAGGCCTCTGGCTGAGCAGGGAGCCTGATGTGGGGCTCAATCCTAGGACACTGAGATCATGACTGAGCGGAAGCCAGATGCTTAATGACTGAGCCACCTAGGTGCCCCTAGAAATATCTTAAAATGTTATTGAAAAATCCCAATATAAAATGGTAAATATGTCATAAGTATAGTTATTTAAAATATATATGCATGTAGACAGGGACTGGAAACTTATATGCAAAAATAAAAATAATCATTGTATTAAAGTAATTGATACTATTTTCTTATTTGATATCATTTTTGATGTTGATAAATGATAATCAAAACTCTTTTCTATGATTTCATTAAATCTGCCATAAGCATGGGATAGACTACAATGTTTTTGGATGTCCATTTAGAGCTGGTTATGGTTTTATTCTAAAAATGACTATATTTAAGTAATATGATAAAAAGTCATTAAGATGTATTACTTTTATTAGTAATTAAATCCTACTTGTATTCCTATTTCCCTATTTCAGGACCTCATAATCTCTTAACTTTTGAAATAACTTCCATGTTGGTCCAGGTTTACCTGATCCCCCTCCCTCTTCATTTTCTGTTTTTATTGACCATCCCTCCTCCCAGCCCACACCCCATTTTGCTGCCTTGGGAATCTTTCCAAAACACAGATCTGCTTGGCAGGTGAGGTCAGCTGAATATCCCTCAGTGGCTTCCTACTGCCCTAAGCGCTTTCCACACAAAGCAATACTAGGATGTGCCATGCGCTTGCCTTTATGCTCATGCTGTTACTTCTACTTGGGGGTGTTCACTTACACTTCTATCTCCATGTCTAGCAAGTGTCCAACCCATGCTAGGAATTTAGTGTATGGTCTGAATAAATGAACAGGTGAATTTTAAAATCTATGTATGTTTATGATTATTTAAAAAAAACTGATGGAGATAATGTCTATTTCAGATGTAAAGTGGAATCTGAAATAAAATCCTTTCTCAGTGAGGAAAACATTGGAAATGAATGTCTTTCTGACCTTCTAAATTTTGGTGAGTTGTTTTCCTTTTTGATCCTATGTTTAAAGGGGAGATTCATTTTGAAGATGAAAGTGGGCCACTCACCATAGGTTCTCTTCCTATTAACTGCTTGTTTTTTTCTGAAGGAATCCAAAGCTAAATCTGCATTGTAATGACCGGTTCTTGAAGGAACTTAAAATAATAAGGGGTTACCTGGATGTAATTTTGTTTCTTCATAGAACAAGAGTTATCAGAACAATGGTGCACATTTCTTAAGTATGTGATAAGTCCTATTCAGCAACTGAGAGCAGATCTAAAATACAGACAGCATCACATTTCACAGCATTCATGCTCACATATTGAGCTTAACTCGGTGAAAGTACTGGAAGAGGTCAGTATATTACCATTACCTCTAATATAATATTTCATTTTTGTTCCAACTAGAACAGTTTGACATAGGAAATAAATGTGTGCCTTGTATTTAAATAGAAGGTAGGGGCACCTGGGTGGCTCAGTCCTTAAGCCTCTACCTTCAGCTCAGGGCATGATCCCAGGGTCCTGGGATCAAGTCCCGCATCAGCCTCCCTGCTCTGCGGGAAGCCTGCTTCTCCCTCTCCCACTCCCTTTGCTTATATCCCCTCTCTTGCTGTCTCTCTCTCTCTCTGTCAAATAAATAAATAAAATCTTTTAAAAAATAAAAAAAAAAATACAAGGTATAGCAAATTGTGTCTCTTCAGTATCTTAAACATATCCCTGAATCTGTCCAAGCATGCTTATTTCTGTCCTGAAAAGTTACAATGACCTCATGACAAGTCTCACTGCACTCATTCTTGCCACTCTTCACAGTACGTTTTGGTATTCTACCTTAAGTGGAGGGAGATCAAGTCATCCCCCTGATAGATCCCCTCAAGGCCCGTAATTCCTCCTGATACATCCTGGCTTCTCTCCTCTTAAACCTCATCTCTTGCCTGACACTCCCCTTTTTCCTAGACCTTGTCACACTGAGGCTGACCTCCCATCTATTCCTCAGAGGTGCCAGACTCCTCATCTCAAAGCCTTTGCATCACCTGTTTTCTCTGTCCCACTGATGCCACTTTTTGTCACTTAGGTCTTAGCTTAAGTGTCTTTTCCCCTGAGAGGCCTGTCCCAATCATCCACATGAGAGAAGCTACAGTCATTCTCTATTATATTACCCTGTTTTTATGTCACTTACCTCCTCTTGATAATCATCTATTTTTTAAAAAAAGATTTTACTTAGTTATTTGAAAGTGAGAGAGAAAGAGAGAAAGAGTGAGTGCGCATGAGCGGGGCAGGGAGGAGCACAGGGAGAGGGAGAAGCAGACTTCCCGCTGAGCAAGGAGCCTGATACAGGACTCGATCCCGTGAACTGAGCTGAAGGCAGATGCTTAACCCACTGAGCCATCCGGGTGTGCCTAGGCAAGGGATTTTCAATGCCTTTAAATATATATATTATTTATGAAAGCAAAATAACAACACTACAGAATAACTGAAAAATGGTAAGAAAAATCATCTAAAAGCATACATCTAGTGCCATTATGACTGTGAAGGTTATGCTCTAGTCAGGGGATGTAGTCAATAGACTAATAAAAAAATAGATAAGGGGACCCTGGGTGGCTCAATCGATTAAGCGTCTGCCTTTGGCTCAGGTTATGTTTATGCTTTCTCTCTCTCTCTCTCTCTCTGATAAACAAACAAACAAACAAACAAACAAATAAATAAATAAAAAAATCTTAAAACAAAAATGCATGTCCAGCTGGGGATTGGAGGCAAGGATGCAAAGGGAGGAAGAGGGTGATTAAACCAGAGACAATCTGGTAAGCTCTCTGTCTTAACACAAACAAAATCCAAATGAGAATGCAGAGTGGCTATGACCCCACTGTACTTCCTAGGCCCATTTTTAGGATATGTGTCTAGAGGTCCACTCTGATAAGCACTATCTGGCTGTGGCATTTCTTGAACCCTTTTCCACAGGTCCTCAAAGAGAACTTCTCTTATCTATATCCTCTAGATTGACTTCGTGAAGAAACAATTGAAAGCTGTCTTCGAAAGTCTTAGTCTGGAGCAACAGAAAATAGAAAATTATCTTTCAGACTGGAGTATGAAGGTAAGTGTGATGTGTATAGTAATTTGTTTATCAATTTGTCATTTATGTTAAGTACAACAATCATATAATTTTTTTTTCAGATACTAGATTATTCTTCAGAAGAAAGAAGTAACCTGCCTAGTGAACTGCCTATGGAATTAGAAACTTTGGAATGCCCGTACCCTGATTTGAAATCTTCAATTCTTCATGAGTTCTGTAACTTTACAGAGAATTATCAAAAGAAACTTCAAGACGTTGATCTGCAGTTAGAAGACATATCCAGGTGATAACACTACTTGAATTATGTAGATTTCTGCCACTACATTTTTATTTTTATTAGGGGTTATTATACTTCTGATTTATTGTTTTCATAGTTATTATGTGGTTGGAACATAGTCAATCAGCAAATGTTTAGATTGACCATTTGTTGAATAAGGGTTCTCTTTCCTCCAAGATAATTTTCCTGAACAATGACTTTAAATTTTTATAAGGTTGAAACATGATGAAAATACCACCTCACTGAGCTCTTTACTGAATAATTAAGAAACAGTTTTCAGTAACCATGAATTTTCACTTTAATGTGTGAAGCTCCTCTTCAGTGGAAATTTATGAATCAATACTAATAATAATTGATTGCAGTACAAAATGTATCCATGGAATTATGTTACTTGTAATCTGCTGTGATTTTGTTCTACAGTAAACACAAAGTATGTTTTATAAATTTTTAAAAACATGTTAATTTTTTTTAGAAAATGGGACTTCTGGATGTATCCGGAGAATGACAAATCCTCTTCTGAACGACAAAATACAACATTAGGGGATTTATTTTATTTTTTTTATTAACATATAATGTATTATTTGCTCCAGAAGTAAAGGTCTGTGAATCACTAGGCTTATACATTTCACAGCACTCACCATAGCACGTGCCCTCCCCAAGGTCCATAACCCAGCCACTCTATCCCTACCTCCTACCCCATAGCAACCCTCAGTTTGTTTCATGAGATTAAGAGTTTTGTCTCCCTCCTGATCCCATCTTGTTTCATTTTTTCCCTCCCTACCCCCACGACCCCCTGCCCTGCCTTTTAAATTCCTCATATGAGGGAGATCATATGATAATTGTCTTTCTCTGATTGACTTATTTTGCTTAGCATAATACCCTCTAGTTCCATCCACATTGTTGCAAATGTCAAGTTTTCGTTTCTTTTGATGGCTGCTTAGTATTCCATTGTAGATATATGTCACATCTTTATCCATTCATCTGTTGATGGACATCTAGGTTCTATTGTGGACATTTCTACTGTAAGCATTCAAGTGCACGTGCCCCTTCGGATCACTACATTTGTATCTTTAGAGTAAATACCCAGTAGTGTGATTGCTAGGTCGTAGGGTAGCTTTATTTTAAACTTTTTGAGGAAACTCCATACCGTTTTCCAGGGTAGCTGCACCAGCTTGCATTCCTACCAACGGTGTAGGAGGGTTCCCCTTTCTCCACATCCTCACCAGCATCTGTTGTTTCCTGACTTGTTAATTTTAGCCATTCTGACTGGTGTGAGGTGGTATCTCATTGTAGTTTTGATTTGTATTTCCCTGATGCTGAGTGATATGGAGCACTTTTTCATGTGTCTGTTGGCCATGTGGATGTCTTCTTGGCAGAAATGTCTGTTCATGTCTTCTGCCCACTTCTTGATTAGATTATTTGTTTTTTGGGTGTTGAGTTTGATAAGTTCTTTATAGATTTTGGATACTAGCCCTTTATCTTGATATGTCATTTGTGAATATCTTCTCCCATTCTGTCAGTTGTCTTTTGATTTTGTTGACTGTTTCCTTTGCTGTGCAAAAGCGTTTGATCTTGATGAAGTTCCAATAGTTCATTTTTACCCTTGCTTCCCTTGCCTTTGGTGATGTTTCTAGGAAGAAGTTACTGTGACTGAGGTCGAAGAGGTTGTTGCCTATATTCTCCTCAAGGATTTTGATGGATTCCTGTCTCACATTGAGGTCTTTCATCCATTTTGAGTCTATTTTTGTGTGTGGTATAAGGAAATGGTCCAGTTTCATTCTTCTGCATGTGGCTGTCCAATTTTCCCAACACCATTTGTTGAAGAGATTGTCTTTTTTCCATTGGATATTCCTTCCTGCTTTGTCAAAGATTAGTTGACCATAGAGTTGAGGGTCTATTTCTGGGGTCTCTGTTCTGTTCCATTGATCTATGTGTTTGGTTTTGTGTCAGTACCATACTCTCTTGATGATTACAGCTTCATAATAGAGCTTGAAGTCTGGAATTGTGATGGTGCCACTTTGGTTTTCTTTTTCAACATTTCTCTGGCTATTTGGGGTCTTATCCAGTCCATATAAGTTTTAGGATTATTTGTTACATTTCCTTAAAAAAAATTGATGGTGCTTTGATAGGGATTGTGTTACATGTGTAGATTGCTTTAGGTAGCACAGACATTTTCACAATATTTGTTCTTCCAATCCATAAGCATGGAAGGTTTTCCCTTTTCTTTGGGTTTTCCTCAATTTCTTTCATGAGTACTTTATAGTTTTCTCAGTACAGATTCTTTGCCTCTTTGGTTAGGTTTATTCCTAGGTATCTTCTGGTTTTGGGTGTAAATGGGATCGACTCCTTAATTTCTCTTTCTTCTGTCTTGCTGTTGGTGTCTAGAAATGCAACTGATTTCTGTGCATTGATTTTATATCTTGACACTTTACCGAATTCCTGTATGATTTCTAGCAGTTTTGGAGTGGAGTCTTTTGGGTTTTCCATATAGAGTATCATATCATCTGAGAAGAGTGATAGTTTGACTTCTTCTTTGCCGATTCGGATGCCTTTAATTTCTTTTTGTTGTCTGATTGCTGAGGCTAGGACGTCTAGTACTATGTTGAATAGCAGTGGTGATTATGGACAGCACTGCCATGTTCCTGACCTTAGGGGAAAAGCTCTCAGTTTTTCCCCCATTGAGAATAATATTCACTGTGGGTTTTTCATAGATGGCTTTGATGATACTGAGGTATGTACTCTCTATGCCTACACTGAAGAACTTTCATCAAAAAAGGATGCTGTACTTTGTCAAATGCTTTTTCAGCATCTATTGAGAGTATCATATGGTTCGTGTTCTTTCTTTTATTAATGTATTGTATAACATTGATTGATTTGCAGATATTGAACCAACCTCGCAGCCCAGGAATAAATCCCACTTGGTCATGGTGAATAATCCTTTTAATGTACTGCTGGATCCTATTGGCTAGTATTTTGGTGAGAATTTTCGCATCCATGTTCATCAAGGATATTGGTCTGTAATTCTCCTTTTTGGTGGGGTCTTTGCCTGGTTTTGGGATCAAGGAAATGCTGGTCTCATAAAATGAGTTTGGAAGTTTTCCTTCCATTTCTATTTTTTGGAACAGTTTTAGGAGAATAGGTATTTATTCTTCTTTAAATGTTTGGTCGAATTCCCCTGGGAAGCCATCTGGCCCTGGGCTCTTGTTTGTTGGAAGATTTTTGATGACTGCTTCAATATCCTTTCCGGTTATGGGTCTGTTCCAGTTTCCTATTTCTTCCTGGTTCAATTTTGGTAGTTTATACATCTCTAGGAATGCATCCATTTCTTCCAGGTTGTCATATTTGCTGGCGTATAGTTGCTCATAACATGCTCTTGTAATTGTTTGTATTTTTTTGGTGTTGGTTGTGATCTCTCCTTTTTCATTCATGATTTTATTTATTTGGGTCCTTTCTCTCTTCTTTTTGATAAGCCTGGCCAGAGGTTTATCAATCTTAATTCTTTCAAAGAACCAGCTCCTAGTTTCACTGATCTGTTCTACTGTTCTTTTGGTTTGTTTCATTGATTTCTGCTCTGATCTTTATTATTTCTCTTCTCCTCCTGGATTTAGGCTTTCCTTGCTGTTCCTTCTCCAGCTCCTTTAGGTGTAGGGTTAGGTTGTGTATTTGAGACCTTTCTTGTTTCTTGAGAAAGGCTTATATTGCTCTATACTTTCCTCTCAGGACCACTTTTTTGTGTCCCAATGATTTTGAATAGTTGTGTTTTCATTTTCATTAGTTTCCATGAATTTTTTAAATTCTTCTCTAATTTCTTGGTGGATCAACCAATCCACTCTAATTTCTTGGTGGATCATTCTTTAGTAGGATGCTCTTTAGCCTCCATGTACTTGAGTTCTTTCCAACTTTCCTCTCGTGATTGAGTTCCAGTTTCAGAGCATTGTGGTCTGAAAATATGCAGGGAATGATCCCAGTCTTTTGGTACTGGTTGAGACTTGATTTGTGACCCAGGATGTGATCTATTCTGGAGAATGTTCCATGTGCACTAGAGAGGAATGTGTATTCTGTTGTTTGGGATAGAATGTTCTGAATATATCTGTGATGTCCATCTGGTCCAGTTTGTCATTTAAAGCCTTTATTTCCTTGTTGATTTTTTGCTTAGATGATCTATCCATTTCAGTAAGGGAGTTGTTAAAGATCCCTACTACTATTATTGTCTTATTGTTGATGTGTTTCTTTGATTTTGTTATTAATTGGTTTATATAATTGGCTGCTCCCATGTTAGGGACATAGATATTTAAAATTGTTAGATGTTCTTGTTGGACAGACCCTTTAAGTGTGATATAGTGTCTTTTCTCATCTCTTATTATAGTCTTTAGCTTAAAATCTAATTTATCTGAAATAAGGATTGCCACCCCAGGTTTCTTTTGATATCCGTTAGTATGGTAAATTGTTTTCCACCCCCTCACTATAAATCTGGAGGTGTATTTGGGTATAAAATGAGTCTCTTGCAGACAGCGTATCAATAGGTCTTTTTTTTTTTTAATCCATTTTAATATCCTGTGTCTTTTGATTGGGACATTTAGCCCATTTACATTCAGGGTAACTATTGAAAGATATGAATTTAGTGCCATTGTATTGCCTGTAAGGTGACTGTTACTGTATATTGTCTTTGTTCCTTTCTGGTCTGTTGCTTTTAGCCTCTGTCTTTGCTTAGAGGACCCTTTTAATATTTCCTGTAGGGAGGTTTGTTGTTTGCAAATTCTTTTAATTTTTATTTGTCCTGCAAGCTTTTTATCTCTCCTTCTATTTTCAATGATAGCCTAGCTGGATATAGCATTCTTGGCTACATATTTCTCTCATTTAATGCTCTAAATATATTATGCCAGTCCTTTCTGGCCTGCCAGGTCTCTGTTTATAGGTCTTTTGTCCATCTAATATGTCTACCATTGTATGTTACAGACCTCTTGTCCTGAGCTGCTTTCAGGATTTTCTCTTTGTCTCTGAGACTTTACTATTAGATGATGGACCTATTTTATTATGGACCTATTTTTATTGATTTTGAGGGGCATTCTCTGTGCTTCCTGGATTTTGATGCTTGTTCCCTTCGCCAGATTAGGGAAATTCTCTGCTATAATTTGCTCCAATAAACCGTCTGTCCCCCTCTCTCTTTCTTCTTCTTCTGGAATCCCAGTTTTTCTAATATTGTTTCATCTTTTGGTATCACTTATCTCTCCAATTCTGCCCTCATAGTCCAGTAGTTGTTTGTCACTCTTTTGCTCAGTTTCTTTATTCTCTATCATTTAGTCTTCTTTATCACTAATTCTCTCTTCTGCCTCATATATCCTAGCAGTAAGAGCCTCCATTTTTTATTGCACCTCATTAATAGCTTTTTTGATTTCAACTTGGTTAGATTTTAGTTCTTTTATTTCTCCAGAAAGGGATTTTATTTCCCCAGAAAAGGATTCTCTAACATCTTCCATGCTTTTTTGAGGCTGGCTAGCACCTTGAGAACCATCATTTTGAACTCTAGTTCTGACATATTACTACTGTTCGTATTGATTAGGTCCCTAGCCGTCGGCAGTGCCTCTTATTCTTCTTCTTTTTTTTTTTTTTTGCGGTGAGTTTTTCCACCTTGTCATTTTATCCAGGTAAGAATAGATGAATGAGGGCGCCTGGGTGGCTCAGTGGGTTAAGCCGCTGCCTTTGGCTCAGGTCATGATCTCAGGGTCCTGGGATCGAGTCCCACATCGGGCTCTCTGCTCAGCAGGGAGCCTGCTTCCCTCTCTCTCTCTGCCTGCCTCTCTGTCTACCTGTGATCTCTGTCTGTCAAATAAATAAATAAAATCTTTAAAAAAAAAAAAAAAAAAAAAAAAAAAAGAATAGATGAATGAGAGAACAAAGTACTAAAAGGGTAGCAACAATCCTGGAAAAATATATACTAACCAAATCAGAAGAGACCTGAAACTGGGGGGAGAAGGATGGGGGGAAAAAAGAAAAAAAATATATACATATAGATATTAGACCGGTGAATAGAACAGATCTACACACTTGATTTGGGGTGTATTTTGTTCTTTTAGAAGAAATAATCTCCCCAAATTTTAAAGACAGAAAAACTTACATACATATACAAAAATAAAGATAAACACAATGAAGGGATGGAATATGACTGTAAAGATGAAATTTTAAAAAGATTCTAAAAAAGGAATTGATAAGATAAGAAGTTGGTTTAAAAAAAAAGAGAAAAGAATGAGATCAGGCTGGAGACTAGAACAAAGCTAAGCAGTTAATTTAGGATATATTTTGATCTATTAGAAGAAATTGTATCCCAAAATTTTAAGGAAGGAAAAACCTATATGTATACAAGAAATAAGGTTAAATACAATGAAGGGATAAAATATGATTATAACAATAAAAATTTAAAAAATTTTTTAAAAAGGTATTGATAAGATAAAATAGTTAAAAAGACATTAAAATAGGAAAGAGGAAAAAATTTTAAAAATAGAATAAGAAAAAAATAAAATTAAAAAATAAATTAACTTTGAGGGGTGCCTGGGTGGCTCAGTGGGTTAAGCCTCTGCCTTCAGCTCAGGTCATGATCTCAGGGTCCTGGGATCGAGCCCTTCATCGGGCTCTCCGCTCAGTGGGGAACCTGCTCCCACCCCCCACCTGCCTCTTTGCCTACTTGTGATCTCTCTCTCTGTCAAATAACTAAATAAAATCTTTTAAAAAAATTAACCTTGAAAGACTAAAGAATCATGGGAAAAGAGCCATGAATTCTGTGTGTTGCATTCCCCTAGCTCTGGAGTTCTACAATTCTCATTGATTGGTGAACTTGGTCTTGGCTGGGTGTTCTTGAGATCTTCTGGGGGAGGGACTTGCTGTGATTCTCATATGTCTTTGCCTGAGTCAGAATTGCACCAACCTTGCCAGGGACCAGGCTGAGTAATCTGCTTGAGTTCGCTCTCGGGAGCTTTTGTTCCCTGAACACTTTCTGTATATGTTTGGAGGCCAGGAATAAAAATACCAGCCTCCCAGTCTCCAGCCCAGAGGAGCTGAGAGCTCAGGGCCCCCACTCCTCAGTGTGGTCTCAGAGAAAAGCCATTAATCACTCCTGTTCCCTGGTCTTGGGCTGCACTCCGAGCTCACCCAGCCTGTGATGGAGCATTTCTACCTCTGGCACATGGCCCCGTTTGGAGTCTACAAACCCAGCTTCTACGTGTCTTACTTGGAGAGGCAGTCCTTGGTGATGTCTGACTCTTTCCTGACCCATGTTTTTCTTACATCTCTATGGGGATGGTCAGGTGTTCCTTGTAGGCAGACACTTTTTGGTCTTCTAAGAGTCCCTTCTTTCCCCGCCTCTCTGCCTTCCTTTATTCCATCCCACCTTGCATTAAAGCTGGTGGAAAATTAATAATATATCTTTCATTTGTGCTGATTGATTAATTAATTACACTTTATTGAAACTCAGTCACAATGAAATGTTAACTCAGCCATGTACTTAGTTGAAGTCTCTAATTGTAAAATAAACATCCTCCCTTCCTTCCCCATCCCAACCTTGTTAAGGAGATTTTAGAGTTCATCAAGTAAGAAGGAGAGAGTTTTTTGTTTTTGCTCTTTTGTTTTTCTGGGGGATGCATTATAATCAGGCTGCTTGTGGCTATGAAGAAGGTAATTTTGACCCTTTCCTTTTAAAGGAAACTGTGTTGTCAAGAATCTTTATAAATGTGAGCGATCATTGTTTAGAAATAATCTTAAAGGAAATAATCATGGAAGTGAAATAAGTAGTTGCCTTCAAGGATAGTCAACATTTTTTTCCCTTTCTTTAGTGATGGCAAAATCTTTAAAATGACAAAATAGCCAACAATTAGAGGATTACCTTCATCAATTACAATGTACCTATGTAATGGAATACCACACTGTCATTAATAATTATATTAAATAATTTTTAATGATACAAATAGTTTCAATAAGTTGCTGTGCAATTAGAAATTAGGCCACAAAATAGTGGAGTCTCTCTCTCTCTTTTTTTCCCCTTTTCCCTCTGAAAGTGTTACATCTACATCTACAAAGCTACAGAAAAAACTGGAAGTTTATCCAAACCAGCAATAACAATAGTTATTCCCAGGAAGTAAAATTATAAATAAGTTTGGCCTACCTGCTTTTTTCTATTTGTAAAGCAAAACACAGACTTTTAAAAATCTAAGTGAAAGAGTGTAGGGGATACTATTGATATTTAATGAGTACCTGTTAAATGACATGACAGGTACATGCCATTTTAACTGTCAATACAGCCCATTTATAAAACGACTTTACAAATGAAGAAACTGCAGCTAAGTGGAAAGTGAACAATCTCTCCAAAGTTTCTCAGTTACCAGATAGCTGAATAGGAATGAGTTTCTTCTGCTCCTCTGAATTGAAAGCTTTCCCTCACACCACTCCAATTCAAGCATTTACATGTATCAGTTGTGTTGGTAAATTGCAGTGCTTTTGAACAGAAGTACGATGCAAGCCACAGATGTGAACAGCATATAGAATTTGAAGTTTCTAAGTAGCCATATTAAAATATTTTTTAAAGGATGAAATTTAATAGTATATTTCATTTAACTCAATAGTTCAAAATATTAGCATTTTGACATACAATCAGTATTTAAAAATTAGATTTTTAAATCTAATTTAAAAATTAAATCTATTTAAAAATTAATAATTAGATATATCACATTCCATTTTTCATATGAAGTCTTTGAAATCTGGTCTGGATATTACACTTGCAGCACACCTTAATTGGTGTGCTAACCACATGTTAAGTCCTGAATAACGACATAGTGGCTCGTGGCCACTGTCTTGGACAACACAGCCTTAAAGGATGTTGTCTTTTACTCTAACATTTTTTTTTTCTTTAAATCTGACAGCAATTGAACCTATCGCTTTATTCAATATGTGTGAAGCTATTTAGATTTTATTTAAGCTGTATTTCATTAGTAACACGAAGACAAGTTTAATTGCTTGTTTTAGACTCCGATGAGATTGTGGCTTTAATTTCCTAACATTTAGATGAATTAATCATATAGATGAGACATAATTGTCTGATGCTCCATTTAGCTATGTCAGATCTGAAGCCAATATACAGCAAAGCTATAGAGTGATAATGAGTAATTTCTACTTTATTGTCTGATAGGCATGTTAAATTTTAAATATTGATTCTAATTATTATCCTGTTATTTTATGAGATCAGAATCTGAATACTATTTAAAATCTACAATGATTATAACAGTTTTGTCCCTCTATGTGTACATTGCCAAGGCCTATAGTTTCATATTTTTTCAACTAAATTATTTCAATTTACTCGACTTGTTACTTGAAACTTACTAACTAGTAACTAGTAACTTATTACTTGAAAGTTACTAATTAGTAACTTTCAAGTAACAAGGCAAGTAAATTACTAACTAGTAAGTTTCAAGATAACTAGTAGCATTATATATGTTTCCTTATATATGTATTTTTTCTTTTAATATAGAAATAATTACATTCATTATAGAAAATGTTTAAAAAACCAAGGCAAGCAAAGAGAAGGAAGTAAAAGTTAGTCTTTAGTTCCCAACACCAAGAGACAGTCTCTGGTAACAATTTATATATTTAAATTATATGTATGTTTATAAAAATGAAATGTTTATAAAAATGTATATTTATACATATACATTAAAAATGTATGTTTATAAAAATGAAAACATACTCTACACCTACTCATTATTTTTCCTGTTTGTGAATCAAATCTAATATTATTCATTTTTCCAATCAGTGTTTACTAACCTATGTCTTAGATCACTGTATTAAATATTCCTTTACAATGTATTTTTTATTATACATATGACATTACAATATGTCGTTGTACCAGATAAATTCAACCCATCTTCTGGCTTTAGATAATTACTTAGTATACATTTTGGTATTTGGTTAAAAACCTTGGGACAAATAACTCTGTTGCTATATTTTGAGTAATCCCATGATTATTCCCTTAACACGAATTTCTAGAGATGGAATCGCTGAGTCAAAGGGATTGAAAAATTATAATACTTTTGAGAGTATGGCTATATTGCTCTCCAGAAAAGTAGAAACACTTTATACATTGACCAACAGACTTTCCATTGTTTGGTTCATCTTTAGATTTCATTGGATTTTATAATCCTGTGTGAATATCACCAGTGTCTTGTTCATATTCTCTTTCTCTCTCTTTTTCAGTACTTATTTACATAGCATAGCTCTGTCACTGTCTTTTTGTGAAAGCTTTGCCAACAGAATTGGCAAAAAGATGAAAAAGATAAAAGCCAGCATCAGAAACTCAGCACTCAGGAAACAATGAGTGACTTCATGTAATTTTCTTTAAAATACCTATATTTTAAAGATTTTATTTATTTATTTGACACAGAGAGAGAGAGAAAGATCACAAGTAGGCAGAGCAGCAGGCAGAGAGAGAAGGGGAAGCAGGCTGTCTGCTGAGCAAAGAGCCTGATATGGGGCTTGATCTCAGAACCCTGAGATCATGACCTGGGCTGAAGGCAGAGGCTTAACCCACTGAACCACCCAGGCGCCCCTGAAGTATTTTTAATAAACAAATATTTACATATGAGGATATTGCTTGATGAATACAAGATAGAAGAAAGAGAAGGAAAGGGATGGAATAACTGATACTTGCTTACTTGATGACGTTACAAGTTAAAACAATGGGGCTTTAATTACCAGGTGGGATTCTTTTTAGAGAATGTAGTCTCAGAAATTTTGGAAAATTTCCTTGCCTAGGGATGTCCAGTCTCAGGTTCTACATTTCTGGTCTGGGCTGCTTGTATGTCAAGGGTAGCTAGTAAGTGGAAAAGTGCTCAGAATTAGGAACATGGTTATTTGAACATTGGCATGTTCACTTAGTTACATTGGTTACATGACCTACTCGAGCAACACCCTGTTAACTGCAACTCTCATTTTCTCTTGAGGTATTCCAACATGGTTTGTCCAACCTGATTTTGCAATTTATATTTTTTAGAGGGAGGTCAAAATTGTAGACTATGATTTATTTTTTGTCATATATATTTAATAACTTTCTCTTAAAATAAATACATCATTGAAAATAATTACTTTATGACTCTTGAACTAAAAGCCATATTTGACAACTGTTTAACCTACTTCAGGTTTGTTGTGGGAATAAAGTATATTTTAAGTTCTTTTGGCTATAGTGTAATGTATTTTATCAAGAGAGAAAAATGGATGCATTTTCTATAGGATACCCGAAAAGCTAGTCTTAGAGTTTGCCTTGCTTGATTAATAATTCATCTTGTATATTTACTTGGATGTTATGTTTGTTTAAATGTATCTGTGAGGATAAATCTAGAAATAATAGCTGTAAGTTTCTAGGTTCAACAGTCCTTACTGTTAGTATCACTGAAGCCCACACCTACCTTCTTGATATAA
Organism: Lutra lutra; assembly: GCF_902655055.1. Taxonomy (NCBI): domain Eukaryota; kingdom Metazoa; phylum Chordata; class Mammalia; order Carnivora; family Mustelidae; genus Lutra; species Lutra lutra. The sequence goes on along the minus strand of NC_062280.1, from coordinate 56,380,974 downwards.
TTGTTTCAGCTAGAAACTACACAGTGTAGTGAGTGGTGTTTGAGGCTACATTTTTTTTTTAAGAATTTATTTATTTATTTGACAGACAGAGATCACAAGTAGGCAGAGAAGCAGGCAGAGAGAGAGGGGAAGAAGCAGGCTCCCCGCTGAGCAGAGAACCCTATGCGGGGCTCGATCCCAGGACTCTGGGATCATGACCTGAGCTGAAGACAGAGGCTTTAACCCACTGAGCCACCCAGGCGCCCCGAGGCTACATTTTTTAATACTTTTGGAGACTGAAAAATCTGCTTTTTATAGGATGAAGGAGTGAAAGTCATTTATGAGAGGTTTCTGTTCTTTGGTGGATATGAAATCAAATTAATCTTGAGTAAATCAGATTGGAGAAAATGGAAACACAGCAGCTCGAGCGATTTGTGTCCAGGACAATTGACATATGTTATTTTTTAACCTGGATAATACAGATAGAGTTTATTATTAACATAATAAAATATGTGTAGCTATAAACAAAGACAAGATTAAAATTGCTATGGACAGGATTGCCAAATTTTGACAAGAGAGGAATTATAATGCCTATTTTATATATCAAATCAATTGTTCATAACAAGATTTTCCTACTCCTTGTACCTTGAGGTCCAATCCTTTGAGGAAACTGTATCATTAGAACTGAGACTATGGAGAACCAGTAACATAAGAAATTATAATCCCCATGCTCAGGCTTATGTTTATCTGCCATCTTAGTGCTTATATAAGAACATAAAGTTGAATATTGATAATGTCTAAAAAATAATAAACTTCTCTGGGAAAGAGAATCATCAGTCCTCTAATCTACTCTTATAATTTCTTAATGACTATTGATAGTTGGTTTGAGGTGATATTACAACATTTTTATGTGGCATTTAAAATTTCAAAAGCCTGAGGCACCTGCCTTGCTCAGTTATTAGAGCATGTGACTCTTGAACTTAAGGTTGTGAATTCGAGCCCCACTTTGGGTGTGGAGCCAAATAAATAAATAAATAAATAAATAAATAAATGTCAAAAGTCCTCAATGGTTAATTAAATGTTTCCTCATGCCATCCCAAAGTAATAGGCCAGTTTTATTATTCTTGTTTTTGAATCTGGAAAACTGAGTCATAATGTCTATATAAGTAACTTTATTCACTTCACCTTTATTGCAGTTAAAAATGTTCTTGTTTCCCCAAAATGAAAAATAACTGGTACATGGAGGCAAGTTCTGGCTCAGTGGGATTAAAAAGAATAGAGCATATTGTGTGTTTGTAGGTGATCTTTTACTGATTGTATACATTCGAGTTTGAGCTGGTTTTGTTTAGTTCTGGGTCTTTGCCTTTAAAATGGTCCTTGATGTTGAATACTTGTCAGTTACCAATCATCGGAGAAATGTTAGTGTAGATGGGGGTCTCTGGACACATTTAAAAAGTCATTTTTCTTTCCTTCAAGATACCCTATCAAATTGGGTATCTTTGGCTGTAAGTAAGAGAATCCCAACCCAAGTCATCATCACTTAAATAACAGCGATGTCTTATTTCCCATAAAAATGCAGAAGTAGAGAAGTCCAAGCACAGTGAAATCTGGTTTTCTGCATTCTCTTGCCCTGCTTTCCTGCAAGGTAGTTGACTTCCTGCAGCAATTCCCACCATAACACTCAGAGGCAGAAAAAGAACTTTTCTTTCTCATAAGCTAGGAAACCTTTGCCTTAGAAGACTAGTTCTCACATTTCATTGGCCAGAATTGGGTGTTTTGTCCATACTTATACCAAACATTGGCCAGAAGAACAGGAAGCTTGTGAATGGATGTCTGTAAAGGGCTTAAAATCAGTCAAGATTCTCTCTCAGGGATGGGGATGGTGCCCACCTTCCCTGGAGTGGAGGCCCTATGGAGAAAGGTAGATCTTGAATAAAATTAGGATTCTGATGAGCAGAAGCAGGAGTAGGGGAAATGTTTGCTACTTTTTACCTTTTCCTTACACTTATGATGAATATAATTACTTAAAACATAGCATGTGGAGTGGTTGAGCCGTTATGTGTTACTTTTAACAGGCTGTTTTATCTTAATCATACGATCTCAAAACTTCCACTAGGAATTATATTGCCTCTTAAAACTGTGTAGATGGATGTAGGGACAAATGATGGTTTAGGGGCCTTGCCATCATCCCAGCTACTCCACTTCTAAAAAATATACATTCTAAGTAAAAAAATTGAGCTTTCTATGACAACTACTCCTCCACAAAAAAATCTATGAAAGATGTGTGCTTGCCATATCAATAGCAATTGCAGCTTCCATATAAATCATTTAACCTCCTCTTCTGGCCAGATTCATGCCCCTAAACCCTTCTGGAAGAAATTCTGGAGTCATCAATTTTAGAGCCCTGCCATATTTTCACTTTACTGTGGCTCTCAGGAGACTGTGGCTTTGGATGCTGATGTAAGTTCTGGCTTTACCCTATAGGCAGTTTTGTTGTTGATTCTTTAATTCAGTGGATTTTGGCCATACATCTACAACTGATCTTAGCCAAAAGGCTGAGAAGTGAGGGCCATACTTGTGAGAGCCTACCTTATTCTAGCCATCAGCTTCCACCTAAGTAGGCAGACTGGGCAGAACCTGAGGACCCTGGAAGTGAGAGCTGCTAAGTAAGAATGGGTCCCTGGAAAGACAATATACGTACTCAAACAAAATCCAAGGAGAAGATTCTGTTGGTCAGAAGTAACTCTAAGGCTCAGGAGCCCCCTGTAAACCCGGCCGGAAACCAAAGAGAGGTTTATATTTGGATAATGGGAGTGGGGTGGTGTGGTAGTAGGGTGGGGTGACAGTTTCAGGAATCAGGCTAATTAGATTCAGTGTTTGGGTCTGATTTGGAAAGACAACATTAAAAAGTAGAGTCAAGTTATATCTCCTAGAGGGTCAGACCCAATACAGCCCAAAAAGCCGATTACATCAGAGCTATCTTTTACTCACCTTAATCCACCAGTGTTTCCTTGCAATCCTACTTCTTAGTGGAGAGAAGCACTAGATGTCTCCTGCCACTGTTACACTAGAAGAGTTAAGAGTTTTTCTCCAGGCCAGATTCACTGTGGCCAGTTGCCAATCTTGTCCTAGCTATTAGATGTATCACGCAGCTTCAGGAGGTACTACCATTTTGCTGGAAATCTCCCTTCACTCTGAGAAAGTTATAAAACAACTTTCAGCCATTTGTGAACACAATGGTTAATTTCATAAACTTGTCTCTGCTGTTAAAGTACTAGTCACCTTGTTTGCCACCATTGGTTGCCTCTCTGCTTCTCCCCCCACCACAAATGTGTGTTAATGTCATAGAGCCGAAACCTTAAGGAAATGACTTAAGCATGACTAAGAAGAAAATTGGTGGCTAAGTTAATTGTGAGTCAGTTTAGAATTTTTGGAATGATTCAAACAGGTAGAATTAGGGAGACAGTCAGCCTTGGTGTAGTTAGATTCTTATAGCTGTCATTCTTTTCTGAATTACCCATTTTGTCTCATATCCTGGGATATCATGATAAAATTATATCATGGGACTTCATTATGGGGCGGGGATGGTAGGTGGAGACTGAACCGTAGATATTTTACACTTCTGCAGTCTGGAATTTCCTGAAGTGTTAGAAGTGCCCAGTAAGCCTAGAAACTGTAAAATCTTGGTATGCTATTATAAAGATGAAAACTATGAAACTATGAAACCTGCCAAAGATTTTTTTCTCTAAAGATAATTTAAAAATTACAAAAGTTTAGGATAATTTTAAAGCCTTCTTTAAATTTTTTAAAATTATGGAGTCACTTTTCAAATTCAGAAAGTAGGTAAATGATTAGAAGAGCTTTTAATAGCTGTATAACTTAGCTACTTCTGTCATTGGAATCACCAGCAAAGCAATTAAATTAAACAGGAACTTTGAAGGTAAAATCTAACCTTAGCGGCACCGGGGTGGCTCAGTTGGTTAAGCAACTGCCTTTGGCTCAGGTCAGGATCCCAGGGTCCTGGGATGGAGCCCTGGTCCCTGGTCCCTGGTCCCTGGTCCCTGGTCCCACTGAGCTCTTTGCTCAGTGGGGAGCCTGCTTCTCCTGCTCCCTCTGCCTCTACTCTGCCTGCTGTGCTCTCTCTCTGTCTGTCAAATAAATAAATAAAACTAAAAAAAAAAAAAAAAAGGCTAACCTTAGTTATTTTATATAGCTTAGCTATTTTACATAGGTTTTTCTGTACAATGAAAAGATATTAGATTAGGACAGAAAAATGTCCAGATTGGAATTTAGAAATTCAGATTTATTAAATTTGATTTTATTTTAGAGGCTAAATAGAAAACAGCTACTTTGTTATTCTGAAGAGGCCATTATATTTGAATATTCCTCTTAGATTTTTACTATCCAGAAGACTCAGTAAATATATAATGATGGGGGCTTTCTCCCTCACAAACAGCATCCTAATGGAGATGTATGACTGTGCTATTACTATTGCCAGTATGAATATTTGCCTCAAAATTTAAGCCTTTGGCTCTAAAAACTGCTATAAATACTCTAAAATAATAATGTTGTGAGTATTTATGTATCATTTTAAAGTATGTTTTTGTTTTTATTCTATGTATACTAGAAAAATGACTTACAGTTTGCATAATTGTGGTAATTAGAAAAAGTTGTTGAAATGTGAGGTTTCTAAAATCAATAAGAAGAGCAAAATGGATGTGATCTTCTGTGGCATACTTGGTTTGAAATAGTTTTGATGTTATATTATCATTTCATATGTTTAAGTGGTTTTAATGTTGTCACTATAATGGCACGTAATTAATACATTCGCACAATACGTAAAAATGCACTCAGTGCCACAGATTCTCCTGCTGCTATATTTATTTATAGCAATGCACACTGCTTAATGTGTGCTTTTATTTGAAAAGCGTTTTTGTAAATGTTTGCCATTTGCACTTTCTCTTTGAGTGTAGCCGAAATCTTGTACCACCATTCAATATGAGAGATCATCAAAGCAATTAGCTTAGAAGAACTTCTCCATTTACCAAAGGATTAAAACTATTTTTTGAAAATTATGGGTAAGATGGCTTAGATACTATCTTAGGTCAGGTTCTATAGAAGCAAAGCTGAGATAGGAATTGTAAGAACAAATGATTTGTTGGGCAATGCTCTCAGGAGAAGGATGGTAAGGAAAGAAAGAAAGAGGAGGGGGAAATGGTTCTGCATGAAGGTGAGCTCAGTGGAAACAGCCTGCAGTTTGCTTCCACTGTGAAATTCTAGAGCATGAATGGTATCACAGAGTTGGTTCCATCGTGAGGCAAGTGGGTTGACCTTCTGTTCCCCCATATCAGCCAAACGTTGGTGGCAGCTGCCCTCAAAAATGCGTGGGAGAGAAGCCTCCTGGGTGAGGCATTTCCCATTTGGTCTGGGGCAATTCTGCAGAGAAACAGGTGCATCTGTGAATTATCAGCATCTTGGTGATGGGACTTCTAGCTAGTAAGGGAGATCTAGCATGGCACCAACAGCATCCACCAAATAGATGGATGACAACTTAAAACAAACGGACAATTTATTGACCTCAAATCTGTTATTTTCCCCTCCTCAGCATACCCTGCCACATACATCCACATTTGTAATTAAATAAAGGTGGAAAGTCAAACCATGTTCAAGTCTCTGTGATTAGAGATAGTTTAAAAGCATAAATGAAGACATGGACCGCAGGTCTATATATTTTTTTTTTGTTACTTGTGGTGTAGTAATAGAGAATTTATGTGGCTGCCTTTGCTATTAAAATGCATTTTTGTTATTGTGAACAAAATGAGTTCGAGAGAGGACCTTAGGTATTACCCATGAAGTCTTGAGGGTGTTCTAAATGCCAAGTATACTTAGGCAAGTGTTTCCACAGGCTTAATACCCCTATATGAAATGCTTTATTTGAATGTCTATACATTCATACCTGATTCAGAAAGAAGCAATACACTCAGTGTGTTCAATGAATGAACTCATCTCAAATTATTTCTCTGCAATAGATTATGTCATACAGAAGAACTGTGGAGTATGCTGCTTCTGGTAAAATACCTCCATGCCTCTTTTTCTTCCCATTATAGAGCTGTTAGTGAAGATTATCTTTTTTGAAAGAGAATTTTTTTTTTCTTGCTACTTACCAGAATAGTGAAACACTTTACAAAAACCAGGTAACTTTGTATGATATGAGGACAGTGGAATTCCCATTAGTATCACTGATTTAAAGAGGTTTTTATTCATTTTAAATTGTCAAGTATTTTTCAAGAGCATAGAAGATATATTATGAATTCGTTGAATTGCACTATTAACTTTAAAGTAGAAGATCATTGATATAGTAGAAATAAACAATAGCAAGTCTCCATCTTGGATCAAAGAAATACTTGTTGCTAATAATATTCACTCTGATTGCACCTGTATTTCATTTTTCCAATTTATTAAACAGGAATAACAATATGCAAATAAATCCAGAATAATAAAGAGGCATTAATTCAGTTTAGAGTTTAATCTGATATCGCACCCTTTCCATTCTGCATAGGGCTTTGCTAATACCTTATGTAAAACACATACCAGGCCAGTGCCCAGGAGTGCCCTGAAATGAAAAAGGCATTCTGGACCAAGGTGGACATGTTACTAGGTAGGGCCTTGAAGAGGTCCTATTTACAAATGATTTCTTCAGTGATCTAAAATCTAATGCCATTGGTAATCTTCTCACTAACATTATCTAGTCTTAATCCCACCACACGAGAAGTTGAGAGAGTAAATTAATGATAATTTTAGACTTGTTTTAAAGTGAAACCTTAAATAAGTGCTTTCCTCGGCCTTAATTTTCTTTGTAAAATTGTTCATTTAACTGTCTACTTTTGTGTTTTCCTCCAGGAATAAAAATTCCATTTTAGTCTGTATGTTTTATTTCCCAATGTTCATTTATTTCACTCATTGATTGTGATTTTTTAAATATTCTTATAGGGAAGATAGAATAAATATTTTAAAAATATTATGTCACTTTGCAAACTTCTTGAAATTATGCCTGGAACTTGTGGCAAGACCAATAAAGAATTGAAGAACCCATCGTATTAGGATTTAGAACCTTTTCTATAGCAGACATATAGTTTGGCTATAATGTATTTTAAAAAACCAACCCCAGACTTCATTTTATATAATCAGTACCATTTGTTAATAGTTTGAGCAGTTTGAGTTCCCTCAAACTCGGTGATTGCTTAACAATGTGTTGTGACACTTTTGTTGCTTCTAGAAACTTCCAGTTAAGTGAAGAAGACCACTGGATTTACCAGGCTGTTTTGGATCAGTATCCTGGAGAGCTCTGTAACAGAAGAACTCTGTATCTGAACATGTTACAAAGATATTTTCCTCACAGATCTAGGCATGATTTGGTGAGTACAGGACCCTATATAACAGCAAGTTAAATTGCTTTAGTGGTCAATAATTACTAGGCAAAATTTGTATTTTTAGAATGGTGCTCTAAAATTTTTTTTTCCTACACTCTAGCAAATAATAGAGTTATAGGTTGAAAGTCTCCCATTTTTCAAGTCATATGGTGCATAAGAATGTAGAGAACCCTTCAGGCAACATTCATTCTTCTATGCTTACCTGCCCAAGAGATCTTTACTGTGACTTCCTGGGTTGCTCTGCCCGTAATTGACCTCTAGGTGTCTGTGCATTCACCTGCCCACCCTCAGAGGTTCTGCAATCTCTGGCTCTTACCTGAAAGTGGGGGTGCCTGCTACCCATCTATCTGCAGAACCTCCCACATCTCAGCCCCTCTAGTCATGGGGAAGGCAGCACTTGCCCTGGGGGCTGGTGCTTACTTATATCATCCCCACAACAACATCTCCACTTGATCACCCTAGATGGGTCTGAAATACAAATGCCCCAAATTAGAACTCAGAGTCATGACTGAAATTTCCCTGAGAAGGGTCTTTAGTTCATAAGACCACAAAGACAACAGAAGTTACCATGTCGCCAATTAACTTTACAATGACTCATCTTAAAACATATATGTAAACACATTTAAACTTTTAAATGGGCCATGCTATAAAATATTATCACATACTCTGAATTTTGTAATTATTTTAAATAAGCAGGTAACAATAGTACCGACGTGTATATAGAATTTACCTTATTTCAGTCATGAGTAAACTTCTATAACACACAGAAGTGGATGAAAGAGTACTATTTTTATTATATTTTACAGATAAAGAAACTGAAGCAAAGGTCACACATCTAGTATGACCATCCTCTCCTCTCCCCGATTCCCCCACCAAATGATTGTTTTAATTTTGATCTTTATTTTATAGCAGATACCTATTATATAAAAAACATGTTATATAATAAATAATTCACTCTAGCTTTTTTAAAGTTTTAATTTATTAAATTAGATCTTTCTTTTATTCCCTGTTGATTCTATTTGTTTCTGTGACCAGTTATGATTTTTAACTTTTGGTATTTACCTATTAACATGATAAAAATTTTTATTATGGGTTGATTACTATGCATTTCTGCATGGTATATGCTTCCTTTCTTAGTGTTTGACAGATTTTTAGTATATTTTTGACTTTTGGGAACAAAGCTCAGAAGTTTCCACAACATATTTTAGCAGCTGATATTTGGTTTAATTGAATCCATAGCCTGTTTCATCATGTACCTAATTAACCATACCTGGATTATTATCTTAGAACAACAACCTTATCCTTCTTGCTAGATTCTTTTCTCACATCACTTAGGGGTTAAATAATGTATAAATTCAGAGATGTGGTCTATACTGGCAAGATAAAGAATTAGAGGGTCAGTGGCTCTCAATTTCAGAAGACACAACTTCATATAAAGAACATTTCAGAATCACCTACAAAGACTTTTCAAACGACTCAGGCAATCTCCATCCCTGTTCTTCCCCTCAAGACTTTCCCTCAAGACTCTCAGATCTCTCATGGTTGGGATTCACTGCCAACAGGAACTGCCAGTACCCATGTGAGAATATCAGTCCATCAGGACTGCAGGATGGGAAGAACTAATATGACTGCTGTAATTCCTTTAAGTTCAGACATCCTAAAACCTGAATATATCAGTAATCAAGGACAAACTGAGTTTTGGGGATTATGGTAGCAATTTATGTTTATTAGCATGTGTCTAAGTGAAGCACTTGAAGTAATTGTTAAAATACCCAAACTAAATTACAGATGGAATATTTTTGAAATTATATACAAGGGAAGTAATACTTTCTGTGAATAAATTCACTGACATGTAGACATGGAAAATGTTTTAGGGCTGCCTAATCAGACTCCATCCCATACAGGGAAACTAAGGACTTACAAACATTAAACAACTGGTCCTTAGTCACCAGTTAGCCACAGGCTCAGAACTTGGGGAATTGTACCTGGTCCTGGTTGCATTCACTGTTAAGATGTTTGTCTCTGATTTTTCAAAATTACTGGTTATAATTCACTTTATTCATTTTTTGTAGCAATGACATAAAGCATAGTCTCAGTTTCATAAGTGTTTGCCATCTGTTTTCTTTTCAGGTGGAACATGAGAAATATTGTGATCAATATCGCTTTGCCAGGGAGCAGCGAAGGATCCTGATATCAAATTGGAATAAGAACAGGAGAGACTTTATCCAGAAGGCTGTGCTGACCCTCACTGAGGCCTGTGCAACACATGCAATGGAGGACACATTGGCTAAGGACAGGAGAAAGCAGCAGGAACTGTGTGCTCATCTGAAAGCCAAGGTGAGATGCTCTGCTGATGGTGTTTAGGGATTTGCCCTGGCATTCATTTAAGAACCCACTGTCCTGTTTGCTCAAACCCAACCTGAAGTTCAGTTTCTCTAAAAATTTTATTTTGAATAAAACTGTTAGTTGGAACCATATGAAATTGCAGTTGTTTTAGATCAACAGTAGTCAACAATCAACAATTTCTTATGGTTCACGTGGAAGTTAACATGACAGGTCAATGTTCAAATTTGGATTGAGCGATATCCAACACGAACTACAAATGCTACGTGAGAGGTGCTGGATGAAAATGCAGAAAGTAACTATAGAGTAGAGTCTGATTCGAGCTCACTCTTGGACCTCTCATTCACATTAAAGATGTCAAAAAAGGTAAAATTATGAAGAGGAGAGAAGATTTGTGAAGAGATATGTTGGGAGGAACTTGATGGGCAAAGTGAAAGGTGGAGTGGGTGGGGCATTCCTCTTCCTCAGACCCAATGAGGGGGTCTCCGGGATGGCTTGGTGAGGTTAGTGGAGAACCCCTGCAGTTGGAGCTTGAGGACTAGTGTTTCATGGTCACAGGAAGCCAGTGGAGCTGCCTCCACGGCAGAATTGAAAACAAGGATGGCTGCTGTGTTGGGAATAATTTCATTCCCCAGACTGCTCACTGGTGCATGAGTCCTGAAGGCCAGAGGTGGATATAGCCTTCCTTGTCAGGACTATTAAACAAATTGTGTTGAGGTACAGCATATCTACAGTAAAATACACAAATCTTTATATATTTTTATTATTTTTTAAAAGATTTTATTTATTTAGTTGACACAGAGAGAGAGAGAGATCACAAGCAGGGAGAGCAGCAGGCAGAGGGAGAAGCAGGCTCCCCACTGAGCAGGGAGCCCAATTCGGGGCTTGATCCTAGGAGCCTGAGAACCTGACCTGAGCCAACGGCAGATGCTTAACCGACTGAGCTACCCAGGCGCCCCTGCAAATCTTTATTTATTGATAAATGACATGGTAGGAGAATGATGGCACAAGAAGTTTTATTCTGTTGGTAGAAAAAAAAATAACCTGCAATTAATAGTTATACCACAGCAATTAACAGCATGTAAAAAGAAATGTCTCTTTTAAAACATTAGAGGAGAAATGCCTATTCCATATTTTTTTAAACAAAAAGATACTATATTGGGCATTGGATAAGCTTGGGACCTAGAAGGAACAGAAGCTGCATCAAGTCTGAACTGCCTACCATGGACTATAGAGCTAATGCACATTTATTCTCTACCTGCAGCCGATAAGAAACACACATGGGTCAGGGACAAGGACAAGTCTCTATATACTCCAGAGTCTTGTTTATATTCATTTTGTGCACAGTATCATTAGCCTTTTAGCTGTGCTGTGGGGGAATATTTTCTTTTTATTGTATTGCATTGAGGTAAACATGCAGTAAAGAACAGAGAAGGGAAGTGGGTGATTGAATGAAATTTTACAAATTTATACTGCCGCATGTAAAAACCACTGAGCTGAAAAGAGAACATTTCCTGCAGCTCAGGTTCCCTCATGTCTCTTCCTAGCATATACTATGCATACCCATAACCACTATTCTAAATTCATCACTATAAATTAGTTTTTCTTATTCATGAATTTCATATAACTCAAATCGTACATATATCTCTTTTGTACTTCTTTCACTCATCATATCTGTGAGTTTCATTCTTGTTGCATGTTGCAATTATTTGGTTTTCTTTATTGCTGGGTAGTATTTCATTGTAGACATATACCACAATTTATTTGTAGGTTATCATGTTAATAGAAATTCATGTTATTTCCAGGTTTTTGCTATTATGATAATGGGCCTGTGAACACTCTTGAACGTGTCTTATGGTGGACATATGCACTCATTTCTATAGGATTTATACTTGGGAGTGGGATTGCCAGATCAGGGGTATTTAGCTTTAGTAAATACTGCCAAATAGTTTTCCAAAGTGGTTATACAAATTTGCCGCTGGTTTCAGTTGCTCCACATCCTCACCAACATTGATATTGCCAATCTTGAGAGCTTGTTTGGAGGTTCTAGCAGGGGAGCACAGCTACTCGTATACCCTTGACCGAAGAACGGTCCTCTCCTCTATCGGGGAAGGTCGTCCTCTTCGACCGAGCGCGCAGCTTCGGGAGGGACGCACATGGAGCGGTGAGGGAGGAAGGGGACACCCGCCTAGCCCCCAGATCAGCCGAATCAACCCTGGCGATCAATGGGGTGACAGATGTTGCAGCCAGATCGCCCTCACATCCGATATTGCCAATCTTTACATTTAGCTAGTCTCCTATATGTGTAGTGGTCCCTCAACAAGGTTTTCATCTGCCTTCAGAGGAGATGATGAGTGTCTTTTCACATGCATATTAAGCCTTAGGGTATCTGCTCCTGTGAAATGTCCCTCAAGACTTCTGCCCATTTTTCTATTTCGGCTGTTTTTTCTTATTCATTTGTGTGTTCTTTATATATTCCATATGCAAATTCTATTTCCTTTCTTTCTTTGACTTTTCATTCTTTTAATGGTGTCTTTTGTTAAACAAAAGTTCTTAGTTTCAATGAAATTCTTTGTTTTAATTTAAATGTCTGAGATATAAATTATATGCAATAAAATCACCTGTTTTAGTTAGTGTGTAGTTCCCTGAGTTTTAACAAATGCATGATGTGTAACTACCACCACAAGTAACATACAGACTGCTTCATCACCCTTCAGAAATTCTTCTTGCCCTTTGTGCTCCACCCCACATCCACCTTCAGCCTTTAGCAACTACTGATCTCTGTCCCTGTACTTGGCTGTTCTAGAATGTCATATAAATGTAACCATATAGTATGTGGAAATCTGGTTTTGGCTTTTTGCACTTAGCATAATGTATTTGAGATCTAGCCATTTTGTTATGTGTATCAATAGTTAGTTCCTTTTTATTACTGAGTAGTAGTCTGTGGTTTAATCACTGTTTATCCATTCACCAGCTATTTTCAGTTTTTGGCAATTAGTGTTATTCTGGTTAGGGTGGAGTAGGCTTTAGGCTTTCCCTGTGAGCCTGTGCCTCAGAGAGACTTGCCACTGGTTTTCCTTGCCCAGTAGTAGATTCTTATTAGACACTTACTGGACTGTGTCTGATAAGGGAGAGGCCTTCTGCCTTCTTGGTTCAGCCATAGCCTCAGGCAGGTTTTTTTCACTTGGTCTTGGGACCAGAACCTACTCAGTGATCTTGGCCTCCTCACCATGGCAGACAAACTCTGCCCTGTGTCTTGGTGGTTCTTGTGTGGGAGAGAGCTTCCCCCATTACCCCAAGAGAAGAGGGTATCTTTGTTTTTTGTCTTTTCCCCCAGCTGTAATAGGTGTACACTTGTACCCTGGTGGGTTCCCTGCTTTACATCCCTCCCCACCCCCAGTGACTTTTATTCTGTAAGGCTTCGTTCTTCTTCTTCTTTTAAAGATTTTGTTTTTAGAGAGAGACAGAGACAGAGAGGGTGGGAGGAAAGACAAAGGGAGAGAATCTCAACCAGACTCCCCACTGAGTACAGAGCCCAGATAGGGTGGGGTGTTCTATCTCATGACCTTGAGATCATTACCTGAGCCAAAACCAAGAGTTAGCCACTTACATAGGGCTTTTTTTCTTATTTCTTGGACCTGTATTAACTTAAGAATCTTCCTCTGCTCACCTCCCTTGACCCTGATCTATTTTTTTTTTTAGCTTTCTGTGGAGAAAAGCCTGAAAGGGAGTGTAAATTCCCTTGTGTCTATAACTTCCATGGGTTCTATACTCCCTGCTTTATGACAACAGCAAATTATAAAAAAATTTAACTGTTGACTCATTACAGAGTATTAGCTGCAATCTTCTTTCCCACTTATACAGTGGCCTTGACTTTTTTAGGTGCTCTGTCTCAAATAAGTCAGTTTCTATATTGCCTCTTTCTTTGGAAACATCTGCCGTTCTTTAAATCTCAGGCTTATTTGCCCTGCGACCTCAGTCCTCTGATGGATTTGAGAAAAGTTCATATATAGTTTTTCCTTGTGCTTAAAGTGGGAGGTGACATTCTTTCCAGCTTCTTACATTCTAAATGGAACCTGGAAGGTCCTCATGAAATACTATTTATCAATCTTGTGTGTGCCCTGCTTAAGAAATCATTGCGTAGTAGCACAGGGTCGTTTTCAAAGGCAGCCTGCCTAAGATTTTTCTTCCCAATAGGACTTCTGCTAATGGGGAGGGGACCCCCCAAAAGTAGGGTAGAAGAGCCTAATTGGGAACATGATAGATGGAAGAGAAGCAGCTAGACAAAGGAAAATGTAAACGACCCACATCAGGGGAATGTTTCCAGGAATGTTTCCCAGCTGGCAATCAAGACAATGAAAGTTATAGGAGGGCAAGAGTCCGCATTAACCACCTGCCAGGTTTACTGGGGGACATTGTCAGTCACCAGGCTAATGACAACTCTGCTGGCCTCTCCTATATATACAATATACATATTGTTCCCTCTCCCTCCTACCCATGGACTCTGATGGTCTAAACACCTAAGGAATGAAACGAGAGGTCATTGTCTGAATAAAGAGGAAAGAGTTGACTAATCTCTTGGAACTGGGCAATTTGATTTTGAATTAACTATATTTTGTGACTTAAAGTGACTGTAAGACCCTTTGTAACCCAAGGGTGAACCATGGGTTCTGCTTAGTTTTCATCTAGTGGCAGGAGAAATATCTAAATGGGGGACAAGAATAATGCTGTGTTTTGATTATTTCCCATGTATCTTGCTATTCAGTGTATTGGATATACTCTATGAAGTGTTCCTGCATTTCAGGCATTCTGTTAGCATTTTATCATATTATCTTCAGTGACAAATCCAAGATGTGTAGGGGTTGCTGTGGAGTACCCACCCACAGAAATCAGGGGCTTGGTTTCTGGAAGCAATATAATATGGCATCTCCTCAGAGACCCATGGTCACAAGATGGTGAACAAATGTCTCTGAACTTTTGGAGATGAAGCCTCCAAAGAGTAAATATGAGCAGAGAATGGTGGAACATAAACTAAATTGTGATGCAAAATATGTTCTATTTCCCATAGAGATGGTATTATCTTTGGAGTTTGTGTTCCTGGTCAGGGACTGAGGCTCTAAGTTGTAGCTAGAAACAAAAGTATATCATAAAGGAAAAAAAGTAATCCTATCAATTCTAAGTAATTTAAAATACTAAATTATGCTCTTTTTTTTTTTTAACCTGTATGGAAACTTGGAGATTTATCCTCATCCTTCATTTTACAAGTCTAAAAGCTGAAGTCCTGAAAGATAAAGTGACTTGCTTAAGGTTCATGCCAGCTCATTTGACTTGAAATTCAAGATTATCTTGGCCCTACACAGCTTTGCATACAAGAATCTTGCAAAAATAATAGAAGATATTTATTATACTTTGAGCCCCAATGCACTATAAAATAGACACACAGAATGTGAAAAATATTACTTCACTGTATCATAAATTTGACCTTTCTAAAACTAACATGCTAGCTATAATAAACATTAATTAAACATTTAACCATAATTTTGTTCTTAGTCTTGGAATTTAAAAAGGATTTTGGGGGATGATTTACGTGATTCATGCCTTTTAAGGAAAGTGTTAAAGGAATTTTGAAATAATGAGTTTTCTTACTCTCTTTCACCCCTTCTGTGTTTTATTTTGGTTTTCTATCGGTAATGGATGCTGTACCAAGTAGAGAACTCTTCCCAGAGCAGTGAGGAAAGCAGGGAAATGGAAGTCTCACTCTCCTGCTACCACAAAGCTCACTCTTTGATCCCCGAAAATCCAGCCCTTCCCCAGCATGCAGCCTAAACCACTCTGTTAGCTGTGCACTTGATTTTTTTAGCATGCTTTTTTACACCATGGCTGGGGAACTTTATTCCCAGGTCTGTCTTAGTTACTTTCTCTGCACCCTTGCTGGGTGGCCAAAAGCTACTAAGTTTACCTGGACTCTCAAAGCCGCATGAGAGGCCTTAGTCCTATCCTTTGTTCTACAGTTCTCCCCATTTCTCTTAATGACCCTTTCAAAAGGTCACCAATCCTTTCAGTACCTGGAACCTAATGCCACACACCATCCCCTTCCAGCCCCAGGAGACAACCTGCCTCTATTTTATCAATAAAATGAAGTCATGGAGTTGTGAAATAGATCCCTAATTCCTGCCGCACCCTATGTCCTTATGTCTTCTGCTAGTCCACCCACTCTCTTCCTGATGCAAGATGTGATGCCTTCTAAGTGCTCATATCCAGTGCTTCCCCCAGTCTTCCGGCCTCTAACCCATCTAACAACTTTAGGAACTTGGTTCTACTGATTATCTCCTTTTATTATTATTTTTCTTTCTTATCCTATGAGTATTTCTTCCAGCCTATAAATGTGGTTAAGTCTTTCTTACTCAAATCAAACCTTCTCTTCTCGGAAGTCATCCTCTAGCTCCTAGGTAGTCCCTAATCTCTATCCTTTTCTTTGAAATCAACCATCTGAAAGAATAATCTATATTTTCTCAGGACTTCTGACCTCTCTACTCTACCAAGATCCTCTCAACTCCCCAAGGTCACCAGTGACCTCAATTAATTACCTAATCCTGTCAGTGCTCTTCCATCCTTAGGCCAGTAGACCTCTCTGCTTCATTTCTCATTGTTGACCATGTACTCTTTGTTCTAAAATACTGTTTCAGCTTCTAAAATATTATTCTGTTTGCCCTATCTTAGTCTGCTTGTGTATTTGTCATCGTCTGCACCATCCTAAAACCCTGGTTTCCTCACTTGCTGTCCTTGCTCTTTCCTTTTCTCTCAGTACTTCACTGGCTCCTAATCCCACTTATGTTTTTACCTATTTTATATGCTTTAAGATTTATGTACTTATTTATTTATTTGACAGAAAGAGAAAGAGAGAGAGTACAAGCAAGGAGAGTGGCAGAAGTGGGCTCCCTGCTGATCAGGGAGCCTGATGTGGGACTCGATCCCAGGACCCTGGAATCATGACCTGAGCTGAAGGCAGACGCTTAACTGACTAAACCATCTAGATGCCCACTCATTTTTCTCATCTCTGAACAGCTCTCTCTTGAACCTCATTTATCCGTCTACCTACTGATTAGATCAACTTAAAAGTCTATAGATACCTTGAAGTCTATGTCCAAAATGGGAATTTTTGTTTCCCTCCTATAAATTGACACTCTTTTCTGAAAACTTATTTTAACTTCCTCTTCCCACTCTCTCACCCCCATAGCTATTTACCAGCTTTAGAAATTTTCTCTCTTAACCTGGGCCTGGCCATTGTTCCTGGACTATTGCAGAGGCACTCTAACGGCTTTCTCTGCATCCATGCTGGGTGGTCAAATCCTGCCCTTCTGAACTTTTCCCCCTAAACAGTAGGCAGAATGCTATATCTAAAATGCAATTTGGGTTATGCCCTCCCTTGATGATAACACCTCTGTGGCACCCTTTGCTTAAAATAATGGCCAAACTTCCTGGCATGGCTTTCCAGGTCCTCAATAACATGGACTCCAGCTCCCTTTCCCGCCTCCTTTCTTGACACACTCCACCTCATACTTTACAATTTAGAAACGTCAAACTCCTTGTAATCCACTTCCACTCTACCTCTGCCATTGCACTGTACAACCTTTTGTTTCCTGACTGTGCCTTTGCTCCTGCTATTGTTAATTTTGTCCAGAATGCCTCTGCTTCCTTTGTCTGGCTAAGTCTCACTCATCTTCAAGATTCAGCTTAAATGTTTGCTACAGGAAGACTTTCTTGGTCTTCCTTAGTCCTTGGTCAGATTCAATCCATTCTTGGTTCTCCCTTATTCTTTGTACATAACCCTGACTTGACAATGATTATGGCACACTGGGAAATCTATGTCGCTTCACAAATGCAAGCAGGAACCCCATCTTATTCATCTTGGTATAACATACACCCCTTCCAACTCCTTTATACCTTCACCTTCCGTTTGAACCCACCACTACCTGCAACTGTTGCAGATTTTTTAGTGCTTGGAACATAGTAGGTACTCAGTAACTTTTGTTGAAGTGACATATTTAATAAGCCTTGGGCATTTTTTCCCTCTTCTTCTCAGTACCTTCTGATATAGTACTATTTTCACTATCTTCTTTTTACCTGAGAAAACTAGCTATAGAAACAAGTATATGGATGTGCAAAGCATTAAGAAATGAAGTCTAGGGACGCCTGGGTGGCTCAGTTGGTTGGACGACTGCCTTCGGCTCAGGTCATGATCCCGGAATCCCGGGATCAAGTCCCACATCAGGCTCCCAGCTCCATGGGGAGTCTGCTTCTCCCTCTGACCTTCTCCTAGCTCATGCTCTCTCTCACTGTCTCTCTCTCAAATAAATAAATAAAATCTTAAAAAAAAAAAAGAAATGAAGTCTAAGTTTTAATTGTCAATATTGAATATGCTAAAATCTCAAATGTGGTTTTATTTTATTTAATTTATTTTTATGTTATTTTATTTAAATTTTATTTAGTTAACATACAGTACAGTATTGGTTTCTGGGGTAGAATTCAGTGGTTTGTCACTTATAGACAATACTGGTACTTATCACAAAAAGTGCCTCTTTAATGTCTTTCACCCATCTATCCCATCTCCCCACCCACCTTCCTCCATCAACCCTCAGTTTGTTCTCTATTATTAAGAGTCTCTTATGGTTTATTTCTCTCTCTCCCTCACCCCCCTCCCATATGTTCACATTTTTTTTTCTTAAATTTCCCATATGAGTGAGATCATAGATATTTGTCTTTCTTTGACTGACTTATTTCAGTTAGCATAATACACTCTAGCTCCATCCATATCATTGCAAATGGCAAGATTTCATTCTTTTTGATTGGCTGAGTAATATTGCATTGTGTGTGTATATATGTGTGTGTATACACACACACACACCATATCTTCTTTATTCATTCATCAGTTGATGGACATTTGAGCTCTCTCCATAGTTTGGCTCTTGTTGATAATGCTACTATAAACATCAGGACACATGTACTCAAATGTGGTTTTAAAAATAAAACCTGGTTGGGGCGCCTGGGTGGCTCAGTGGGTTAAAGCCGCTGCCTTCGGCTCAGGTCATGGTCCCGGGGTCCTGGGATCGAGCCCCACGTCGGGCTTTCTGCTCACCAGGGAGCCTGCTTCCTCCTCTCTCTATGCCTGCCTCTCTGCCTACTTGTGATCTCTGTCTGTAAAATGAATAAATAAAAAAAATAAAAAATAAAAAAAAATAAAAATAAATAAAAATAAAACCTGGTGACCTATAAAACTGAGGTACATTTTAGGCATGAACAAAAAACGACCAGGCACTTTTCCACTCTTCTCCACTTCCTCTTACTTTTGTGCTTCTTGCCCCATCTCTAGCTGATCAGCTAATGTAATCAAGAAGCCATAGTAGTTAAAGAATCAGATAGTGATGGAGTAGAAGATACTTTTTAAATAAATAACATATGGACACACTTTTCACATTTTGATAATTTCTTAGAGCATCAACTCCTTTCACAATCTCCCTTCTCCATAGACTTCAGGCTCCTTTCCCGATGGAGAACAAACTTGGACTTAGGTTTCACAAATCTGATGGGAAATGATACTTTAAATTTAAATTAGAGAGTTTTTTTTTATTTAAAATAGAGAGTTTTTTGAGGTTCAATTTCAGTGATAATGAATAGTTGATATGATAGACATCTATAAAAACTTAGCAAAATATTTTTTAAAAATATTGTTTGCAGGCATTGGACAAAAAGTGCATAGATAAAATTCTTGAAATAAGAAAAGCTGTGAAGTTGAGCCCTGTATTCACACAATTAAAATGGTCAAGTGTTCAAAAAAACAGGAAAAAGTAACTAACAGATAATCAAGGAATAAAACAAACTCAGAAGTGATATAGATACTGTAGTTAAAAGACCTCCCCCCAAAAATTCTAGAAATGAATGTAAAATATAATACCTGAAATTAAGAACTCATTGGATGAGCTTTTAGAGCAGATTAGACATAGCAGGAGACAGAATTAATGAATTTGAAGTCAGGTTAAGAGAAAATACTCAAACTGAAACATATAAAGAGAAAGTAATAAAATGAAAAGCAGAATGGAGAACATAAGAGAAATATGGAACATGGCAAACAGTTATAATATATATGTAATTAAAGCCCCAGGAGGAATGAGAGAATGAAATAGAGGCAATATTGAAGAAATCACATCCAAGAACTTCACAAATTTGACAAGCAACATCCATGTGTATTTTCAAGAAGCTTAGCAAACCCTGAGATGGATATATACAAAGAAAATAATACTGAGATGCATGATAATCAAGCTACTGAAACAAAAGTTAAAGAGTTATGTGAAGAGACAGATACAACATGGAGATCCATCCCATTGGTGCAATCAAGAGCAAAAGCAGCATGTGCTGGGTCAATGGTGATAGTAGCAACTTCCCAGTTGTGCCAGAGTCAGTATGACATGACCAAGTCTGTGATATGTGGTTCTGGGTGTTATTCCTGGAAGCTTAGTCTAGAGCTTGCTTCTCTGACCCTTACAAAGACTTTGGAAACTTTCTAAAATCCTGCAATTAATGCTTTCCTTCTTTTTCTTTTTTTTTTTAAAGATTTTATTTATTTATTTGACAGAGAGAAATCACAAGTAGGCAGAGAGGCAGGCAGAGAGAGAGGAGGAAGCAGGCTCCCTGCTGAGCAGAAAGCCCAATGCGGGGCTCGAACCCAGGACCTGGGATCATGACCTGAGCCGAAGGCAGCGGCTTAACCCACTGAGCCACCCAGGCGCCCCTAATGCTTTCCTTCTTAAACTAACTAGGGTAGATTCTGATATGCAACTAATAACTCAAACCCAGGTGACATATGCGTTCTGCTATGCTATTCTAACTTGCTGGCTTGCTGACTGCACGTTAAGAATCAATAATGGCCCGTCACTCACCTGCTTCAAGCTGGAATTGATACTATAGGCATACAGGACTCTACAGAAGACCATGTTAAACGAAGAGGTGGCCACAAAAAACTTACCCATAAGTCACATGGCTTGAGTTGATTATCAAGAGAAAGGCTATTTTCACCACATGATAACAATCTCTCAATCTCCATAGTTGTAATTCATTTCCATTTATATATCTGATATCACCTCTGGGGTTTTTTTCCTTGGTAATGGGAGATATAGGAAGTTTCTTCTCGGCATTAACGATGCTCATATTACATGCTTCCTTGATTAGAAAAGAAGAAGAAACAAAGTAATTGGAAAAACTTAGATGTCTAGTTTATCACAGGAACTGGCAAGAATTCAGTAGTTTCTGCCAATTTAGGGAATTTGTTTATGGATGTCTTAGTGTGGTCAACTGTGCTATGCACCCTCAGCATAATCAGTGTTATCGGTGAATCTTTGCATTGTTGGCTTCCCTATAGTCTCTGCAGTTGGGGACATTCAGAGAAGTTCACTGTAGTTAACCATGGGTATAATATTGGCAATATCGAGAGCTCTGAGGAACCATAGGCATCGATACTAGAGTGATTTTTGTTCACAGAGGCAGATGGTATTTCCTCTATACAGCTATATTATGCTATCTGTGGCTCTTGGCAGGTAGCTAATTGAAATTCCACAGGGTTTGGGGACTTGATGAATCTATGTATTAGTTCCAAGTAAAATAGTTGGAATAGCCCTACTCTTAAAATGTCTTAGTTTTAAAAAGCATATTTGTCTGCATTGAGGTCTATTTAATGAAGTCTAAAAGAAACTATACTTTTTAATGTTCTTTAAAATGAATGCCTTATATTTCAATGGCAAGTCATAAAAACATCTCATAAGATGTTTTACAAATGAGGATACTTGTTGTGACATATATTGTATGTTTGCATTTTAGAGTGAGTTTATGCAATATAACTTTAGGCAAACATAATCATAAGGACTAGGTAATTTAAGAGAAGAAGCCACAACTTGAGGTTGGAAATCTAGCACTTTAAAAACTCCTATTAAAAATAAATATATATTTACTAGAAAAAACTCTAACTGTGTGTCACTTAACAGAATGGAGAATCCAGAAATAGACCCACACATCCATGCTCAGTTGATTTTCAACAAAGATACAAAGTAAGTTCAATGGAGAAAGAGTAGTCTCAACAACAAATGGTGTGGGAGCCATTGAATATCCAGATGCAAAAAGAAATGAACCTTGATACATAACATGTGCTTTATACAAAAATTAACTCGAAATGGATCATTGATCTAAATGTAAAACTGAAAACTATAAAACACAGGAAAAGACAATAAAAGAGAAAATCTTTATGACCTTGAGTTGGGCAAAGTTTCTTAAACACAACACCAAATGCACTATCCCTAGAAGAAAAAGTTGATAAGCTGGACTTTCTCAAAATTAGGAATTCTGGGGTGCTTAGGTGGCTCAGTGGGTTGGGCTTCTTACTCTTGGTTTCAGTGCATGTCATGATCTCAGGGTGGTGAGATGAGCCCTGTGTGGGGCTCTATGCTCAAAGGGACTCTGCTTCTATCTCCCTCTCCCTTTGCCCCTTCCTCTGCTAGCACATTCTCTCTCTTTCTCTTTAAAATAAATAAAAAAGGGATGCCTGGGTGGCTCAGTCAGTTAAAGCCTCTGCCTTCCGCTCAGGTCATGATCCCAGGGTCCTGGGATCGAGCCCCACATTGGGCTCTCTGTTCAGCAGGGAGCCTGCTTCCATTCCTCTCTCTCTGCCTGCCTCTCTGCCTACTTGTGATCTCTGTCAAATAAATAAAATCTTAAAAAAAAAATAAATAATTCTTTAAAAAATTTAAGAAGTTCTACTCATCAAAAGACACTGTGAAGACAATAAAAAGGCAGGCCTCCCACTAGGAGAAAATATTTGCAAATCATATATCTGATGAAGGGCTCATATCAGAGTTAATGAAGAATTTTCAAAGCTTAATAATAAGTAATCAAACAAGTCAATAAAGAAGAATAGTCACTTCACAAAAAAGATATTTGGGGAGAATGGGGCATCTGGGTGGCTCAGTGGGTTAAGCCTCTGCCTTTGGCTCAGGTCACGATTCCAGGGTCCTGGGATTGAGCCCTGCATCGGGCTCTCTGCTCAGTGGGGAGCCTGCTTCCCCCTCTCCCTCTGCCTGTCTCTCTGCCTACTTGTGATCTCTCTCTCTGTGTCAAATAAATATGTAAAATCTTTAAAAAAAAGATATTTGCCAAATATCTTTTGCCAAAGAAAAGATGCTCAATATCATTAGTCACTAGAGAGATGCAAATCAAAACAACAATGGGATATTCCTATAGATCTATTAAAAAGTCTAAAAAAAACCTGACCATGCCAAATATTGACAAAGATGTGGAACAGCTTGAACAACTTGAATCTCATACATTGCTGCAGAAGTATGCAGTGATGTGTATATGATGCAATGAGATACAAAATGATACAATCACTTTGTAAAATATTTGTGCAGTTCTTCATGCTCTTAAACGTACACTTACCACAATCCCCAGAAGTCCTACTCCTAGGTGTTTACTTATTTAAATGAAAACCTATGTTCACACAGAAACCTATAAGTGACCATGTGCAGCAGTTTTGTCATTGCTAAAACCAAAAGCAACCCCAATACCCCAATGTCCTCAACTGGAGGAGGGATACCAAACTATGATACTTCCATACAACAGAAGAATTTTACTTAGCAATAAAAATAATGAATACGGAAACATGCAACAACATGGACAAATCTCAAAGGTATTACAAGTGAAAAATGCCAGAGGCAAAAGGCTGCCTACTATGTGATTTCAGTTATATGATCTTCTTGCAAAGAAAGAGTTAAGAACTGGGGAAGGAGGGACTTCCATTATCAGCAGGAAGAGGAATAGGAGAAGGCCACTTACCTCCAAGTTAACTTTCCAGAAATTGTACTCTGATTCCACTTGGCTTCTCATGAACCAGCACTTACCTGACACCTGCCATATGTGACTGCAAGGTGAACAGGGTGTCTGTTTTAGGTGGTTAATGCCCACCCAAGTTAGGAGGTCACTTCCATGAAAAAAGGGGAGAGTAAGTAAGAGGGATAACCAGCAAACTCTGGCTATGAGGTGTCAGCAAAGGATTTGGGGACCCTGCCTCCCCAAGACTCTCCTTTTACTGCAGGCAATCTCACAAAAGCTTATTATCTATTAGGACAAACACAGGGCCTGTAGAGGCACACTGTTCTCTTCGAGGGCTGAGTCTATGGTATTTTTTAGGAGAAACCTCAGGAAAAAAATAGATTCAGCCGAAGGGTAACTATAGTCTTTAGCTTCTCTCATCCCCTTTGGTGCCATTTACTCTTCTCTCCATGCCTCATCCACCTGCCCTTGCTATATGATGACCAAATATTTGTAGAATAAACAAATGAAACTTTGTTTTGAAACCCATAGGATAAATGGTGTCAAATTCCTGTTTTTGTAGATCAGAAATGGCTAAATATTAATACTATCCTATGGCAAGCCCAGCCTAATATATAGATAAATATAAGGTATGCTGGCTCCTTTACATTATACATAATGGTATATTAACAGTGTAACTTTCTCTAGAAATCTAATTTTATATGTATTGCAATAGATAAATGTGTTATTCCTCCCTCCCCCACATTGTCTTCCCTATATTCACCTCCCACATTCCATTTATTATATCTGATGCTAATGTTTGTATGTCTGTTGCTGAACTCTAAACATATGAAGAGAAAGATACATTTTTCATTCATCTTTGCATCCCTAATGCCTAATGCCAGTTATAATCTATAATAGGTACTCAAAAAGCCCATATTGACTTCATATACCCTTGAATAAGTTGTATTTGTATAAAATCAACCTTTAATTTTTAAAAAGTGCTATGTGAAGAATCTTGTATACCCATTTATGTTCTCTGACAATCTGCTTGCATTTCATATTGTTCACATCTGGTTTTTATGTTTTTTTAATGTTAAAAACTTTTTTGCATTTTAAAATCAAATGGTATGGTATGGTATTATGGCATTAATTCATCCAAGTCTTTTTAAGACAATCCCTATAGTTTTTATGACACCAGAGCTCATTCTAGTTTCTATATATACTTTTCTCCAACGAGAAACTCAAAGGGCAGATCTGCCTGCTTTTTATAGTTTGCCCTTTTACCCTGGCATTGTTTGATTGGGAAAACTCTAGGCAGTGAATGAGAGGATAATTGGGTAGAAAAACCTAGTCCTGATTCCTTGCTCTTAGCTCCAGATGGAACAGGAAGTCTTTTAACAAAAGAGTTTCAAGTTTAGGATTAACAGTTAATAAATGGACAGATGAAGGTATCTTTTTAATGTGAGATGTATCTTCATAGACCTCTCTGGGTAATAATGGAGAAATTAAATATATTAGTTATTAAAAGGAAATCTCTGTTGTATTATCTATGGTATATATTTCTACCTAGTGGAGCACTTAGTTCTCTGAACACAATGACTGCTTGTCTCTTGTCACCAAGCTGATTCTTACCCAGTGAATTCCCATTAGCCTATTTTCACTGCAGGCTACTTGAGAAAATCCCCATTTTGCAAATGTCAAAAATAATGTATATGAGTTTCTCCTATATTGTCTCATTATAACAAATGTTACATTTGGTTATGGTGGTTCCCTGAAAGTTTTTTTTTTTTTTTTGTAGGTGAAAGAGGCAGAGTAGTGAAGGGATAAAGTTGAACAAAAAAATGAGAAAATGATTTGTTGGTGCCTGAGGCATTTACAATAAAGAGAAGCAAATTTCTGGGCATGAAAGAACCATAAGAGACATGTTAAAAGTGATTCTTCTGGGCTCTGTGCCTATTTCTTTATTTTCACAAAAGATGGAATTTGTAAAAGACATATGTTGAATGCCTGAGTATTTGCAAGTGACACAAGTTGCTTGTTACCAATTTCCTTAGTGATTATTACAAAAATTCCTTTTCTTTGTGTATAGCATAACTCACTTATTTACTCAGTCAAATATTTTTGAGCACCTGCCTATGTCAGGCACTGATAGAGGCACTAGGCATACAGAGATGACTAAGACACACACAAAGATTCCAGTAGAAGAGAGCAGTGTATAAATATAGTCATGACAGAGTATGGTAAGTGTCACAGGACAGTGTGTATGAAAATTATGGGAGTATGGAGGAGGGTACATAGCAAACAGGGCAGGCAGCAATAGTAAGCCCTGATAGAGGCAAGCATTTGAACTAAATCCTAAAGAATGGTATTTATTAGCATGGTAAAATGAGAAGTGGGAATACATTCTTAACACAGGACAGATGAGTCAGTCTCCCACAGATCAGAAACATGTTAGCATACAAATTGGAGCGGGAGGTGAACCATTAGAGACTGTGGAATCTGAAGAACTAACTGAGGGTTTTGGAGGGGAGAGGGGGTGAACCTGGTGGTGGGTATTGTGGAGGGCATGAAATGCATGTAGCACTGGGTGTGGTACATAAACAGTGAATTCTGGAACACTGAAAAGAAATTTAAAAAATAAATAAAAATTTAAACAAACAAACAAAAGCATTTTGGTGTTTCCTGATAGTAAATTGTGGTCCAGAGTAATGAGAGGAAGGCTAGAGAGGTAAGTGTGTACTAGATCTTGCAGGGATGTGCAACGTCAAGGAACTGGAGTTGTCATCACCATGCGTGATGAGAAACCATCGAAGGGTTATAGGAGATCGACCTGTTTTAAGATCAATCTGATAGTTTCAGGGTGGATGGATTTTATGGGGCATAGACTAGAGGAGGGGACAGAAGTCAGATATCTATGGTCATATTCTGGGTGAAAGATAGTGGTCTGAGCTAGAGTGATGGAAATAGAGATGAAAAGGAAGGGGTAGAGGGATATTTAGAAAATTAAATAGACAGAACTGGGTGACAGAGAAGAAAGAGGAAAAAGTGCCCAGGTTTCTAGCTTTCATTACTGGATGGGTGGGTTTGTTGATTAACTCAACAAATTATAAGTGAATGCTGAGTATATACTGGCATTCTTCTAAATACTGGGGAGTCAAACATGAAAAAGACCCCTAAGTCCCAACCCTTGTATGTATATCAGTACTTAAATTCTAATAGAAGTTGGGATGCTTAGCAAGGTAAATAAGTAAAACATATAATGCAGGAGAGTAGTATTAGTAAGAAAAATATTTTAAAAAGGAAAGAGACAAACTGGGGGGTGTGCTGTTGAATATTTAGATAGCCTATCATTGAAAAGCCTTAGAGAGAAGACGACAGGTGAGTAAAAACCTGAAAGAGACGAGAGAGCAAGCTATGTATCGAGGGGAAATATAACAGGCAAATCTAGGCAAAGAGCACAGCAAGTGCAAAGACCCTGCCTATTGTACTTGAGGAACAGAAATGAGGATATTGTGGCTATAGTGAGTAAGGAATGACATGAGCTGACATCAACAGTTTAACAGGATCCCTCTAACTGTTGGTGTGAGAATAAGCTAGAGGGGCAAGGGAAGAAGCTGGCTGACCCATTTGGAGGCTTTTGCAGTTAGCCAGGCTAGAGCTGGTAGTATGGAATGTTAGGTATAACAATAACCTGACTGCCTGGCAGAGCATGCCCTGTGCCCAGCTCTTGCCCACAGGTAGCCTCCTTCTCCATTAGCTTGCTGTGGTGACCCCACCTCCTTAGCCTGCTGCTGCGCCTCAGCTCCCTTCCCTGTGTGACTCACTTCAACTTCCGTATCTGCATCTTACTTGTCCCTCCAGGTCTAGTTCTTCTTCACCTCCTCCTCCCCATGACTTCTGCCCCACCCCAGTCCCTTGGCTGTGTGCTTCTCTTAGTCCCTTTCTTTCAACCTCTACCCAGTTTCCCTCTCAGACTCTATCCTAACACCAACCTTCAGCCTCTGAATAGTATAAGCAAATTTTTGCGATAATCATTTCTCTGCTTTTAGCACTGGATATGCATTCCTGAACAGTACAAATTAGTTTTGCCTGTGTTTGAACTTTTGTGAATAGACTCAAACAGTATGTTATTTCATTGTGCATGGCATCTTTCCCTCTATGTTTTATTGTTGTGTGTGACTTTAGTATACTACAACTAAATGACCCATTTTGCTAATGATGATATTTGCACTATTTGCATGTTTAGAGTTTTTTAAGGGACTATGTTGCTATGAACATTTTTACGTATATTCCCTGGTACCACATTTCTGTGGAGAATACCTAAGAGTTGAATGCTGGGTCATAGCATATATATATTTAAAACTTTGCAAGGTACTACTTGCTACTATACTTTTTTCCCAAAGGGTTTGTACCAATTGACTCTTAGAGCAGCAGAGTGCAAGTTCCCATTCCACATTCTTGCTAATGTTTGTATTCTCAGATGTTTTCATTTTAACCAATCTGGTGGGTGTGAATTGTATTTTGTTGTGATTTTCACTTGCAGTTCTCTAATTTCTAATGATGTTGAGGGTCTTTTAGCATGTTTAATGGCTATTTGGATTTATTTGTAAAATTGCCTATTCAAATCTTGTGCTCATTTTTCCCCCCTGTTGGATAGTCTGTGTTTTTCTTATCAGTTTATACTTGTTCACTAAGTATTTTGGATATAAACTCTTTGTGGATTTTATGTGTTTCAGATATCTTTCTCCACTCTGTACATCTCATTTTCATTGTCTGAGTACTAACTTTCTGCATAGGCGAGTTTTTAATTTTTAAGTAATGAACTTATCAACCTTTCTCTTTGATGGTTAATGCTCTTGTATTTTGTGTAAAATATCTTTCTTTACCTCCAGGGCCAAAACTAGAATTCAAAAAAATTCTCTTAAAAATAAAAAAATTGTGGGGTGCCTGGGTGGCTCAGTGGTTAAAGCCTCTGCCTTCAGCTCAGGTCATGATCCCGGGGTCCTAGAATTGAGCCTCGCATCGGGCTCTCTGCTCAGCAGGGAGCCTGCCTCCTCCTCCTCTCTCTCTCTCTGCCTGCCTCTCTGCCTACTTGTGGTCTGTCTGTCAAATAAATAAAAAATCTTTTAAAAAATTTAAAAAAAAATTTAAAAAATTGTTAAGACCAATTACAACAGATACCCTAAGTCCAATTATGGATCACAAATAAATATTGTGAATGTTTTAAGACTGTATCATTACTGAAAACTATTCCCAGGGCTGCTACATGTTAGCTGTGCAAAGTAAATATAGAACACAGCTCAAGGGATGGTGACATTTGCAGAACTTAAAGTTGGGCAGTGCACAGGCTGAATGACTAGTCACAGCAGGATTGACTATTTCATGCAAAAAATCATTTTGAAGAGTTGAAGAGCTGCTCTAACACACCCTACACTTCCTTGAGGTGATCATGGTCATTCTTGATACTTAACAATTCATACCTACCAAAGTTCCAAATCAGGCTAATGTTATTTTTCTCTCTGACTCACAAACAAGGAAAGTAATGCCTAACATTTATGAAATGTTTACTGCATTTTAGGGACTATGCCATCTGATTTAAATACATGGCCTCATTTAATACTTGCTATAACACAGTAAGTTAGGTCTTTAATTCTCTCTGTTTTATAAAATGAGGAAACAGGAGCTTAGAGGGGTTAAGTAACTTGATCAAGTTTAACAAGCTCATAAGTAATCTGGAGGAGATATGACCTAATATTTTCAGGCTTCTAGTTCCTTGTCAAAGACAAAAGTTGGACTAAATTATCTCCAGTTCCAAAACTATAAGATTTGCATGTAACACGTGATTTTAGTATCTCTGCTGTGAACTTGTGTCTTTGAGTCAATTTCTAGTATTAGCTGCATAGGTTGAAATTTCTGTTTATAGGCTGATAATTAGTAGGAAGCATCATAGCATCATACTTTTTCCATTTGTCATATTAACAGAGCATCTGTGTTCTAGAACAAATGTGTGGCATTTAAAATAATGGGGTTTAGTCTGATCCAAGAGACCCTTTTCAAAGTCTGGTCCAGAACCATGATTATCCATGTGTAAATGACCATTTTAGATGCCTACTTAGTTCACAGTATTTCATATGGCTGAAAAAACTCCTCATCAGTGATAATGGAAATGCCATTTTGTGTGTATGAATGGAATTGCAGTGCACCTAATGTAATACTTCATACTTAAAGTTGGCTCAATGGTACAATTAGGTAATTTTGAACACCAACCCAGTAAACTTCTAATGCCTCATCCTGGTCTGATAAGACTCTTGAAAAAATTCAACTTATATAAATAATTTATAACTATATATCATTTTATAGTTAATTAAAAATAAATTTAATTTTTTGGAGAATTTAGGCATCTTTTTCTTTCTCTAAAAAAAGAAAGCTTGTCAGAAATTTATAGGTGTACTAGTAATACTTCGATTTTAAAATACATATATGCTCAAGCCATAGACTTCTTTGGATACTAACAAATACTGCTGATGATGTGCATGGGTGATTCTGTCTGGAACTTACATTGCAGGAAAATAGCTCACCATAATATGGACCTTTTCAAAGTCATCATGACTACTTATACTTTTCCAAAGTAATAATAATTTCTCCAGAGACTTTTTTCAATTTAAAATTTCCCCATCAAGAATCTTTTACAAAATACTTTGAATAAATATAACGAACAGCAACTCTGACTTCCAGCTGTCGCCAAAGGTCTCCAAAGAATGTACTTTGATTATAAAACAAGATTGACAGGGATTTGAGAAAAGAAAAAGAGACCCAAAAAGGCACAGAACTGTTAGGCCCCTTTGTTCACATAAATTCCCTAATATGAAGCCATAGAGAAGCGTTAATATCAGAAAGTTCTTTCTTTCTTTTTTGAGAAAGGAAAAACCTAATTACTACCTAGAAGTGAGTGGCGTGGCTCCCACTCATGCATACTGATGCTCTGAATGGAAACCTAATATATTGTTGAAATCTATACAATACAACAGTCACAATTTAGTTATCTTCCTTAATTCTTCAAATATATATATTTATATATATTAATTCTTCAAATATATATATATATGTTTCTGTCACCAAAGCTATCTTAAGAGAGAAGACAAATTATTACCCCTAAGCCCCAGATAAGGACATTGAGTCAAAGAAAATAGGCCTGTCAGAAGTGACGTATTTGGCATTTGATTTGGGACTGGAATTCATTCTGCAGAGTCTTACCGCTGCCATTTTCTAAAGACTGCAGGATCACTTACAGAGACATAGAAATAAATGGGAAAATGCTGCTCTGAGAAAAGCAAGGAAGTGTTCCTTCCTTTTTCTCCTTTTCTGTGTCCTTTTCCTTCAATACTCATGCCACAGCAAAGTGAGTTGGTCTTGATATTCCCAGCTATATGGGGATGGGCCACATTTTGTGGCCATCTGGCTACCAACTTAAATAAATTTGTATAAATCCATTTGGCTCTATTTACTTGCCTCTTCCTTCTTGAATTCTCTCATCCTTGCTTCTGAGAATCCTCCTTGTCCAAATTTTTCTTCCAGTCTATGGCCACTCCAGACTCTCTTAGACTGCAGTAATAGTCTCCCACATGGGTTCCTCCAACACCAGTCTTATGGACCTAAATCTATCCTCCAAACAACTGCCAGAAGATTCTACCTGAAACAAAATATCTAGCCATGTTAGTTCCCTGCTTAAAACTTGGAATGGCTTCCCATGGACCTTGTCAGTGTTTGTCAATGCCCTTGGACCAAATACCTCTTATTTGTAACAGTGTTCTATAAAATCTCCTTACTCTCCTAAAATGAAACACATAGAAAATACAATCAGCCTATACACATAACTTGAAAATGAAATCAATAAAATGCCCCAACAATAATGTAAAAGGGAAGTAAAATAAAATAATTTAGTATAAAAGAATATGGACTTAAGTATGTAAATATGTGGGTGTGACACCACCAGAAGACACAATGGTCAGATACTTGTGCCTATATTCAGGATCACAGAGACTGTGAAGGCTGCAGATACAGATGGGTACAGATGTATATATTCATGACTCAAATCCATGAGCAGTGTTGGTATCAGTGATGTAATTTTCTAAAATGGTAAAATTTACGGGGTGCCTGGGTGGCTCAGTCAGTTAAGCATCTGCCTTTGGCTCAGGTCATGATCCCAGAGTCTTGGGATTGAGTCCCCCGTGGGGCTCCCTGCTCAGTGGGAAACCTGCTTCTTTGCCCCTACCCTGGTTCATGTGCACTGTTGCTCTCACTCACTCTCTATCTCTGTCAAATAAATAAAATCTTAAAAATAAACACACAAAATGATAAAATTTAGTGATATAGTCTGTAACATTGTCTCTTCATACTTGAATGTAAACATGAATCACCTGGAGTTCTCCGCAAACTGCACATTCTAGGAGGGAGTTTGAAATTATGCTTTTCTAATGAGCCCCAGGTGAGCCTATACTGTAGGTCCATGGACTCCATGTTGAATAGTCAGAGCCTAGACTGGGGGGATTTCATTTGTATGCAGAGACTAATAACATCTAGGGATATTCCAGTAAAATTTTGAAGTTCCATGCAAGACTTTATGAATTCTAGTATGGGGGTCATCTGAGTATTACAGTAACTGCTATTATGGTACTTAGCCATGGAGATCAGGAAACTACAGAAAGAACACTGTCCCCTTCTCAGAGAGTCAGTGGCTAAGTTTGGAGTCGTCTCCAAGGGACTGTCGTATTTTGCAGGTAGTACAGAGGAGCAAGATAGACCCTGCTAAACCTGAACTGATTCTATAATTTCATGCCACGTATCTATTCAGGTATTCAGGTACCTTAGACAAGTGCATGAGAGATTATGATGGGGGTATGGCATGGAATCTGAATCCTTTGAAACGGAACAATGAGCACGATGCATTACTGTAAGGAACCTAGAATCGCTATGGTACAGAAAGACTGGAGGGAATGCAGGGCTAGCTAGCACCTGTAGCATTTGGTGGCTTTGCTAGCACCAGGAGATAGCTTGCAAGGAAATCCCTTGTAAGAACTGCAGACTTAGTGGATCAGATGAGAGATGGCAGATCCTCCCCTGACGTCTAAGAAAGAGGCAAATGCCCAACAGACATGTAAACATTTGTTAGTATACTCTCTGTTAATTTCTAGAAATAATTTGGGAGCATTTTACAGTGGGCTGAAATCCCACGGGAGAGGGTAAGCATAAGGAGGCAGTAAAATTTGTCCACAAATGCTAATGTGACTATTTGTAGTCACAGGTTGAAGACTGGGGACCTTGTTATTTACTACTGGAGATTGGATATATTGTTATTTATTACTGATAATCATCAATACCTTCTTTACTGTTGTTCTCTATATATCATGCCTGTTATCACCATAATGTACACTTTTTACCCATCTTCATTTCCTCATAGTTTGACATCTTTTATATCAGATCTATATGACTCCCACCTATATTTTCTTCCTGATCTTTATAAAATGCTCATGTAGGGGTTTGGTGATCCAGAATCCTACTTTGTGGTATAGAAAGCAAATCTTTTCTTGACTCTTTGTTCGGAGCCAGCCATTTACCTCTCACATTCTCTAGCTTCTTCCAAATGCACAATCTCCAATTAGAAGAAAAATTAGTCTACTTCTTCTGTCTCCAGGGCTTCAATTTGTGAGATAAGTTTTTTTTCAGGCCCCAGAGATATCTATATTCTGGGTTTCATTATTTCAATTCTTTCCCAATGAATAAACAGAGATGTGGGGGTTGGTATGTTTGATTCTAGGCAAGCTCTTCTTGAGCCCTGACTGAGTACACCGGGAAGATTGATTCCCCACAACAGATTTGCATCCAGTGTCTTGTCTTCTACAGTAAGACCCACACATCCAGGCCCGTGCAGTACTGGTGTCCTGTTCTCTGGGCAAGGCTTCTGCAGAAGCTCCATCAGAAGGTCTGCATCTTCTCTGCTTGGGGAGAGTTTCATACTTGATGGAGAGTTAGGCATTATAGAATTTCCTCTTTTTCTTCTTCGTGTCAAAGATAAGAATTGCCAAAGCATTGAAGTAGTTGTGCTCTTTTTCTTCTTGACTTTTGTTCAAGGATACTTTATTCCATTCATCCAAGAACTGTACTTCACCTTCCATAAACCAGAGATGTAGAAGGAGTTATGAAAGCCTCCTTCTTCCATCAAGGGGACTAACTTGGATTTAGGACCCATATGTTTGTCTCCACCTCTAGCACATGCTTTACTTGTCCCTGAGACTTATTCCATGATCATTCATAAGTCTAAAGTTGAACTACAGCTCCTCGTGCTTTCCCACCATAAAAATACCTGCTATAAATCTTATGAAAACCTCTTGGAATGCCATATTTAAGCTTGTCAGGTAATTTTCATGTCTTCTCAGAGCTCACTTACAATTGGTACTGATAGTAATAGAGCACCAGTCTAGTCTTTTGGATTTGGAAAGGAGGAGAGGGAACAGAAGGAAAGAAAAAAAGAATTGAATAAAACAAAGGATGAATTAATATAATTTACTATAGGGAGACAAAGTTGTAAGAGTCCTAAAATGTCCAATCTGAAGTGCCTAGAATAACAGAGAAAAGAGAAGAGAAATTACTTTTGTGCCAAAATCACTAAGTTTGGTTGTAAGGCATATTGCTTAAATGATAGTTGTACTCCTAAATAAAAATAATCAGCAGTCAAGATTTTCTCTGAATTCAGTTTAATAAAATAGATATGTTGCAAGCTACTCATGTACTGGTGAATTATTATCTAAAAAGTTTAGAAGAGTACACATAAAATCTTCAAAGTAGCTTATTAACTATAAAAATCTATATCATTAACTCCATTAGTTGATGAAAGAGAAGCAGTTTCACAAGACAATATTTTGTAAATATTTACAATGCTTGATTGCTATAAATAGTAAGCTATTTGTATGATTTTCTCTTAGGTATTTTAATTTTTTTCATTTTTATTTATTATTATTACTATTAAAGATTTTATTCATTTATTTTTCGGAGAGAGAGAGAGCGCCCAGGCAGGGGGAGTGGCAGACAGAGGGAGAAGCAAACAGAGGGAGAAGCAGGCTCCCTCCCATCCAAGCAAGGAACTGGATGTGGTATTTGATTCCAGGGCTCTGGGATCATGACCTGAGCCAAAGGCAGATGCTTAACCAACAGAGCCACCCAGGCATCCCTCTCTTATGCATTTTTTATCTAGAATCACATCACACCTAAACTGTTCATTTTTCCTAGGAGCTTTTCTTCCAGGATTCATCTATGAAGCCTAAAAACTGTGAATGAAATTCAGGAGCTATCTTCTAATAGTGTATACATATGTGGCTCTGTCTACTTCTACTTCTACTAGCTTCTACTAGCTTCTACTTCTTACAAAGATACTAAGAATGCTTTCTTGCAATAGGGAAGAACTCCCACAGAAAGAGTGCCTGTAGATATAATCAATGAACATGTATATATATAATGTATATGTTCCAGAAAGATATGTGCCAAAAAGTGTTGAGTTATACTTGTATTGTCATCAAGAAAATTTAGAGATCTAGCCTTATGAATAGACTAGCTTTCTCTTGCCTGCTAACAAAAGCTACTTTTGTATGGACAACCAGAAAAGTAGTATCTGTTGTTAAAAGCAATGATAATAATACAAACCTTTGTAAGATCCCAGGTTTACCTATAAATTTTTTCCCATATGGACACTTAAAAGCGTAAGATTTATCTGAGCCACTTGAGTATGGTTTTGGTGGACAGACTTATCCATCAAGACTGTGTTCCTCATATGAAATAAAGTAAACTTTTCCTTTGCTATTTGCTTCTGTCCTAAATGACACAAGGGTCACTCATGTCCTCTTTTCAGAACTGATGTGAACCTCTGTACACAGTAACACCCCCGTTCCATAAGAAACCACATTTAAGTAAGCCACCCCCATTGTTTTCCATTATTCCCATGAGGCACTGTCACAAAACATGCAAATAAAATAAAACAATGCAAATTTACAAATTAGTGTAGAATAAACGTTAAATATTAATGTTTAGCAAGTTGACATTAATATTGTTTTCAGTACATCTAAAATGCTGTCTTCACATATCTCCTTGAGATGCTAATTCAAGAGACATATTTAAGTATTAAAAATCCAACAGTTTAGTCCTATAACTTAGTGATCTTATGCTTGATTTAGACTTGAAGGCATGCCTAAAAATAGTAACCACCAAAGAGAAAAAAAAAATGTAGTTCTTGTGTTTCTTACAGAGAGTATTAGCATAGGTACTGCTTGGTTCTATTATTTTCTTCCTCTTTGAGCTGAAGTACTTTCTAAAAGTGGACTTAGCCTGGATATCACCTAAAGCAGAGCCCAAGACAAGGGCTTGTGTACAGATAATTTATTTTGGAAAGTAACCTCAAGGAAAAAAAGTAGGGGCATCAAAAGAGTTAAACAAAGAAGGAGGGAAAGCATTTGCTGAGATATATTATTTTGCTGATCACCACTGCGGGCAACACAACATTTAGTCTGTACTCATTCTCACTTGGGATCCTCTGAGGAGCTATCAAGGACGTGCCTTCAAACTATTCTTCCAAGGGATGGAACCATTCTTCCAAGGGAAGGAGTAGGTATTCACCAGCTTCCATCCACCATTGGTCAAAAGTTGCCCAATAACAAGGGGAGATGGAGAGGAGAAGGGAGTTGAGGGAAATTGGAAGGGGAGGTGAGCCATGAGAGGCTATGGACTCTGAAAAATAATCTGAGAATTTTGAAGGGATGGAGGGTGGGAGGTTGGGGGAACCAGGTGGTGGGTATTAGAGAGGGCACAGATTGCATGGAGCACTGGGTGCGGTGCAAAAACAATGAATACTGTTATGCTGAAAAGAAATAAAAAATTTCAAAAAAAAGTTGCCCAATAGAGTATAAATGTTCTTTTTTTTTTTTACATTTTTTTAATTTTTGAAAAAAATTTTACTTAAATTCAATTTAATGAACGTATACTATTTTATTAGTTTCAGAGGTAGAATTTAGTGATCATCAGTTGCATGTGACACCCAGTGCTCATCACATCATGTGCCTTCCTTAATGCCCATCACCCAGTTACCCCAACCCCCCACTGACCTCCCCTCCAGCAACCCTCAGTAGTTTATATATAGTTTATAGTTAAGCATCTCTTATGGTTTGCCTCCCTCTCCTGTTTTTATCTTATTTTTCCTTCCCTTCCCCTATGTTCATCTGTTTTTTTTTAAATTTTTAAATTTTTTAATAAACATATAATGTATTTTTATCCCCAGGGGTACAGGTCTGTGAATTGCCAGCATTTACACATTTCACAGCACTCATAATAGCACACACCCTCCCCAATGTCCATATCCCCACCACTCTCTCCCATCCACCCTACCCCCAGCAACCCTCAGTCTGTTTTTTGAGATTGAGTCTTTTATGGTTTTTCTCCCTCCCGATCCCATCTTCTTTCATTTTTTCTTTTCCTATCCCCAAGCCCCCCACATTACATCTCTACTTCCTCATATCAGGGAGATCATATGATAGTTGTCTTTCTCCAATTAACTCATTTCACTAAGCATAATACCCTCTAGTTCCATCCACGTTGTTGCAAATGGCAAGATTTCATTTCTTTTGATGGCTGCATAGTATTCCATTGTATATATATACCACATCTTCTTTATCCATTCATCTGTCGATGGACATCTAGGATCTTTCCATAGTTTGGCTATTGTGGACATTGCTGCTATAAACATTAGAGTGCATGTGCCCCTTCGGAGCACCACATTTGTATCTTTAGGATATATACCCAGTAGTGCAATCGCTGGGTCATATGGTAGCTCTATTTTTAGTTTTTTGAGGAACCTCCACACTGTTTTCCAGAGTGGTTGCACCAGCTTGCATTCCCACCAACAGTGTAGGAGGGTTCCTCTCTCTCCGCATCCTCGCCAGCATCTGTCATTTCTTGACTTGTTAATTTTAGCCATTCTGACTGGTGTGAGGTGATATCTCATTGTGGTTTTAATATGTATTTTCCTGATGCCAAGTGATGTGGAGCACTTTTTCATGTGTCTGTTGGCCATGTGGATGTCTTTTTGGCAGAAATATCTGTTCATGTCTTCTGCCCATTTCTTGATTGGATTATTTATTCTTTGGGTGTTGAGTTTGCTAAGCTCTTTATAGATTTTGGATACTAGCCCTTTATCTGATATGTCATTTGCAAATATCTTCTCCCATTCTGTCAGTTGTCTTTTGGTTTTGTTAACTGTCTCCTTTGCTGTGCAAAAGCTTTTGATCTTGATGAAATCCCAATAGTTCATTTTTGCCCTTGCTTCTGTTGCCTTTGGTGATGTTCCTAGGAAAAAGTTGCTGCAGTTGAGGTCAAAGAGGTTGCTGCCTGTGTTCTCCTCCAGGATTTTGATGGATTCCTTTCTCACATTGAGGTCCTTCATCCATTTTGAGTCTATTTTTGTATGTGGTGTAAGGAAATAGTCCAATTTCATTTTTCTGCATGTGGCTGTCCAATTTTCCCAGCACCATTTGTTGAAGCAGCTGTCTTTTTTCCATTGGACATTCCTTCCTGCTTTGTTGAAGATTAGTTGACCATAGAGTTAAGGGTCTATTTCTAGGCTTTCTATTCTGTTCCATTGATCTATGTGTCTGTTTTTGTGCCAGTACCATACTGTCTTGATGATGACAGCTTTGTAATAGAGCTTGAAGTCTGGAATTGTGATGCCACCAACTTTGGCTTTCTTTTTCAATATTCCTTTGGCTATTCGAGGTCTTTTCTGGTTCCATATAAATTTTAGGATTATTTGTTCCATTTCTTTGAAAAAAATGGATGGGATTTTAATAGGGATTGCATTAAATGTATAGATTGCTTTAGGTAGTATACACATTTTCACAATATTTGTTCTTCCAATCCACGAGCATGGAACATTTTTCCATTTCTTTGTGTCTTCCTCAATTTCTTTCATGAGTACTTTATAGTTTTCTGAGTACAGATTCTTTGCCTCTTTGGTTAGGTTTATCCTAGGTATCTTATAGTTTTGGGTGCAATTGTAAATGGGATGGACTCCTTAATTTCTCTTTCTTCTGTCTTGTTGTTAGTGTAAAGAAATGCAACTGATTTCTGTGCATTGACTTTATATCCTGACACTTTACTGAATTCCTGTACAAGTTCTAGCAGTTTTGGAGTGGGATCTTTTGGGTTTTCCACATATAGTATCATATCATCTGCAAAGAGTGATAGTTTGACTTCTTCTTTGTTGATTTGGATGCCTTTAATTTCTTTTTGTTGTCTGATTGCTGAGGCTAGGACTTCTAATACTATGTTGAATAGCAGTGGTGATAACGGACATCCCTGTTGTGTTCCTGACCTTAGTGGAAAAGCTTTCAGTTTTTCTCCATTGAGAATGATATTTGCAGTGGGTTTTTCATAGATGGCTTTGATGATATTGAGGCATGTGCCCTCTATCCCTACACTTTGAAGAGTTTTGATCAGGAAGGGATTCTGCACTTCATCAAATGCTTTTTCAGCATCTATTGAGAATATCATATGGTTTTTGTTCTTTCTTTTATTAATGTATTGTATCACATTGATTGATTTGTGGATGTTGAACCCACCTTGCAGCCCTGGAATAAATCCCACTTGGTCGTGGTGAATAATCCTTTTAATGTACTGTTGGATCCTATTGTCCAGTATTTTGCTGAGAATTTTCGCATCTGTGTTCATCAAGGATATTGGCCTGTAAGTCTCTTTTTTAATGGGATCCTTGTCTGGTTTTGGGATCAAGGTGATACTGGCCTCATAAAATGAGTTTGGAAGTTTTCCTTCCATTTCTATTTTTTGGAACAGTTTCAGGAGAATAGGAATTAGTTCTTCTTTAAATGTTTGGTAGAATTCCCCCGGGAAGCCATCTGGCCCTGGACTTTTGTTGGTTTGGAGATTTTTGATGACTGTTTCAATCTCCTTACTGGTTTATGGGTCTGTTCAGGTTTTCTATTTCTTCCTGGTTCAGTTGTGGTAGTTTATATGTCTCTAGAAATGTATCCATTTCTTCCAGATTGTCGAATTTGTTGGCATAGAGTTGCTCATAGTATGTTCTTATAATTGTTTGTATTTCTTTGGTGTTGGTTGTGATCTCTCCTCTTTCATTCATGATTTTATTTATTTGGGTCCTTTCTCTTTTCTTTTTGATAAGTCTGACCAGGGGTTTGTCTATCTTATTAATTCTTTCAAAGAACCAGCTCCTAGTTTTGTTGATTTGTTCTATTTTTTTTTTTTGTTTTTATTTCATTGATTTCTGCTCTGATCTTTATTATTTCTCTTCTCCTGCTGGGTTTAGGCTTTCTTTGTTGTTCTTTCTCCAGCTCCTTTAGGTGTAGGGTTAGGTTGTGTATTTGACACCTTTCTTGTTTCTTGAGAAAGGCTTATGCTGCTATATATTTTCCTCTCAGGACTGCCTTTGCTGTGTCCCACAGATTTTGAACCATTGTGTTTTCATTATCATTTGTTTCCGTGAATTTTTTTAATTCTTCTTTAATTTCCTGGTTGACCCATTCATTCTTTAGTAGGATGCTCTTTAGTCTCTATGTATGTGGGTTCTTTCCAAATTTCCTCTTGTGATTGAGTTCTAGCTTCAGAGCATTGTGGTCTGAAAATATGCAGGAAGGATCCCAATCTTTTGATACCAGTTGAGACCTGATTTATGACCCAGGATGTGGTCTATTCTGGAGGATGTTCCATGTGCACTAGAGAAGAATGTGTATTCTGTTGCTTTGGGATGGAATGTTCTGAATATATCTGTGATGTCCATTTGGTCCAGTGTGTCATTTAAGGCCTTTATTTCATTGTTAACCTTTTGCTTAGATGATCTGTCCATTTCAGTGAGGGGAGTGTTAAAGTCCCCTACTATTATTGTATTATTGTTGATGTATTTCTTTGATTTTGTTATTAATTGGTTTATATTGTTGGCTGCTCCCATGTTAGGGGCATAGATATTTAAAATTGTTAGGTCTTCTTGTTGGACAGACCCTTTGAGCATGATATAGTGTCCTTCCTCATCTCTTATTGTAGTCTTTGGCTTAAAATCTAATTGATCTGATATAAGGATTGCCACCCCAGCTTTCTTCTGATGTACATTAGCATGGTACATTGTTTTCCACCCCCTCACTTTAAATCTGGATGTGTCTTCAGGTCTAAAATGAATTTCTTGTAGGCAGCATATTGATGGGTTTTGGTTTTTTATCCATTCTGATACCCTGTGTCTTTTGATTGGGGCATTTAGCCCATTAACATTCAGGGTAACTATTGAGAGATATGAATTTAGTGCCATTGTATTGCCTGTAAGGTGACTGTTACTGTATATTGTCTCTGTTTCTTTCTGATCTACTACTTTTAGGGTCTCTCTTTGCTTAGAGGACCCCTTTCAATATTTCCTGTAGGGCGGTTTGGTGTTTGCAAATTCTTTCAGTTTTTGTTTGTCCTGGAAGCTTTTTATCTCTCCTTCTATTTTCAGTGATAGCCTAGCTGGATATAGTATTCTTGGCTGCATGTTTTTCTCGTTTAGTGCTCTGAATATATCATGCCAGTTCTCTCTGGCCTTCCAGGTCTCTGTGGATAAGTCTGCTGCCAGTCTAATGTTTTTATCCTTGTATGTTACAGACTTCTTTTCCTGGGCTGTTTTCAGGATTTTCTCTTTGTCGCTAAGACTTGTAAATTTTACTATCAGGTGATGGGGTGTGGACCTATTTTTATTGATTTTGAGGGGCGTTCTTTGCATCTCCTGGATTTTGATGTTTGTTCCCTTTGCCATATTAGGGAAATTCTCTCCAATAATTCTCTCCAATATACCTTCTGCTCCCCTCTCTCTTTCTTCTTCTTCTGGAATCCCAATTATTCTAATGTTGTGTCATCTTATGGTGTCACTTATCTCTCGAATTCTCTT
Source organism: Lutra lutra (assembly GCF_902655055.1). NCBI lineage: Eukaryota > Metazoa > Chordata > Mammalia > Carnivora > Mustelidae > Lutra > Lutra lutra. The sequence goes on along the minus strand of NC_062280.1, from coordinate 56,339,394 downwards.
CTCGTGGTCCAGTATTTGTTTGTCTCTCTTTTGCTCAGCTTCTTTATTCTCTATCATTTGGTCTTCTATGTCACTAATTCTTTCTTCTGCCTCATTTATTCTACCAGTAAGAGCTTTCATTTTTGATTACACCTCATTAATAGCTTTTTTTATTTCAACTTGGTTAGATTTTAGTTCTTTTATTTCTCCAGAAAGGGCTTTTATCTCTCCAGAGAGAGTTTCTCTAATATCGTCTATGTCTTTTTCGAGCCCAGCTAGAACTTTGAGAATCGTCATTCTGAACTCTATATCTGTCATATTACCAATGTCCATATTGATTAGGTCCCCAGCCTTCAGTACTGCCTCTTGTTCTTTTTTTGTGTTTTTTTTTTTCCGCCTTGTCATTTTGTCCAGATAAGATTTGCTTTCTCCTCTTCTGAAATTCCACTGTTCTCCTTGGTGAGTGAAGTTGGTCTTGGCTGGATTTCTTGTTGATCTTCTGGGGGAGGGGCCTGTTGTAGTGATTCTCAAGTGTCTTCGCCCCAGGCAGAATTGCACTGCCCTTACCAGGGGCCAGGCTAAGTAATCCACTTGAGTTTGCTTTCGGGAGCTTTTGTTCCCTGAGTGCTTTCAGTAGAGTTCTGGAAGATGGGAATGAAAATGGCAGTCTCCCAATCTCTGGCTCGGAGGAGCCGAGAGCTCGGGGTCCCACTTCTCAGTGCGCCCTCAGAGAAAAACACCCAACTGCCCCCATCTCTCTGACCTCTGATCGTGCTTGGAGAAAAGTGCTCAATCGCTCACGCTTGGAGAAAAGCGCTCGCTCGCTTTTGTCTCCCTGGCCTCCAGCTGTGCGCTTGGAGAAAAGTGCTCAGTCACTCCGTCTCCCTGGCCTCTGGCCACGCTCCGAGCTCACCTAGCCTGTGCCCGGTTCAAGGTAACCCCAAGTTGAGAGCTCACTCCTCAGCTTTGTCACTGTAGCCAGCTTCCCTGGTCTAATACCTGCGAGCTCTGCGACACTCAGACACCCCCGGTCCTCTGTGACCCTGCTGACCCTGCGTGGGCTTCACCCCGGTTTAGCCTCTGGAGCGATGTCCCTCAGTGGAGCAGACTTTTAAAAGTCCTGATTTTGTGCTCCATTGCTCCGCCGCTTGCCGGGAGCGGGCCCCTCCCCCCACGGTCTAACTTCCCGTCACTTTGGATTCACTTCTCTGCAGGTCCTACCTTTCAGAAAGTGATCAATTTTCTGTTTCTAGAATTGTTGCTCTTCTTCTCTGCGATTTCCTGTTGGATTTGTAGGTGTTCACAATGGTTAGATAAGCTATCTAGCTGATATCCTGCTACCTGATGTCATCTCAGCCTGCTACTTCTCCACCATCTTGACTCCTCCTCTAGAGTATAAATGTTCTTACATTTCTAGGTTTACACATGCATCAGAATGAGAAAGTTTTTGCATATATTTCATGTGGGGGATGGGGACAGAGATGCTGCGGGGCAGAAAGGAAAGATACATGGTGCATGTGAGGTGAAGCTGAGTTGCTTTCAGGTCATCCCTGTGAACAGCTGGTTCCACAACAATGGTGCACTTAAAACGTTGGCCAAGAGGATGTGAGGTGGGACACAGAGATATCTGATGTATAGGGCAAAGATGTCTGATATATAAGGATGTCAGCAAGTAAGGAAGAATAAAGATAAAATGATTTATAGGAGGTCAGGCGAATTGAAACCAAAATGAGATACCCTGACACTTCTGTTGGAATGGTTCTAATAATTCCTCCCCTCAAAAAATTCACCTTCCCCAAATCTGACAACATCGTGACCTGGAGAGGTTGTGAAGCAACTGGAACTCTTTTACACTGCTTATGGAAATGCAGATGGGGACAGCCAATTTGGAAAAACAGTTTGGCAATTTCTGATAAAGTTAAACATATACTTACCATATGACTCACTGATCCTACTGGGTATTTATCCAAGTGAAATGAAACTTATGTTTATACAAAAACCTTCAGCAAATGTTTATAGCAGCTTAATTATAACCACCAAAAACTGGAAGCAATCCAAATGTCCTGGATCTAGTGAGTAGATAAACAATCTGTGGTGCATCCATACAATGGAATACTCAGCAATACAAAGGAATTGGCTTCTGATATATGCACCAACATGGAGAAATCTCAAATGCATTATGCTAACTGAAAGAAGCCAGACTCCCAAACTACATGCTGTGTAATTCCTTTTTATAACATTCTGGAAAAGGCAAAATTATAGAGTCAGGAAACAGGGCTGAAGTCACTGCAAATGAGTGAAGGACTGACTAGCCTGGAAGAAGAGAGAGATTGTCAGCATTTTTCAATTAAAGCTAAGGTTGTTTTATTTATATGAAAGCAAAGTTAAATTCATTCAGACATGAGTGAAGGTCTCTATTTGTTTTCCTACTGTTAATACTTTATTATAAACTGGGGAAAATGGCATAGTCACTTAGGTCTTATTTCTCTCCAGTAGTAGTATATATTCAATAACAGGCTATGGGCTGTGAATAGATGTAAAAGGCTGAATAAGTCCTTGCCTTAAAAGAGCTCCATTATCGGGATGCCGGGGTGGCTCAGTTGGTTAAGCGGCTGCCTCCAGCTCAGCTCATGATCCCAGCGTCCTGGGATCGAGTCCCACATCAGGATCCTTGCTCAGCAAGGAGTCTGCTTCTCCCTCTGCCTCTGCCTGCCACTCTGTCTGCCTGTGCTCACTCTCTCTGACAAATAAATACATAAAATCTTTTAAAAAATTATTAAGAAAAAGAGTTCCATTATCTGATAGGATAGACAAGTATAAAATAAATAATTTCAAACTGTGATTAATTCTGTAATAAGTGTATGTTTTAGAATGGTGGTCACAAGGACAAAGTAACTGTCTTACTGTGGCTGGATCTGGGAAGGTTTTATGGAGAAAGAGATGCTTGATCTGAGTCTGGAAGAGTAAATAATTTTCTATTAAAATAAGAGGTGAGTAGGGGTAGCGGGGTGTTCCAGAAGTAGAAAAGCTGCTCAAAGCCATGAAAGCCTAAAGGAGCATGGCATGTAGTTTGTTATGAGTGGAACATGGAGGCTGAAGAAAGAAATGTTCTTTGACAGATAATAGGGTATCTGGTATGTCACGCCAGGAGTTGAATTGTATCTAGTAGATGAGAGGTTGAAAATGATAGCCTAAATATTAAATTAGGTCTTCATATGCTTGTTTTTAAGAATGTAGGTCTATTTTCAACATTATAATTTTGGAAAATGCCCATACAAACCCAGGCTTCCAGCTTCTCTTGAGAAGTTGGAACATCTGGTGACCCAGAACTTATGTTTCTATGTGACAACAACTAGCTAGTCAGAAGCAACTGCCTCCCTTAAGTGCCTTAGGTAGAGCATGTGCCTATCTGTCTGGATATAGCTCCAGCAACCACCTGTTATCTTATATCCACCCCCTTTTAATAACTGGATACTCACCTGGCCCTGACAGATGTTTGAACTTGTGCCTCTGCTAGACATAGTAGGGAACCATTAAAAGCCTTGAGGCAGTGGAGTAATATGATCAGATTTTTCATTATAAAAGGATTAGTCAGACATGATGTGAAGGATGGATTGACATGGGATAAATCTGAAAGTGGGGAGCCCAGTTAGGAAATAATTCTCATGATGTAAGAAAAAGATAATGAAGGTTTGACTGAACATAGTAGTTTTGGTGCTGGAGATGAGATAAAAGAGTCTAGATATATTAAGAAGGATTTGATGACAAGATGGGAGGGGTAAGGAGAGAAAAGAGTCTGGAGTGGCTCTTGGCTTGGACAACTGGATTATCTATGATGCCATCAACCTAGATAGGGAATATAGGTTCTGAGGGAAGAATAGTGATTCTTTTTTTGAATGCATTACATTTAGAGCGCTGTGGGTTACCCTTCAGGCAGTTGTGTATATGGATCTGGAGTCATGAGTGTGGGAGCTATGAGCATGTTCCTTTGGTTGAGTCAAAAGGAAAGAAGGAAAAGGATACCCTGGGAACACAGAGGGAACATACAGGAGGTAGGTTCAAGTAGCCAATGAAGATGTACAGTTGGCATTATTAATTCTGACATGTTACTAGCTCTTTAAAGTATGCTTTTATTCAATTGTAAGTTAGACACACTTTCTTGTTAATGTCATAGAATGTCTTAAACACTAATGTAATATTTTTCAAGGATCAGAGCCTCTTTCTATGTGATTCATGGAATGCACATGACATAGACGACTCACACATATGAGAAACCTGGATTGCCATAACTTGTCTTACTCCTCTGAAAAGACAAATTTGTTTTAAATGTAAAAAATGCCCAAGGTATTTGTAAATAATGATGTACAGAATTATCGGTCAGTAGCTTTAGCCCTGTTGTAGCAGATAGGATCTTTTTTTTTTTCTAGCTGGGAGCAATTATCTGTAAGCAGGAAACTTGCAATAGAATGTAGACTTGAAAGACCAAATTCAAATTTCTAAATCTTGTAGCTTAAGTGCCAATTAGATTCACACCATCATGCTTTATATGTTCTATTTAATACGTTTTTATGGATTAGGACAGAAATGTCTCCTTGGCTGAGTAGTATAGAATTTTATGTAAAGGGTCATAGCTATTCCTGTGAGACAAGTATGCAGAATAAGTAATTAGAAGTTTGGGGAAGGTAGGGGAATATATAAATGAGACTCAGTGGAGTTGTCATTTAGAAGTAAAATTGGTTAAATCTTGAACATAAAATAAATGAATTCAAAATAATGCACATTGTTCTAGTGTTTATCTGCTCAGAACATTCATTTCAGAAGTTTACTAAGACTTTATGGAAAGGAATAAGATTTCCCATTTCCATGAACATATTGTAATATCAGTATAGCATCCTGTTTCTTCCTTAGTATCTCTTTGGAAAAAGTTCAAGATGACAGGATTTATCATCTTGTGAATGCTTGAGGAATTATTGTGTGTAACATCCATTAACATTTTGGAGGATAATCTGGGTGAGGTCCCTGTGCATAGATACAATGGCACCTTAATTTTCATTTTAACTTTTGTCTTCCTCAGCTCCCCTTTTTTCCTTTTGCTTTTTTTCCGCCATAAGAAGATAGGGCTTTTTTCCCTCTAATATGTTCTGACTGTGCTTTCTGCAGGAAGCACTCAGGCAATATGCATATATCAATATGCACTATATCTAGTTTGAAATATTTATTGCCGAATAACATCCTGAGTGAAGGGAGTTCTGCTGATGATAATGGAAGTCACTTTCCCTTATGATTTTTCCCAGTTAAACTTTTTGTGATCTCTGCTTGACTTATCTTTTTGGCCCCCATATAGGTAAGATATAATGAGTTTGTGTGAAGAGATTAAAAGTACTGCCAAGTTCTGTAAATTATCTGTTGTTGATTCTCTGCTATATCTAAAAAGAACTGAGCTGATGGGGGAGAACAATGTTCTCCTTGTAGGCTTCCTATTTGGGTCTTAAGAGTTAGGAAATCCATAAACTGTAATCACTTTTATCACACTCTATAATCATTTTCCTTAATTTTTGTTCTCAGCAGTGGTTTCCATTTCAAAGTTCCAAAATCATCTTATTCTCATAAAAAAAAAAAAACTGTTCCAGTGGTTACTGATCTATGAGCATTTCTCTTGAGGTTCTGTTCGTTAAAATAATAACTCTAAGGGAAATATCAGAGCTGTAAGGTATAAGCTATGCTATGTAAACTTGTGCATTTAAGAATAGTTTACTAATGCTTATTTACACTATGTAATACACATCTTCCACTTTCTCCCTCTAGACATCATACCATCCTGAATACAGGAAAGGATTCTAGATAACTTCTCTTCTCAGTAATCCCTTTCACTTGTATTAATTAAGCAAATGCCTTGTTAGGCAAATTTTATTTGTATTTTATTTTTAACCATAGCCCAAGGTAAGGAAGCTCAGAATTGCAGAATAAAATGTGAAGCCATTCTGGGGTTGGTGTCTTTATAGAAAATCTCTGATACAAAACTACAATTACTGCCAAGCCGAGAGTTGTCTCAACCTTTTATAGGATGTTTGTAAGATCACAGATATCTTGTGGGCACCTGGGTAGCTCAGTGGATGAAGCATCTGATTCTGGTTTTGGCTCAGGTCACAATCTTGTGGGTCCTGGGATTGAGCTATATCAGCCTCCATGCTCAGTGTGGAGTCTGCTTGAACATACTCTCCTTCTGCCCCTCCCCTCATTCACAAATATGAGTGCTCTCTCTCACTCTTTCAAAAATAAATAAATAAAATCTTTTTTAAAAAGGTCACAGATATCTTATTAAAATTTCTTAGAGTATCTCCTATGAGTTTGCATTGTTGCGGATTTTATGGATTACAAAACTGCATAAACCTTGATCTAGAATATAAGTGGTATATAATCTAGTTGGAAAGTGGGATGTGCATGTGAAATGGTTAATAAACAAAACCTCTTTTATCTTTTTTAAAAAAATGAGATGTAATTGACATATAACATTGTATTAGTTTTAGGTGTACAATAAAATGATTTGAAAAGGTATATATTGCATGGAATGATTACCACAATAAGTTTAATTAACATCCATCACCACACATAATTATTACTTATTTTTTCTTGTGGTGACAACTTTTAAGACTAACTCTCTCAGCAACTTTCAAATATACAATATATATTTTGTATATTTTGCCTATTACATACCCAGGACTTACTTATCTTACTGCGGAAACTTTGTAACTTTTGCCTTCCTTCATCTGTTTTACCTCAACCTCTCCACCTCTAGCAACCACCGATCTATTCTTTGTGTCTATGAGTTCATTTTGTTTGTTTTAGATTCCACATATAAGTGAGATCATACAGTGTATGATCTCTGACTTATTTTGCTTAGCACAATGCCCTCAAGGTCTTTTCTTCTTTTTTTATGGCTGAATAATATATATGATATATACATATATGTTATATATATTTACGAATACACATGTATGTGTATGAGACACATTTCCTTTATCCATTCATCCACTGATGGACAATTAGATTTTCCCCAAGTCTTGGGTATTATAAATAATGCTACAGTGAACATGGTTGCAGATCCACTATTTTCAAAATAGTGATTCCATTTCTGTTAAATAAATACCCAAAGGTGGAATTTCTGGATCATATGGTATTTCTATTTTTAATATTTTATATTGTTTTCATAGTGGCTGCACCAATTTACATTCCCATCAATAGTACACAAGGATTTGCCTTTTCTCTATATCCTTGCGAACACTTGTTTTTTCTTGTCTTTTTGATGTAACAGGTGTGAGGTGAGATCTCATCATGGTTTTGATTTGCATCTCCCTGATGATTAGTGATGTTGAACATCATTTTTTCATATACCTGTTTGCCATTTGTAGGTCTTCTTTGGAAAAATATCTATTCAGGATCCTGCCCATTTTCAAATTGTTTTCTTTTTCTATTGAGTTGTGTGAGTTCTTTGTATGTTTTGGATATTAACCTCTTATCAGATATATAATTTACAGATATTTTCTCCCATTTGGTAGATTGCCTTTTTGTTTTGTGGATGGTTTCTTTTGCTGTGCAGAAACTTTAGTTTGACATAGTCCCACTTGTTTATTTTTGCCTTTTTTTTTTTTTTTGCATTTACTTTTGTGAGGTTTATAGCCTAAGCAAATATACAGTTTATGGGGTGCCTGGGTGGCTCAGCTGTAAAGCAGCCGCCTTCGGCTCAGGTCATGATCCCGGGGTCCTGGGATCGAGCCCAGGCTCCCTGCTCAGTGGGAGGCCTGCTTTTCCCTCTCCCACTCCCCTTGCTTGTGTTCCCTCTTTTGCTGTGTCTCTCTCTGTCAAATAAATAAATAAAATCTTTAAAAAATATACAGTTTATAATCTGAGTTTTGGACGCTCATTCATCTATCTAAGAAATATTCATAGAGAAACTACTTTGGGTGAGGCTGTTCCAGGAGTGGGGTTAGAGCAGTAAAAAAAAGTCAAGTCCTTGTTACCCCAGAGCTTAAAGTTTAGTGAGAAAGACAAGAAAATAAAATCAATTAATAATATTATTTTTTTCAGTTTTATTAAGAAATAATTAGTATATCACTATATAAGTTTAAGGCATACAGGATGATAATTTGATTTACATATATTGTGAAATGATAACCACAATAGGTTTAATCAGTATCCATCATCTCATGGTCTACAGTGTATCTAAATGTATCTAACAATAAAAAGAAAGGAAAAAAAGTTCGCCTTGTGATGAAAACTCTTAGGGTAATATACTTTTATAAGTGATAAATGAAATGAAAATAAATCTAGACAGACTAGAGAGTGACTGGATAGTGTCTATTTTAGACACTATTCATGAATAGAGACCAGAGATGGGATAGCAAATGTTGGATAAAATAATTAGGAGGAGGCTCTGAATGATCCTGAAAGACAGGTGAATGAAGTGAGGGCTTTCTAGGCAAAGGCCTGGGACAGAGATAAGCATGAGTGTGTAGGAGTAGGGAGAAGAGAAAGAGGCAAAGGAGGAAGAAGAAGGTGTGGACTGTCTACCCTGGAGTATAACAGGAAATAAGGTCATATGTATGGGTTGAAGTCCAAATATGCCTTTAAAGATTAAATCCTCCTTTTGAAAAAAGTCGTGTCCAAATAAATAGTTTAAAAAGCCACTTGAAATGATAACCATTGCAAAGCCCCTATTATTAAATCTTGAGCAAAAATATGTAAGAAATAATCTAGTAGACAAATGTATACAGAATAGGTTGAATCAAAGTGACACTGAAGTCAGGAAAAGTCAACTGGAAAATAATTGCATCAGTCCAAGAACATAGTTAACATTTGTGTAGCACTTATGTTTTCTTATCTCACTTATTATCCATTCAGACTTATTTATTGAGCATCTGTTAGGTGTCAGGTGGTGTGTAAGGTGCTGAGGATGTAATGATGAGCCTATTAGGTACAGTCCCTATCTTTGTGGAGATCACAGTCTGGTGGGGAAGCAGACACTGGTCATGTAATCATAAGACTGAATATTTCATTTTAGACTATGAGAAGTATCTGGAAGGCAAAATAAATTGTTATGGGAATATGCAACTGGGAAAGAGGGAGCTTTACCTCATGTAGGGTGGGTGGATAAGGCTTCACTGCCAGCATTGGAACTGAAATTTGGAACTGAGTAAGTATTGATTAGGAAAAGGTGTGGGGAAGCAAGGAGGGAAGAGCATTCCAAGCAAAGGAAATAGCATGTACAATATCCACATAGCTGAGGAAATGTGGCCTTTTCAGGGATTTGTAAGATGGACAAGTGCACCTGGAGCACAGAGAGTGAGTCTATGAGTAGTATGGGGTTATGTGTTGGGGCTGCAGACACAGGCAGAGCCAAACCCTGGAGGCCTTATGGTCTGTTTTTGGAAACAATGGAAACCATTGAAAATGTAGGCAGTGAGATGGGGATGTGGGCATGGAGTGAAATAAGAGTGGATGCCTGATGTATGCTGGTAGCATTAGGATGGAAGCTGTGAAGATGGATAGAAGTGAATGGGGTCTAAGAGATAGTCAAAGGTATAGTCAGCAGGACTTAGCCATTGATTATAAATGGAGTGCCAGGACAAGCAGAATGATTCTTGAGTTTCTGGCTTGTACAAGTTGATGGTGTTTACACAGAAACCCTGTAAGGCATGCATCACTGTTGTCCCATTTTACATTAGTCTAGTTCTAGGTGGTTAAGCAATGGACCCCAGAGAATGCCATTAATAAATTAGTAGGACTCAAGCTCTGGTTTATTATTGCAAAACCTGGGTTTTCTCATCTATATTATGCTTCTGGGTTGATTGCAGAAGGAATAAGGGCTGTGGCTTAATGATGGCAACACAATAACTCGTGTCTTTATATTACAGAGTCATAGAATTTTAGCATTGGAAGGGACTATAGAGAACTTCTTACTGTATTTTTCAAGCTTCTTTGACCATAGCCTACAATGAGAAATGTATTTTATATCACACACACACACCAAATGGAAACACAATTTTCTTGAAACTGTGTTACTATAATAATATGAGATGCACTCTGATATTTTCTGTACTGTTTTCTTTTGTAAGAAAACACTAGTTCCCATCCACAAAATCAATTTCATTATCTACTAATGAGTTGTGGTACTCTTTTGAAAAAGTGAACCAGTCTTCTTCATCTTTTCAATGAGGATTTGAGGCCCAGAAATAGGAACTGATTTCCCTGGATCTCATAGCCAACAGGCAAGTGATTTCCTGACTGTTAGCCCCATTTTCTGACAATAATATACAGTTTGGCTTTGTCAGCTTCATACATAAAACTGACTGATAGTTTTCTGCTTATTGACATTTAGTTTGTTTCCTTCTCCACAAGTTTTGTTTTCCACTAAAGTTAAGAGCCTGTAGGACCCAATTAAATGCAACTTTGCAAGACTTTATCTGAAAAGTAAAGGACATGAAACAGTCAAGATAATGGTGAATAATCTTTGAGATTCTGCAAAAGACTAATAAAAAGCCATGGAAAATGGAAAGTGGTTATCAAAGTGAGGTGATAAAAAATACACTTATGAAATAACCCAAGAAACCAAGGGGGCAGTTGTGAAACCAAAAGAAAAAAACAAGTCTTTCTGCTAAGTAAAAATGCCAAGGAGAGAATGGAAGGCTTTAATAACATACGCAAAATCACAGGTACTATATGTCATGAGTAAATTTAAACACGAATGGAACCCACGAGATTAAAAAGCTTAGGTAATTTTGAAAAATAGTGGGACAATTGGAAAGAACTAATGAAACTATCAGATTAAGATTTAATAAAAAGGAAATTTGGAGTTTACTCAGCTGAACTGAATCTAGAAACTTATAGGAATATTGAAGGAGAAGACAGAGAGCTTACCATTTTTTTACACATGTCTTCTCATTGCTAGAAATGTGAATTAGTCATTGAAAACCCTGACAAGGTTTTCTGGATATTTTCCCTGTCAGGCAAGCAGAGATGGAGCTGTAGAGGCATGGAAACAACTAGGACTGGGGAAATCAAGAATTGAAAGTCTCCCGTGGGGGAGTCAGAAATGGTAGCATGTGTGGTGGGCAGGTGTGTGTGTGTGTGTGTGTGTGTGTGTGTGTGTGTGTGTAGTTGAGCATGGTTACCTTTTCTTTCTAAAGATCAGTCCAGCATGTGTGGTGGGCAGGTGTGTGTGTGTGTGTGTGTGTGTGTGTGTCTGTGTCTGTGTCTGTGTAGTTAAGCATGGTTACCTTTTCTTTCTAAAGATCAGTCCAGTGTGGGGAAGGGGAAATGTTGTCAATTTAACTGCCAAGGATAGTCTCAGAGCCTTATCTGTGCATATCCCAAGTATTTCTTGAACTCTTTTTAAGTACCAGATCCCGTGATAGGCTCTGTAGAGCGGTTATAGATAAAACAAATTTGGTCCCTGCCCTTAAGAAGTTTATAGCCAAGTTGGAAGTACAGGTAAATGGTTTAATGCATGTTGTAATAGAAGAGTGGGACAATGTGCTAGGGAAATGGAGAAGAGACACCTAGCATGGACATGGTAAATTAGGGAAAGCTTCCTGGAGCAAATGATCTCTAAGCTCAGACATGAATAAGGGTAAGTAGAAGTTAGCCAGATGAAGTGTGAAGAAGATAAGGTGCTTGTTTCAAAGATTACATCATACCATGAGTTCAGTGCCTTTATAAAGCATGGGCTTGGCATACAATAAGCCCTCATAAATGGCAATTTTTAATATTTTATTGTTGCCGGTTATAAGTAGTGGTCAGACAGAACTTTTCCTGTGTAAGACAACACACATGACACAATGTTTCCATAAATATGAATGATAGAATTCTATATTAATATTTGTCTATTATTATTTAACAGGCCTATAAAATACTGATGTTTCTCATTGCAGTTCATTTTGCTTGCAGAAGAAAATTGCAGGTGTCATATATTGCGATCTCTCTATATAACAAAAATGTAAAATAGAATCAGGATAATATAACTTAAAGAAATCATGGAAGTCATCTGATCCAGTCCTCCCCTTTAACACACAAGAAGACTGGGTTAGCCATTTGCTCAAAGTAACAATATTATTGGTTAGTGGCAGAGATAAGACAAAAAAGCAGATGTTCTGACCAACAGTTCATTATTTGTTTCCTTCATACCACATTGCCACTTGTAGAATTTTTTCAAGGCCTTCAACTTTGCTGTAAAATTGTGTTGATGTTGTTACCTTGATATTAATTTCCACTATTACCTTTGAAGTTTTGATGTGCTTTTTAAAAAAAAATTTTTTTTAAATTTCAGTGTTCCAGAATTCATTGTTTATGCACCACACGCAGTGCTCCATGCAATACGTGCCCTCCATAATACCCACCACCAGGCTCACCTAACCTCCCATCCTCCTCCCCTCCAAAACCCTCTGTTTCTCAGAGTCCACAGACTCTCATGGTTTGTCTCCTCCTCCAATTTCCCCCAACTCCTTTCTCCTCTCCATCTCCCAATGTCCTCCATGTTATTTCTTATGCTCCACAAGTAAGTGAAACCATAGGATAATTGACTCTCTCTGCTTGACTTAATTCACTCAGCATAATCTCTTCCAGTCCCGTCCAAGTTGATACAAAAGTTGGGTATTCATCCTTTCTGATGGAGGCATAATACTCCATTGTGCATATGGACCATATCTTCTTTATCCATTCATCCTTTCTAGTACTTTATTTACTCTGAGAATATGTGTATTTATTAATTTTACTTGAACAATTTTACTTTTACATTAAGAGCAAGGAATACATATAATGCTACTCACCATTTTCATTTTAAACCCTTAATTTATTATTTGCAGTAGATGAACATATTTTAAACTCCATTTGTTCTTTGTTGGGTTAAGGTTTCATTCAAACTGTACCTTTGCAGGAATATTAAGGTATTAACTAAAGACCTGGGAAAATAATCTGTAGTTAATAATCTAAATAATGCTCTCCTTCTAACATGCACCTGACTGCCACAGTGGTAATGTTCTTTCATGGTTATTATTGTTGCACAGTTATGCTCACATGCTCTTTTTAAAGCTATATAATTAGCAAACCACTAAAATGTTCTACTGGGCTATTCTTCCTTTTGCTCACTGTTCATTCAAGAGTCTTCTATATGTTAGCTTATTGTAATAATATTGATTCCTTTGCCCACCTGCCAGCTTTCTTATTCCTGAGCGTCTGAAAAACACCAAAATTGGTTGTCATTCTCTCCACATGGGAGCCATCCAAATCCCTTGACTGCCTCTGGGAATCCATTGGATAAGGATTTTTTTTTTCAATGGCACCCGTTTGCCACCAGATTCCTCACTGTGTCCATTGTGTATTCCGAAAAGTCCTGTTTACCTTACTGCCTAGAAACTGATTACTGCAGAGCCTGTTTCTTGTCAAGATCTCACAACTCTAACTACTTAGGATATAATGCTACCTTCAACAACCTTCTCTCCTTTATTCTTTACCTTTTTTTTTTTTTGAGCATGGTTATAATTACAGATGATATTATAAGTTATTGATTTCAAGCAGCCCTCTAAGGGTCCCTAACCATTCTCATAATTCCAATATTAGGTGCAGTAATTTAGTTTCTAAAGATTGATGCTGACTTGCTTGAGAGTCTTTTCCCCAGAATTTCATGTATATGTGTGTTATTTGACATCTTAACCCATTGGCTTTTGATTGCTGAACTTCAGTTTGTTTCATGATTTTTCAGTGTGTTTGTCCCATTTCAAAACCTACCATAGCCTCTCAAACAGTTTTTACTTATGTGGATTTAATATAAACTTAACCAGCTAAGAAAACTTAAAAAAATAACAAACTACCATAATCTTTCTTCTCTGGAGAATAGGAGAAACATCATTTAGACTTGCAAATACAAAGAGGGGTAAATTGGTTAAATTGGTGGATGAAGTGTGTTGCTCCAGTTTTATTGGTCTGGTTGTTGTTGTTGTTGTTATTATTATTATCATTATTATTTTGCTATACTTGCCTTTGGAAACAGACATCTTCTCCAATTATAGATATTTGCTTATGCATTGGCTTCTTTAAGTCTTAAGCATCACATATAATCACATTATAATTCCTGTGTTAGTCTTTTTTTTTTTTAAGATTTTATTTATTTTTTTGACAGAGATCACAAGTAGGCAGAGAGGCAGACAGAGAGAGAGAGAGAGAGGGAAGCAGAGCCCAATATAGGGCTCAATCCCAGGACCCTGGGATCATGACCTGAGCCAAAGGCAGAGGCCTTAAACCACTGAGCCACCAAAGCATCCCCATTCCCATGTTAGTCTTAAAAGGTGAGAAGAGTAGTTCTAAAACCCAAGCTTCTTTCTATTGAAATTTATAAAACTGGTAGTCTTAGTACTCAGAAAGGCTAAATTTATGCTACTTTTCTTTTCATTAGTTCGATGTGCCTCAAATCTCCCTTTCTACTGTCTGAGAACTTTGAGACTACAGTATTTTATTATATAAAGCTCTTTGGACATACATTATATTTTATGGTTTCTTTATTTTTACAGAATTTTTAGAATTTTGAATTTTGGAAAAATTTAAACATATACAAGTCTATTATCACTCAATGGCAACAATTACCAAATCATTAGTCAAATTGGTCTTATGTATACTGATACCCTTGAGCATTGGATAATAGTGAGCAAATCCCCAGACATCATACCATTAGATCTGTTAGTATTTCAATATATATCTCTAAAATTAAAAAGACTCTTTTTAAAAAAGCATAGCTAGGGGTGCTCAGTCAGTTGAGTGTCTGAATCTTGATTTCAGTTTAGATCGTGATCTTGGGGTTGTGGGGTTGGGTCCCCCATCAGACTCTTTGCTCAGTGAGGAGTCTGCTTCTTTTCTTTGCCCTCTCCCTTTACTCCTCTCCCTTCTCTCTCTCTGTCTCTCTCTAAAATAAATAGATAAATCTTTAAAAAAATTAAAATTAAAAACCAGAACTATGTTATAATCATACCTAAAAGCTTCAACAATATTTCCTTAATAGTATCAACTAATCAATATCCAAATATTTTTGTTTTATAATTTTTACATTTAGTTTATTCAAATCAAAACCAAATATAATCTATACATTGCATCTGATTACTATATTTCTTAAATTCCTTTATCAATAGTTCTCTTTCCTTTTTTCTTGTAATTTGTTAAAGTCCTTTAATGTTTTTCAAATTTCAGTTTTGTTGATGACATCCCCATGTAACTATTTCTCCATTAGTTGAATTTCCCATAACATAATAGATAGGTCTAGGGAGTTGATGATATTCATTTTTATTTTTTGGCAAAAATACTTCAAGGAATGTTGTATATTTCCATCAGGAGACCAAAATATCTGCTTGTTTCTCTGTGATGTTAACATTGTTCAGTTAACAATGATTCTTCTATTATAAAGTTTCCCATCTGCTATTAACATGAAGTATTTAGTAGTCATTGATGATCATAAACAAGGATTTATGATTTCATTAGCTGTTACAAAATGGTAGATTCTAATACATCTAATACATTTATTTCTTCTTCATTTATTAGGTTTTGTCTAAAAAGGTTTGTTTTGGGGGCACCTGGGTGGCTCAATGGATTAAGCCGCTGCCTTCCGCTCAGGTCGTGATCTCAGGGTCCTGGGATCGAGTCCCGCATCGGGCTCCCTGCTCGGCAGGGTGCCTGCTTCCCTCTCTCTCTATCTCTCTACCTGCCTCTCCGTCTACTTGTGATCTCTCTCTGTCAAATAAATAAATAAAATCTTAAAAAAAAAAGGTTTGTTTTGTAAATTACATAGAAGGTAATTATTGGGCATCTATGATGTGCTTGTACTCTGCTAGACGGTATAAGAGGAAGACAAAATACGTATGTATCATGGACCCTTCTGTAAATAAAAATTAAACATTATGCTCAAAATGATTAGAGAACACCTATGGTATGGTAAGTGAAATAAGAAAAGAGAAACAATTATGGGTTGAAGAATATTACGTGGAAGAAGTGGAACATGTACTGGGCCAAGAAGCATTCAATGAAATAGGGGGAAATGGAGGGTGTTTCAGATGGGAGAACAGTTTGGACCAAACCATGAGGCTAAGAACAAGAATGGTCACATATGGAAAGGCACAGGAAGAAAAAAATCTATGTAGAGATTACACATTAGTTAAATTAAAACAAAACATTGATTTTGAGTAAGAAAACGAAATTACTTAGGTCCTATTGGGATAAATTGTCATCACCCCATGAAATCTGGCATTTTTCTCAATATATTTGGCATAGACTTTGGGTGAACAAGGAAACTACAGCGAAGTGGCCTAGAAAAATTCAGTACTTTAGAAATTGATTTGTCATAAGTAAAACTCATCTGATCTTAAGAAATATAAGATTGCCCTGGGACGCCTGGGTGGCTCAGTTGGTTAAGTGGCTGCCTTCGGCTCAGGTCATGGTCCCAGCTTCCTGGGATCGAGTCTCATATCGGGTTCCTTGCTCGGCAGGGAACCTGCTTCTCCCTCTGTCTCTGCCTGCCTCTTTGCCTACTTGTGATCTCTCTCTCTCTGACAAATAAATAAATAAAATCTTTAAAAAAAAAAAGAAAGAAATATAAGATTGCCCAAATCACATGTAAAATGTAAAGAATTAGTTGTTTTAATAGGTGTACACAGTAATAAAAAAATACAAACTATAGTGATACTTGTGGTTCCACAGAACAAACCAGGATATTTGAAAAAAGAGGCAGGTTCATAGGGCTTGTGAGGGTGGCAAAGTTAAAAATGTTGAGTTTAATTTTGAAAATATTGTATTTTGAGTACACGTGCAAATAGTAAAGACCTTAAACATTTGCTAGGATAGAATTGCAGACAAAAAGACGAAGCTGATATTGTACACTTTAGTCATACACACACAGAAGTGATAGGTTAACTCATAGGAGACACACATAACAAGCATAGAGAGGCTGAGTTCATAGAAAAAGAATAGCAATAGGAGCACCTGGGTGGCTCAGTCTGTGAAGCGCTGGACTCATGATTTTGACTCAGGTCATGATCTTGGGGTCATGAGATTGAGCCCCAGGTCAGGCTCCATTCTTAGCATGGAGTCTGCTTGAAATTCTCTCCCTCTGCCATCACCCACCACCACCACCACTCATGCTCTCTAGCTTTCTCAAAAAAAAAAAAAAAATAGCAGGAGAGTTGAGAGTGGAGGATGGACAGAACAGGAAAAGAAGAGAGTAGTATACATTAGTGGATAAGGAGAGATAACATTGTTTTGGGTCAGGAAGGAAAGAACTTTAATTGGGAAGAGATGGTCAGCAGGGTCAACATGATGTACCACCATCACTAGCAACATTTCACAAGACACTTGATTTTAATACAGTATGTTACAGATGGAAGATGGCTTATAGGAAGGAATGGTTTGGGAGTGGGAGATCAGGACAGAAGACATGTGATCTTATCCTAGGAATGGGCTTCCAAAAGAGATGGTAAATATAAGGACTAGGGCAAGCAGCAGATGGGGAAACCTAGGTGTGTCTGAAAACCAAGAGTCTGAATTTCCTTGTTTTTTTGCGGGGGGGGGGGAGAATCTATTTATTTATGTTAGAGAGAAAGCATATGTGAGGAAGAGAAGGAGCCAGGGGTGGGGGAGAAAAGCAGACTCCCTACTGAGCATGGACTTTCCCCCCACCCCATGCCGGGCTCCATCTCACAACCATGAGACTATGACCTGAACTGAAATCCAGAGTTGGGCACTTAACCAAATGAGCCACCCAGTCACCCCTCCTTGGTTATTTTGGTAAATAAGACAAAGTATATTTTTAGAAAACAAACTTAGAGCAGTGAAAGTGCACAAAGAGCTTAACTATTTAGTCACTTTTTTTTTTTTAAAGATTTTATTTATTTATTTGTTAGAGAGAGAGAGAGCATGAGCACAGGCAGACAGAGTGGTAGGCAGAGGCAGAGGGAGAAGCAGGCTCCCCACTGAGCAAGGAGCCCGATGTGGGACTCGATCCCAGGACGCTGGGATCATGACCTGAGCCGAAGGCAGCCACTTAACTAACTGAGCTACCCAGGCGTCCCCTATTTAGTCACTTTAATTCATTATATTTTAGGACATTTTATTTGTTCTATTCTCATTTTATGTATTATCATAATGAGTCATCCTTATATCAAACATAAGATATGAGGTATTAATTTGGAAATGCTAGTTCCTTTCTTTTCTGAAAAGAATTCTGCATCTTCATCTTCCTTCTTCTGCTTTCTTAATTTTCTTAGTGTATGTAGAACATGTAAATGTTTGTTTCTATTTTGTTAGTTTCATTGGTTTGCTGCCTACAAAGAATAACACATACTTATTGTAAAAATGTCACTCAGCACAGAAAGACTTAAAGAATAAATTTTTTGAATTTCATGAAATGATGCTATTCAGAAATAACCAGTATCATTATTTTGGTAAATCTCCTTCTAAGTCTTTTTCTAGGTATAGATATATAGATGAGTGGGGGAGGATCAAGATGGCAGAGGAGTAAGAGACCTAAATTTCCTCTGGTCCCAGGAATTCAGCTAGATAGTTATCAAACCATTCTGAATACCTACAAATGCAGCAAGAGATCAAAAAAAAGAATAGCAGCAATTCTGTGGACAGAAAAGAGACCATTTTCTGGAAGGTAGGACTTGCAGAGAAGTGAATCTGAGATAATATATGGGACAATAGACTACAGGGGGTGGGGCCAGCTCCCAGCAAATGATTGAGCAGCAGAGCACAAAATCAGAACTTGTAGAAGGCTCCTCCATGGAGGGACATCACTCCAGTGGCTAAGCAGGGGAGTGGAATCCTTACAGTGTGGTCTCAGGATCCTGAGAGTCACAGAAAGACCAGGGGTGCCTGAGTGTGGCAGAACTCCCAGGTATCAGAGTGGGGGAAGCTGGCTGCAGAGATGGAGCCAAGGAGTGGGCTCTCAGCTCAGGGTTGCCATAAACCGTGATCTCCGGGACAGTTGGCCACTACTCTTCAAGCAGAGACCCAACAAGCAGCAGCTCTGGAGTGGCACAGGAGCATGCTGTAAGAATCTGCTAGGTTTGGAGACTCCAAATGGGCCATGTGCCAGAGATAGAAATGCTCAGTCACAGGCCAGGAGAGTTCAGAGTGCAGCCCCGAGACCAGAGAGATAAGCATGATTGACTGCTTTTCTCTGAGGACTCACTGAAGAGGGGGGCCCCGAACTCTCAGCTCCTCTGGGGTCAGAGATTGGGAGGCCACCTTCTTCATTCTCATCCTCCAAAGCTGTATGGAAAGCATTCAGGGAACAAAAGCTACTGAGACCAAAACCTAGCAGATTAGTTAGCCTGGCCCCTGGCAAGGGTGGTTCAATTCTGCCTTGGGCAAAGACATTTGAGAATCACTGCAACAGGCCCCTCCCCCAAAAGATCAGCAAGAACATCTAGCCAGGACGAAGTTAACTTACCAATGAGAACTGCAGAACCCCCAGTGCTAGGGGAATACAGCACATAGAATTCATGGCTTTTTCCCCATGATTCTTTAGTTTTTCAAAGTTAAATTTTTAAAATTTTCCTTATGATTTGTTTTTCTATTTTTAAAATCTTTTCCTTTTTGCTGTATTTTTTAAAAGATTTTATTTATTTATTTATTTATTTATTTGAGAGAGAGACAGAGAGACAGCATGAGAGGGGAGAGGTCAGAGGGAGAAGCAGACTCCCTGCCAAGCAGGGAGCCTCATGCTGGGCTCAATCTTGGGACTCCAGGATCATGACCTGAGCCGAAGGCAGTCATTTAACCAACTGAGCCACCCAGGCGCCCTCCTCTTTGCTATTTAACCAACATCTTATCAATACCTTTTTAAAAATCTTTTTTAATTTTCATTTTAATAGTCATATTCTATCCCTTCATTGTATTTAACCTTATTTTTTGTACATATAAGCTTTTCTTTCTTTAAAATTTTGGGGATAGTTTCTTCTAATAGACTAAAATATACCCTAAATCTAGTGTATGGCTTTGTTTTAGTCTCCCGTCTTTTTTTGTTGTTGTTGTTAAATTTTTTTCTTTCTTTTTTTCAATCAACTTATTATCTTATTCCTTTTTTAAAATCTTTTTAAATTTTCATTTTTATAGTCTTATTCTATCACTTCATCAAATTTACCCTTATTTTTGTATATATATGTTTTTCTTTCTTTAAAATTTTGGGAGGCAGTTTCTTCTAACAGACCAAAATACACCCCAAATCAAGTGTATGGCTCTATTCTATTTGCCAGCCTGGTCATATATATTTTTTTTTCCTTTCTTTTCCTCCTGATTTTGGGTCTCTTCTGATTTGTTTAGTGTATATTTTTCTGGGGTCTTTGTTA
This sequence comes from Lutra lutra, assembly GCF_902655055.1. Lineage (NCBI taxonomy): Eukaryota > Metazoa > Chordata > Mammalia > Carnivora > Mustelidae > Lutra > Lutra lutra. The sequence goes on along the minus strand of NC_062280.1, from coordinate 56,319,037 downwards.
CCCTTTTAGTGTTTTGTTCTCTCATTCATCTATTTTGCTCTGGACAAAATGACAAAGCAGAAAAACCCACCTCAAAAAAAGAACAAGAGGCAATACTGACGACTAGGGACCTAATCAATACAGACATTAAGAAGCTATCAGAACTAGAGATCAGAATGATGATTATAAAGATGCTAGCTGGGCTTGAAAAAGCATAGAAGATACTAGAGAATCCCTTTCTGGAGAAATGAAAGAACTAAAATCTAACCAAGTTGAAATAAAAAAAGCTGTTAATGAGATGCAATCAAGAATTGTTACTGCTCGGATAAATGAAGCAGAAGAGAGAGTTAGTGATACAGAAGACCAAATGATGGAGAATAAAGAAGCTGAAAAAAAGAGAGATAAACAACTGCTGGATCATGAGGGGAGAATTTGAGAGATAAGTGATACCATAAGATGAAACAATATTAGAATAATTGGGATCCCAGAAGAAGAAGAAAGAGAGAGTGGGGGCAGAAGGTATAGTGTAGCAGATTATAGTGGAGAACTTCCCTAATTTGGGAAAGGAAACAGGCATCAAAATCCAAGGGACACAGAGAACCCCCCTCAAAATCAATAAAAATAGGTCCACACCCTGTCATCTAATAGTAAAACTTGCAAGTCTCAGAGACAAAGAAAAAATCCTGAAAGTAGCTTGGGACAAGAGGTCTGTAACCCACAACTGCAGGAATATTAGACTGGCAGGAGACCTATCCACAGAGATCTGGCAGGCCAGAAAGGACTGGCATGATATATTTAGAGCACTAAGTGAGAAAAATATGCAGCCAAGAATACTATATCCAGCTAGGCTGTCATTGAAAATAGAAGGAGAGATAAAAAGCTTCTAGGACAAACAAAAACTAAAAGAATTTGGAAACACCAAACCAGCCCTACAGGAAATAACAAAAGGGGTCCTTTAAGCAAAGACAGAGCCTAAAAGTAACATATACCAGAAAGGAACAGAGACAATATACAGTAATATTCACCTTACAGGCAATACAACGGCACTAAATTCATATCTTTCAGTAGTTACCCTGAATGTAAATGGGCTAAATGCCCCAATCAAAAGACACAGGGTATCAGAACGGATTAAAAAAAGAAGACCCATATATATGCTGTCTACAAGAGGCTGATTTTAGGCCCAAAGACACCTCCAGATTTATAGTGAGGGGCTCGAAAATCATTTACCATGATAATGGACATCAAAAGAAAGCTGGAGTGGCTATCCTTATATCAGATAAATTAGATTTTTAAACCAAAGACTATAAAAAGAGATGAGGAAGGACACTATATCCTAGTTAAAGGATCTGTACACCAAGAAGATCAAACAAGTGTAAATATCTATACCCCTAACATGGGAGTAACTAATTATATAAACCAATTAATAACAAAATCAAAGAAACACATCAACAATAATACAATATTATAGGGGATTTTATCACCCTCCTCACTGAAATGGGCAGATCATCTAAGCAAAGGATCAACAAGGAATAAAGACTTTACATGACATACTGGACCAGATGGACATCACAGATATATTCAGAACATTCCATCCCAAACAACAGAATACACATTATTCTCTAGTGCACATGGAACATTCTCCAGATTCTCCTGGGTCACAAGTCAGGTCTCAACCAGTACCAAAGATTGGGATCATTCCCTGCATATTTCAGATCACCTTGCTTTGAAACTAGAACTCAATTACAAGAGAAAATTGGAAGGAACTCAAATGCGTGGAGGCTAAAGAGCATCCTACTAAAGAATGAATGGGCCAACCAGGAAATTAAAGAAGAATTTTAAAAATTCATGGAAACAAACAAAAATGAAAACACAACTGCTCAAAATCTTTGGGATGCAGCAAAGGGGGTCCTAAGAGTAAAGTATATAGCAATACATAGATGATATTTGATGTTGAGATCATACTATTAATGTAGTTTTGCACCTGCTTTTTTGCATCTAATAATATGTTGCGGACATTTTTATGTCAATTAATATAGGTATAGACCATTCTTTTTCAATGGCAGTCATTGCATGATGTATCAGAATTAATTTAAGGCATCTCCTGTTGCCAGACATCCTGTTGCTGTGAATGCGTGAATGAATGTTTAGTTGTCTGAGTTTTGATTGATCTTGGTGTTTGACATGGAATCAATTAGACTCTTTCTAATTTTTCTGCTTAAGCAGCACCACAGGGAACACTCCTGGGGATACATTTTTGTGCACTTATCCAACTGATTGTCTTTTTTGAGTAATTTCCCCAAAATGTGGTTGTGGGTCAAAGGCTATGCATATTTTATATTGTGGTACATATTAATTTACATATTGTCCAGTGTCCTTTAGAAGTGCAGTACCAATTATGCTTCTACCAATAATATCAATCAATACCCAGAAAGTTCTTTTAAATGTCTTAAAATTTTTTTTCATCTTCAAACAGGCTCATTTTCCTCACTTATAAAATAAGGATGAAATGTATCAGTGGTTCTTAAACTTTTAGGATCATAGGATCATTTGAGAATTTTTGAAAACTGATTAGAAACTTGAACTGTCGTTTCAGAAAAACAAACCTGTGCAAAAATAGAGAAATTTATATGTACTATTTTTGAGAATTCATAGATTCTTTGAAGTCAATTCACAGACTCTTTAGGATCTCAGTCCATGAATCTAAGTGAAGAATCCCTGAATGAGATGATTTTAAAGTTGCTTTCTCTTTTTAACACTTACACACACACACACACACACACACACACACACAATCTTACATACACATCATGCACACGTCACACACAGAATTTTAATGTGTATTTGGAAAAGCGTTGACACCTGCTTGATATAGAACATAGTCTTATAAACCTCTGGGTATAGTTATTGGAATGAATTTCCATTTATTTCAGGTTCTTCAATGGCGAGCCCACCAGGAAGAGGTAGCACGATTGGAAATGGAAATTTCTGCCAGAAGAAGAGAAAAGGAGAAGGAGAAAGAGAAGCTTTGGAAGGAGAAGGAATTGTTACAAAGAGCAGAGAAGAAAAAGAAAGTATGAAATCTGCTATTTCTGCGAATGTGTGAATGAATGTTCAGTTGTCTGAGTTCTGATTATCTTGGTGTTTGACATGGAATCATCATAGGCAGTTCTTAGAAAGATTCATAAGGTTCTAGTGGAGTCTTGCTTCAGTTCATTTAAGCTTCAAAATTTGTGGATATGGAGGAGAATCCACTTTATTAACCTGCATGAGCACAGGTACTTGTGATTAGAAGAAAGGCCGTAAGGAAAGAAAAGTCAGGGTTTATGACTTAAGTCTTGTTCTAAGTAGGAACATGCAAAGACAAGAGGATACCAGGGTAACTTTTTGGTTGACTGCAGTGTAGCAACCAACTGTCAAAAGAGGTCTTTGCTGGTAAAATATATTGTACCAAGGTCAGAGCAGCTTATGGCACACCAGAAGGCCCTTTAAAGAATTTACTTCCTGACTTATTATTTGTTAGATTGTTTGTTTTTCATTTGCTGACACGAATTCATCACTCTACTTTTGAGCAAACATTTGCTTCCCAGTTTTCAAAAAATTAATCACAACACTTATTAACAGCTTCAAAATGATTGCTGATATTCCATGGAAGGAAAAAAGTGAATTTGAGATGGGATTTTAAACATGTGTCTGGGGTATTTATTTAGATGTTTTTGTTTATTTTATCAATTTTTGTGGTGTAAACAAACACTTTAGTACTCATCACCTAGCATTGAAACTCTTAAGGTTTTTTATTCTTTTATAGATTTATTTTATCTTACAGATTTAGTTGAAGTCCTCTCTTGAGGATGTACTCAGTACCATTTTCCTTCTTACCTCCTCAAAGCCAGTCTTGATCATAAAATTTATTCCTATCTTTACAGGCCATCAATTGCTTTTAACATTTTTTTTTTAAGATTTTATTTATTTACTTGACAGAGATCACAAGTAGGCAGAGAGGCAGGCAGAGGGAGAAGAAGGAAAGCAGGCTCCCTGCTGAGCAGAGAGCCCGACGCGGGACTCGATCCCAGGACTCCGGGATCATGACCTGAGCCGAAGGCAGAGGCTTTAACCCACTGAGCCACCCAGGAGCCCCTGCTTTTAACATTTTTTAAAAGATTTTATATATTGACTTGACAGAGCAAGAGAGCACAAGGAGGGGAAGTGACAGAGGGAGAGGGAAAAGCAGGCTCCCTGATGAACAGGAAGCCTGATGTGGGGCTGGGATCATGACCTGAGCAGAAGGCAGACACTTTACCGACTGAGCCACCCAGGAACCCTGCTTTTAACATCTTTTAATATGTAATTTGTGACTTTTAAATTTTTTTCCTGAATACTTTCGGACTGTATCATTCTGTGGCATGTACTTCTTCATTTAACGTTAACTTTTGAGATACAGCTATATTAATAAACAGAGATGGAGTTCACCCCTTTCTGCTGTGATATACTGTTTCCATGGAGAACAAAGCTGCCTTTCATCCCTTCCCTTAGTGGTTGACACTTATGGTTCTGAAGTTTTGTTCTTGCAACCGTGCTGGCATAGCCACCTTGTACATATCGACTGGGTTGTGTGTGCACAGCTCTCTCCACGGTACACCAAGGAGGAGAATTACCGTGTGGTAGGATTTGTATGCTTTTAATTTTATAAAGTTTTTTTTAGTTTATAAGATAATATAAATCTTCTTTTTGACTTTTGCCAATCGGATGAATGTGAACAGTGTGTCAGTGTTTTAAGTCAGGTTCTCCTTCAATCTTCACAAGTGAAATTGAAAAATCTTGTTTATTGGGCCATTTTCTTCCTCTGTAAATTGCTTATTAGTACTTTTTGTTTGTCTGTTTTTCTTTATTAATCTGTAGAAGTTATTTATAAATTCTGGATACTATTTCTGTCAGTTATATTTTCTTTCATTGGTCATCTTTGCCTTTAAATTTGGTCTATAGTGTCTACGGTTCAATGGAAATTTAAAATGATCAAGTAATCAAAGTTATTAAACTTTTCTCCTTTGCAAACTGTGCTTTCCTTTATGAACCATGACCTGATAGTGAGAGCATCTTTAGAGTTCTTGATCACTTCTGCTTAGGACCTTGTACATTTTACTGGCCCAGGACTAGTGCATGTATCATGTGAGATTTGGGACCTGTGCTGTGAGATTGCAGACAGTGCTAACTTAGCACTCATACACAGCACCAGCCTGGCTTCCTCTGATGACCCTTCTCCTTCTCTGGTCCTAACCAGAAAGTTAGCCCCCTTATCACTTTTCTGGGGAGTGGTCTTGGTGTGTCTGAGTCTCACTGTGTGCATGGACAAGTCCTACAGGACTTCTTGCTCTTCTTAAGAGGCATGATTCCAGCTCCCATGCACAAAAGTCTCATAGCTACTGTTAAAGACCCAGCCACCAGCTCCTCAGGCCTGTCTCAGGCCCAGTTCTATACAAGAACCCTTTGGCTCTGGCTACCTCTTACTGCTCTGACTTTGAGTTCCATCTTTATCTTCAGCACTGGGGCATTTGTGTGTGTTTGTGTGCAGTTGTGTTATAGTTTGTCCAAAATTTCTATGTTTTTAAAGTAGGAAAGGAGATTTCTATGTCTACTCAGACAAACTGACCAAAGTTCTGGCTGCCTTTATATATACTATGAATCCAGACTCTCTTTGTTCTATTTTCTATGCTAGAGACAAATTTTAGTTCTTTACTGTTTTGGCAGAAACCCTCCTATAGTTTCTCAAATTAGAAGCTCCCCCTGACTTGAGACTGATTGCTTTGTTAGCTGGTGCTCTGGTTTTCCTCATCTACTGTTTCACCTGCCTGGATTTCTCTTCTCATAAGCTAGCAGCCATAGAGGTAGAAAAACTGTTTCATGTATAATACCCCACCTGAGGATTTCTGAATAACAGATCGTCTTTTTCCTAATTCTTCTTCTCAGCAACTTGTCTTTTAGGGAATGACACTGTCTTTTTGCTGGAATAACAATTTTAATTTGTATTCCAAAGTTTACTCTGGTAGATGCCCAACTCTTTTTAAACCAACCTTTAAATTACTTTTTCTTCTGTGCTTTAAAACTTGAGTTGAACATAGGATACCCAGTTTTCATAGTTTTATCTCACGACTCAAAGTAAGTTGTTATTCCTAGGCTGTTAGGTGATAATGGTAATATTTCAGAAACATCTCTTCACTTTTGATATTATTGTCATGATAAAACTCAAAGAATAATGTCTTTCCATAAACTATCCCTAGGAGCTATTGTAAGAAACAAAATTACTGTGCTAGGTGAACCTTAAAATGCCTGATATGTAATATTGGTCCCAGTACCACCCTTTCACTAGATGTAGCATTTTGGATGGCTTGAATAACATAAAAACTACTCTGCATCACAGCGTTTTAGGAGGTTTTTTACTGTTTCATGCCTGGAGTTCTATGGGATCAAAGCAAGGATAGTTTCAGCCTCACTGCAAAAATAGAGATTTCAAGCAAGGCTCATATTAAAAGGAGACAGATTCCTTCCTTGCTCTAGCATGTTACATTTCTCTCCCAATTTTACTGGTTCCTAATCCAGCACTGAAGCCCCCACATTGTACTGCTGAAGGATGGGAAGCATTATCAGGAAAGTCAGAATAACTTCAACAGCTGTGGCCCACCAGCCATGTGACCTTCAGCCTTCCCTCTGAGATGTTTCTGGGGAGAAATCTATCATTCTGTGATCTCTCAGCCTCAAGGGACATCATATCAGTAAATATCAATAGACCCAGGCATCAGTAGAACCTTGGCACTTACGTGGTCTCCCTTGACCTCAGGTGATTTGGTAAATACTCAGAATTACATTCATCCTACAGATAACCAGAAGACAGCCAAAACAGTCTAAAATAAAAAAGGGTAGGTTATCATAAACAGAATGCAGGCTAGAGGGCTAGGCCAGTACTGCTTCCTAAAAGATTTAAGAAGCTCTGCTCTTTGGAGGGTGTCTTCTCAATTCATATCAAAGCTATTCTCTCAGTGTGGGAATCTTTGCATTCTTATGAGAATAATTTATCATGAAATTCCCTCCCCATTGTTTCTTAATCTAATAATATACTGACCTAAAGAGCTAAGAGTAGGGGGGTGGGTAGATAGACACTGAAGAATGATGAAAAATAAATTCCCAGACTATAAACTCTACTTCAGGATTGTTGGGACTGAAAGGGGCCAATGAACCACACCTGTGATAAGCGGGCTTCTAAGATAGGCTCCAAGATTTCCTGCCCTCCTGGGATACATATCCTATATAATCACCAGGATTATAACTTCCATGGGTTAGGTTATATTATATGGCACAGACAACCTTGGGAAAGGGAGATTACCCAGAAGGACTTGATCTAGTCACAGGAGCTCTTTAAAAGTAAAGAGTTTTCTTTGGCTTGTCATAAGAGGGGTCATCAGAAAATTTTTTTTTTTTAAAGATTTTATTTATTTATTTGACAGAGAGAGATCACAAGTAGACGGAGAGGCAGGCAGAGAGAGAGAGAGAGGGAAGCAGGCTTCTTGCTGAGCAGAGAGCCCGATGTGGGACTCGATCCCAGGACCCTGAGATCATGACCTGAGCCGAAGGCAGCGGCTTAACCCACTGAGCCACCCAGGCGCCCGGGTCATCAGAAATTTAAAGCATGAAAAGGACATGACTAAATATTTTGGCTTGAAGATTGAGCAGGTCACATGGCAAGGAATGTGGGTAAACTCCAGCAGCGGAAAGTGGCCCTGGCTGACAGCCAGAAGGGTAATGGGAACCTGTAACCTATAGTCCTACAACTGTGAGGAACTGAATTCTGCCAAAACCAAGAATGAGCTTGGAAACATATTTTCCTCTGAAGCTTCCAGGTGAGAACTCAGTTTTGTCAGCACCTTGATTTTGTTCTTGTGATATCATGGGCAAAGAGTTCAGGGACACCATGCTGGACTTCTGACTTAAAGGAGTCTGAGTTCATAAGTAAGTTTGGTCTAAGCTGCTAAATTTGTGGTACGTGTTACACAACAGTTAAAAAACTAGTACAGTTTTTGATATCTAGAAGTGAATTGTTATCGTAACAAATACCTGAAAATGTGGAATGGAATTAGGAAGTGGGAAGAAGCAGGAAGAATTTTAGGAACATGACAGAAAAAAGTCTAGAATGCCTTGAACTGATTTAGTAAAGATGTGGCTTCTGAGTCTCAGAAGGAAGTGACGAACATGTTCTTTAAAACTGGAGAAAGGATCACTGTTATGTGGTGACAAGAAGCCTAAGGAATTAGGTGCACTGCACTGCAGTTAGGTGGAAAACATTCCCAAGTAATGAACTTCATATGTGATGAGCAAAGAAGATTACTGAAATGTTGAAGGTGTCACTAGGATTTTTTGCTGCTTACAGTAACAAGGAGAGATTTGATGCTTTGGGAAAATTCTCAATCTATGTAAATGGCAAAAGACTCCAGAGTTAAGAGATTATTGCCACCATCATGCCATAGAGAAAAGGCTGAAAGTGTGAATATACAATCCTGTTACAGCATTGAAAAGATCACAGTTTCAGAGTATTCAGTCATATAAAAGACCCTTCTAGGAGATTAAGGGTGTTTCTCTTAGATCTCAAACTAGAGATCTGGGAAGTTTAAGGGCAATTTCTCTCAGCCATCTCAATAGGAAACCAAGAGAGAGAGAAAGGATTATCTCAAAAAGACCTGTGGGTGTGTGGCTTTTGTCTAATGGAGTGAATCCTCATAAAATCTGCAAAGGCTCACTTGGTTCTTGCGACAATTTTTCAGAAACACTGCCAGCTTGACTGAAAGGGACAGAGCGAGTATGAAATGAAAGGAGGCTCCTGGACCTCCCAAAATTCTCTTGGCAGGAAGCAGGCTGATAAAACTACTTAGAAAGTTGGCATTCCTAATACTTCTACCACTGGACCAACCCGCCCATCTAGGCTCAGGAAAATCTTCGCTTTACTTTTCACCACCTTATACATAGAATGGTTGTATCACCTTCCAGTAAGATATGCTGACAGTAGATTGTATATAAATCCAAAGGGGTCACTAGAAGTCCTATTTAGGATTATCATTCATCCATGTATGTATTCATTTATTCATTAAGTATGTACCAAGTGTCTTTAATGTGACACACATTATACCCAGTCCTTCATGAAATTGTAAGAGGTCACCCTACTCAAACAGAAGTTGCCCCTTTTCTGATATCTATCTATCTATCTATCATTTATTTTAAATAGGCTCCACACCCAGTGTGGAGCCCAATGTTAGGTTTGAAATCATGACCCTAAGATGAAGACTGGAGCTGAGGTCAAGAGTTGGACAGTTAACCAACTGAGCCACCCACCCACCACTTTGGTATCTTTTTGTTGTTGGTGGTGGTGGTGTTTATTTTTTTAATTTTTAAATTTTTTATAAACATATATTTTTATCCCCAGGGGTACAGGTCTGTGAATCGCCAGGTTTACACACTTCACAGCATTCACCATAGCACATACCCTCCCCAATATCCATAACCCCGCCCCCCTCTCCCAACCCCCCCTCTCCCCAGTAATCCTCAGTTTGTTTTGTGAGATTAAGAGTCACTTATAGTTTTTCTCCCTCCCAGTCCCATCTTGTTTCATTTACTCTTCTCCTACCCCCTTAACCCCACATGTTGCATCTCCATTTCCTCATATCAGGGAGATCATATGATAGTTGTCTTTCTCCGATTGACTTATTTCGCTAAGCATGATACCCTCTAGTTCCATCCACGTCGCCGCAAATGGCAAGATTTCATTTCTTTTGATGGCTGCATAGTATTCCATTGTATATATATACCACATCTTCTTTATCCATTCATCTGTTGATGGACATCTAGGTTCTTTCCATAGTTTGGCTATTGTAGACATTGCTGCTATAAACATTAGGGTGCATGTGGCCCTTCGGATCACTATGTTTGTATCTTTAGGGTAAATACCCAGTAGTGGAATTGCTCAATGAGATATCACCTCACACCAGTCAGAATGGCTAAAATTAACAAGTCAGGAAAAGACAGATGCTGGCGAGGATGCGGAGAAAGGGGAACCCTCCTACACTGTTGGTGGGAATGCAAGCTGGTGCAACCACTCTGGAAAACAGCATGGAGGTTCCTCAAAATGTTGAAAATAGAACTATCCTATGACTTTGATATCTTTTTAAAGGAATGTGTTTACCTGCTCCATCACAAAGATAATACATAATTCTTGGTTAGGTTAGTAGAAGCTCTAACTAATAATACAGAAGTGTTTCTTTTATCTTCAAACTTTATGAGTAAGCAAAAGGGTTAACAGAGAAAAATTAAAAATACAAAATGGAGTGAAATATATAGAGTTTGCAATTAGTTAAATTAAGCATGACTATGTATAGTAAATTAAATATATATGCATATATACACAGTATTTACAAATGGGTATATTTGTGTAGGTACATACACACACACACACACACACACAAGTATAGTGTGACTTTCCTGCCTCTCTCACTGGGTCCTGATTGCTTAGGGAGTTTAGGATAGTGCCTTCGCCTTCTTTCATGCCTAGACCTCCTCTTCTCTTATTTCCTGGTTCTGTATCAGCAAACCATACTTTGGGTATCTGTCCTCACATGATGGTCCATGCTAGTCTGATTACTTCCTAGTGTGAATCCTCTTATGCCAATAAAATTTATTAGTTTTGCTACCATTGATCAAAGTTCAGGCCTTAACATATGAACATTTTGCCCTGACTGACTCCAGTAAGGTTCATCAAGTCTCTATTAATTTTTTCTTTTTGTTTAGGCTTTTAATTGCTACTGTATGCATTTGTGCACTGCAGGAACTGCAGAATATAGAACTGTCCTGTGCAATTTCCTTCAAATGCCTATGGCTGATTACCTTTTATTTCCAGTGCAAGCTTTGCTATTCCAGAGGGTGGGGGATATAGATTTAAGGACTTAGGGAGTGGGAAAAAGGATGTTTAAGATAAGAGCACTGCCTGGAAAACATCCCCTGACTGATTAAAGGAGTGTGTGTGTGCAAAAGAGAGCTAGTGATCTAACTGGATCCCACTTAGACTAAAATGACTTAAGATATAAATACTGTAAAGTTTGTAGTGTATCACTAGGGACCAACTGAACAGTGAACTTACAAAAACACTCTGGCAGCACTCAGCAACACAGTAATGCAGTGACTTTCAGGTGATCTAAATCTGCTTAAAGCACTTTTTTACATTCTCATAAATGGAGAATATGGAATATAAAAACTCTGATCAATGCCTTGGACCTTGAAAATATGTCTTTCAAACTCTCTGAACTCCAGTTTGATGTCTGCTCTAACATACACCCACCTAAACCTCTCACTTGCAAACATCCTCTTTTTAAAGGAACCACCTGCTACTAAAGCCAAAGTGTTTCCATCTGGCTGAGGTCCAATCTGTTGAACTGTTTCCTATCCTCAGTTTTGTGGTTGTCTCAATTACTAATTCCTAAAAGTGTGAAGTTGCAGTAAACATTTGAGGAGGTGTTTGTCTTTAATTATTGGTCTTTTTATTTGGGAATCTGATGAAATATCCCAACTGGGGAGCTATAAAACCTAGTGAGTAAAATAACTATCAGGATATTATAATCATCAGAAGGAGGACATAGTTAATATATATTTTATGTAAAACTGACTCCAAAGAAACTGGGGTTCAGAGTTTATTTTCTGAATTTTTAATATTAGTCCTCTGAATAATATTATTTAAATAAAGAAATTAATGTAATATGGGAAGTTTAATTATCCAAAAGAAATCAAAGATCATGTAATTTTTAAATGTTCATAATGTTCTTTATTTTGTTATTAAAATTTAGAAATGAACATTAACATAAGCTTATTAACTGATTCTAACATTCTAATATGAGACTGAATGTAGAGACAGCTATCAGTATATTAATGAACAGGTGACATAAAGGTAGGATGAAATAGGGCTACACTGAGACACATGATAAGTAAATTGTCAAAATTCAAAGACAAAGAATGAATTTTAAGAGCAGCAAGAAAAAAAGAGAGAACTTACATATAAGGGAACCCTGATAAGACCATAGGTAGATTCCTCCACACAAACATTTCAGGCCAGGAGACAATGGAATGACATTCAAAAAAATTGAAAGAAAATAATTGTCAATGCTGTCCTTCAGAAATGGAGGAATAAAGACTTCCAAACAACAAAAGCCAGAGGGAGTTCATTACCGCCAGACCTGCCTTATAAGAAATACTAAAGAGAGTTCTTCAGTGGAAGTAAAAGAATGCTAATTAACATAATTAAAACACAAAAAAGTAGGCTAAACCTCACTGGTACTGGTAAATACATAGTCATTGTTAGATTCTGCAATATGGTAATAGTGGTACATAACTCAAAAGTCTAGCTTAAAAGTTAAAAAAAGAATATGGTAAAAAGCATCAATACAATGATCTGTTATTAGTTACACAACGAAAAGAAAACACCTGTAAATTGTAATAGCAATAACCTAAAGTATGGGGGAGGAAAGACGTAAATGTGTAAAATATATTAATTCTATTGAAGTTAATTTGTTATCAGTTTAGAGTAGGTTTAATATAAATTTAATAGGGATGCCTGGGGGACTCAGTTGGTTAAGCATCTGCCTTTGGCTCAGTCATGTTCCCAGGGTCCTGGAATCAAGTCCTGCATCAGGCTCTCTGCCCAGCAGGGAGCCTGCTTCTCTCTCTGTAGGCCACTCGCTCTGCTTGTGCTGGCTCTCTCTCTGCCTCTGACAAATAAATAAATAAAATCTTTAAAAAATTGAAATAATAAATAAATAAATAAGTTTCAATATATTTTATATAAGCCTCATGATAACCACAAAGGGAAATCTTATAGTAATTATACAAAAGAACATGATAAAGAAGTCAAAGCATATTAATACCAAGACATCAAAACTAAAAAAAAAAAAAAAAAAAAGATAAAAAAGAACAGTGGATCTACAAAATAACCAGAAAACAATTAACAAAATGACAATAATAAGTTCTTACCTATCAAAAATTACTTTAAATGTAAACAGATTAAGTTCCCCAATCAAAAGACATATAATGCCTGAATGGATTTGATAAAAAAAATAAAAATCCCACACCCAACGACATGCTGCCTACAAAAGACTCTTTTTAGCCTTAAAGATACACATAAACTGAGAGTGAAGGGATGGATAGAGACATTTCAAGCAAATGGTAATTAAAGCCAACCAACCAAACAACAAAAAACTAAACAAAACAAATAAAACTCCAAAAGTAGCTATACTTACAGCAGATAAAATAGACTTTAAATTTAAAATGGTAAAAATAGACAAAGTCAATATATAATGAAAAAGTGTTTAAGACATCGAGATGGTATAACTGCAAATATTTATGCACCTAACATCGGAGCACCTAAATATGTAAAGCAGAAACTAACAAAGCTAAAAGGGGAAATAAATAGTAATACAGTAATAGACATTTTAATAGTCTACTTTAAACAACAGGTAGATTTACAGAGAACCAATAAGGAAACAGTGGATCTGAAGAATATGTAGATCATGTCATCTGCAAAGAGACAGAGTTTGACTTCTTCATTGCCAATTTGAATATTTTTTATTTCTTTTTGTTGTTTGATTGCTGTTGCTAGGACTTCTAGTACTATGTCAAACAAGAGTGGTGAGAGTGGGCATCCTTTATATGGAAAACCCACCCCCAAACTACTGGAACTCATACAGCAACTCAGTAATGTGGCAGAATACAAAATCAAGGTACAGAAATCAGTTGCTTTCTTATACACTAATGAAAACATAGAAAGGGAAATGAGAGAATCGATTCTATGTACTATAGCACCAAGAATCATAAGATACCTGGGAATAAACCTAACCAAAGAGTTAAAGGATCTGTGCTCGAGAAACTACAGAACACTCATGAAAGAAATTGAAGAAGACACAAAAAGATGGAAGACCATTCCATGCTCATGGATTGGAAGAATAAACATTGTTAAAGTGCCTATACTGCCTAGAGCAATCTATACTTTCAATGCCATCCCAATCAAAATCCCACTGGCATTTTTCAAAGAGCTGGAACAAATAATCCTAAAATTTGTATGGAACCAGAAGAGACCCCGAATTGCTAAGGAAATGTTGAAAAAGAAAAACAAAACTGGAGACATCATGATGCCGATTTCAAGCTTTACTACAAAGCTGTGATCACCAAGACAGCAAGGTACTGGCACAAAAACAGACACATAGACCAGTAGAACAGAGTAGAGAGCCTAGATATGGACCCACAACTCTGTGGTCAAATAATCTTCGACAAAGCAGGAAAAAATATACAGTGGAAAAAAGTCTCTTCAATAAATGGAGCTGGGAAAATTGGACAGCTATGTGTAGAAGAATGAAATTCCACCATTCTCTTACACCATACACAAAGATAAACTTGAAATGGATAAAAGACCTCAACGTGAGGCAGGAATCAAAATCCTAGAGGAGAACATAGGCAGTAAACTCTTTGACATCGGTCACAGGAACTTCTTTCATGATATGTCTCCAAAGGCAAAGGAAACAAAAGCGAAAAGGAACTTTTGGGACTTCATCAAGATCAAAAGCTTCTGCACAGCAAAGGAAACAGTCAACAAAACAAAGAGGCACCCCACAGAATGGGAGAAGATATTTGCAAATGACACTACAGACAAAAGACTGATATCCAAGATCTATAAAGAACTCCTCAAACTCAACACACACAAAACAGATAATCATGTCAAAAAATGGGCAGAAGACATGAACAGACACTTCTCCAAAGAAGATATACAAATGGCTAACAGACACATGAAAAAATGTTCATCATCATTAGCAATCAGGGAGATTCAAATCAAAACCACATTGAGTTACCACCTTACACCAGTTAGAATGGCCAAATTAACAAGACAGTAAACAACAAGTGTTGGAGAGGATGTGGAGAAAGGGGAACCCTCCTACACTGTTGGTGGGAATGCAAGTTGGTGCAGCCACTTTGGAAAACAGTGTGGAGATTCCTTAAGAAACTAAAAATAGAGCTACCCTATGACCCTGCAATTGCATTACTGGGTATTTACCCCAAATATACAGATGTAGTGAAAAGAAGGGCCACCTGTACCCCAATGTTCATAGCAGCAATGGCTACAGTTGCCAACTGTGGAAACAGCCAAGATGCCCTTCAATGGACAAATGGATAAAGAAGATATGGTCCATATATACAATGGAGTATTATGCCTCCACCAGAAAGGATGAATACCCAACTTTTTATCAACATGGACAGGACTGGAAGAGATTATGCCGAGTGAAATAAGTCAAGCAGAGAGAGTCAAGTATCGTATGGTTTCATTTACTTGTGGAGCATAAGGAATAACACAGAGGACATTGAGAGATGGAGAGGAGAAGTGAGATGGGGGAAATCGGAGGAGGAAACTAAGCATGAGAGACTGTGGACTCTGAGAAACAAACAGAGTTTCGGAGGGGGTGGTAGGGGGTTGGGTGAGCCTGGTGGTAGGTATTATGGAGGGCATGTATTGCATGGAGCACTGGGTGTGGTACATAAACAATGAATTTTGGAACACTGAAAACAAATAAAATAAAATGGAAAAAATATTGTAGATCAAATGGAAGTAACAGACATATACAAAATATTCTATGCAACAACAGAATATGCATTCTTCTTAAGTGCACGTGGAACATTTCCTAGGACATACCTTATGTTAGGCCACAAAACAAGTCTTAGCAAAAATAATGTTAAAATTGTACCAAGTATCTTCTCTGGCCACAATGGCATGAAATTAGAAATTAATAACAAGAGGAAAACTGGAAAATTCACAAACACAGGAAATTAAACAATACTCTTTTGAATAACCAATGAATCAAAGAAGAAATTAAGAAATAAAGTTTCTTGAGACAAATGAAAATAGAAATTCACCATACCAGAACTTATGGGACATAGCAAAAGCAGTTCTTAGAGGGAAGTTCATAGCAATAAGTGCCTACATTAAGAAGTAAAAAATATCCCAAGTAAACAACCTAACTCTACACCTTAAGGAACTAGAAAAAGAAAAACAAAATTAGCCTAAATTAGAAGAAAGGAAATAATAAAGGTTAGAGCAGAAATAAATAGAGAACAGGAAAACAATTGAAAAATTAACCAAACTAAGAGTTCTTTAAAAAATAAACAAAATTGACAAACCCTTAGTAGAAAGGAAAAAAGAGAGAAGACCCAAACTAACAAAATTTAAATGAGTAAGGAGACATTACAACTGATACCACAGACAAGGAAAGAACCATCATAGGCTACTATGAATATGTATATGTCAAAAAAACAACCAAACAAACAAACTGGACAACCTAGGAGAAATGGGAAAATTCTTAGAAACATACAGATTACCAAGACCAAATCAGTAAGAAATAGTAAATCTGAATAGGCCAATTACTACTAAGAAGATTAAATCATGAATAAAATGTCTCCCAATGACGAAAAGCCTAGGACCAGGTGGCTTCACTGTTCGATTTTAGTAAACATTTAAAGAACAGTTAACACCAATCCTTCTCAAACTCTTCCCAAAAATTTGATGAGGAGAGAACATTCCCAAACTCATTTTTTGAGGCCATCATTATCCTGATACCAAAATCAGGAAAGGAAACTAGAAAAAAAAAACCACTATAGGTCACTATCTTGATGAATGAGATGCCAAAATTCTCAATAAAATACTAGCAAACTAAATTTAGAAGTACATTAAAAGTATCATTCACCATAATCAAGTGGGATTTATCTCTGGGATGCAAAGATGTTTCAACAAGTGCAAATCAACCAATGTGATACATCACAGTAATAGAATGAAAGAAAAGGATTATATGATCATCTCAGTAGATGCACAAAAATTATTCAGCAAAATTCAACATCCATTCATGATATCTCAACACAATAAAAGCTATATAAGACAAACCCACAGTTGACATCATACTCAATGGTGAAAGAATTAAAACTTTTCCTCTAACATCAGGAACAACACAGGATTCTCATTCTTATACTTTTATTCAACATAGTACTGGAGGTCCTAGTTAGAGCAATCAGACAATGAAAGAAAAGGAAGAAAGGGTGGAAGGGAAGGGCTTCAGGATCAGAAAGGAAGAAATAAAATTGTCTCTATTTGCAGATAACATAATTTTATATATAGAAAATTCTAAAGTCTCAAAGAAAAACACAAATCTAATCAGTAAATTTAGTAAAGTTGTAGGATACAAAATCAACATACAAAAATCAGTAACATTTCTATACAGTAAAAATGAAATTTTTAAAAACAAAGACATCAATCCCATTTACAAGTAGCATCAAAAGCATCAAAAACAATAAAATACTTAAATTTAACTAAGGAGTGAAATGTGTTCATGCTAAAATCTACAAGACACTGATAAAAGAAATTGAAGATGACACAAATAAATGGAAAGGTATCTCATGTTTACGGATTGGAAGAAGTAATATTGTTAATATGTCAGTACTACAGAAAACCATCTATAAATTCAGTGCAATCACTATCAAAAGTCTAATGGCATTTTTTATAAGAGTAGAAAAAACTCTCCTGAAATATATATGGAAACACAGAAGACCCTGAATAGCCAAGGAAATCCTGAGAAAGAACAAAGCAGGAGGTATTATACTTCTTGATTTCAAGCTGTGCTATAAAGCTATAGTCCTCAAAACATTGTGGTACTGGCATAAAAATAAGCAAATAGAGTAATGAAACAAAATAGAAAGCCCAGAAATAAATTCAACCCTATATGGTCAGCTAACACTTGATAAGAGAGCCAAGAATACTCACTGGAGAAAAGATAGTCTCTTCAATAAATGTAGCTGGGATAATTGGATATTCCCAAGTAAAAGAATGAAAGGGAACCATATATTATACCACTCACAAAAATTAACTCAAAATGGATTAAAGACTTAAATATAAGACCTGAATCTGTGAAACTCCTAGAAAGAAACAGGAATAAAGCTCCTTGACATGGGTCTTAATAATGATTTTTCAGTATGAAACCTGAAGCACAAGCAACAAAAGATAAACAAGTGGGACTACATCAAACTAAAAGTTCTCAGTCAAAAGAAACTGCCAAAAAAGCGTGAAGACAACCTATGGGATGAGAAAAAGTATTTGCAAACCATATATCTGATAAAGAGTTAATATCCAAAATATATACATTAAAAAAACTCATACAACTTAACAGCAAAAACAAAATAACCCAATTAAAAATTTAGGCATTTTAAAAGGATCTAAATAGACATTTCTACAAGGAAGACATATAAAAGGCCAGAGGTACATAAAAAGATGCTCGACATCGCTAGTCATTAGGGAAATGCAAATTAAAATCACAATGAGATATTGCCTAATGCTCTTTAGAATGGCCATCATCAAAAAGACAAGAAGTAACAAACACTGGCATGGATGTGGAGAAAAGGGAACACTTGTGCACTGGTGGCGAGATTATGTGAATTGGTACAGCCACTATGGAAAACCATATGGAAGATCCAAAAAATTAAAAATAGATAATATAATCCAGAAATTCCACTTTCGAGACTGTATTCAAAGGTATCAAAAACACGAACTCAGGGACACCTGGGTGGTTCTGTTGGTTAAGTGACTGCCTGCAGCTCAGGTCATGATGCTGGAGTCCAGGATTAAGTGCTACACTGGGCTCCCTGCTCTGCAGAGAGTCTGCTTCTCCCTTTAACCCTCCCTTCATCTCATTCTCTCTCTCTCCCTCTCTCTCTCTCTCTCAAATAAATAAATAAATAAAATCTTTATTATTTTTTTAAAAGATTTTTATTTATTTATTTGATAAAGTGAGAGAGAGCATGAGAGGGGAGAAGGTCAGAGAGAGAAGCAGACTCTTTGTTGGGCAGGGAGCCCCATGCGGGACTCAATCCTGGGACTCCAGGATCTTGACCTGAGCTGAAGGCAGTCGCTTAACCAACTGAGCCACCCAGGCACCCTAAATAAAACACTTTTAAAAACACTAACTCAAAAAGATATCTACACCCTCATGTTCAAAGCACCATTATTTACAATAGTCAAGATATGGAAACAACCTAAGTATCCATCAATGGATGAATGAATAAAGAAGTCATGGTGTATATACACAATGGAATATTTTCAGCCATTAAAAATGGGGAAATAAACCACTTGCAATGACTTGGATGGACATTGAAAGCATTATGCTA
The DNA here is from genome assembly GCF_902655055.1 of Lutra lutra. Classification (NCBI taxonomy): domain Eukaryota; kingdom Metazoa; phylum Chordata; class Mammalia; order Carnivora; family Mustelidae; genus Lutra; species Lutra lutra. The sequence continues at coordinate 56,299,795 of NC_062280.1, read as the reverse complement.
AATGAAGTAAGACAGAGAAAGTGAAATCATAATGCTAAGTGTAGTCAGAGAAAGTAATTATGCTAAATGAAGTCAGAGAAAGGTAAATACTATATGATCTCACTTGTGTGGAATCTTAAAAGAAAAACTCTGATAAAGACTTATGATCACAAGGAGGGGTGGCAGGAGGAGACATTAGTGGAAGATTGTCAGAAGGTACAAACTTTCAGTTATAAAACGACACATTACAGATATTTAATGTACAACATGGTGTCCATAGCTAACACTGGTGTATACAAAGTTGTTAAGAGAGTAAATCTTGGGACACCTGGGTGGCTCAGTTGGTTGAGCCGCTGCCTTCAGCTGGGGTTATAATCCCAGGATCCTGGGATCAAGTCCCACATCAGACTCCTTGCTCAGCGGGGAGTTTGCTTCTCTCTCTGCTTCTGCCTGCCACTCTGCCTGTTTGTGCACTCTCTCTCTCTCTCTCTGACAAATAAATAAATGATTAAAAATCTTTAAAAAAGAGTAAATCTTAAGAGTTCTCATCACAAGGAGAAAATAATATTTTCCCTTTATTCTTTTCTTCTTTCTTCTCCTTTTATTGTATCCATATGAGAAATTGGATGTTAGTTGAACTATTATGGTAATCATCTTACAATATGTAAATCATACTACACACCTTAAACTTATACAAGGATGTATGCCAATTATTTCTCAATAAAACTGGAAAAAAATGAAATTTTCTACTAGAACTTCTTTTTGAAAAGTAAAACTAAAACAAAGACATGATGATAGGATCTTCCTACTTTTTGTCAGGACACAGTTTTAAGAAAAAGTCAAATGGAGAGGGAATAAAAAGCAGCCTGGATTAGTCAAGAGCCAGATGTATGTTTCTTTGGAAGAGATTTTTCAATAGGCAGTTTTAAAATTTTTTAAAATTAACCCCAGGTATCAATTTTTGAGTATATTTTCTGTCTAGGTCTTGGTTTTTTGGTGATTTGATTTAATTAATAGACATCTATACAATGCTTGGTTCATGCAAGGCCCTGTTCTATGTTCATTTAATCTTCTTGACAACCCTAAGGGCAAGGTACTAATGTGATCTTCATTTTATAAAAGAAAAAACTGAGACACATAGAAGGTACATAATTTCCCCAAAGTCATACAACCATAAAGAGGTTCAGAATTTGAACTCAGCAGGACTAACTCCATAGTTTGTGATTCTAAACACTGTGCTATGCTGTGCACCATTGTGATTGCTATTTGCTATTAGTTTTGTGATTAATAAATTTTGAGAAAACTCATTTAAAACTTTTTGCTTTAGGGTCATTTTCATGGCATTGGCCCTGTTCTAGATTACTCAGAGTTTCTAAATAGGTAGGAAACTGATAATTTTAAAACTCTTGAGTCATCTGCTTATTAGGAGTATTTGTTGTTCTATATGTGCAAACAGTATCACTGTGTCTGTCTCCTTTTTCCTCTTAATATTTCTTCAGGATTTCTCTCCTTGGGCTAATGAACCACTATGACTAAACAATTTAGAAGAAACCACACAATTATAGGTGTTTTCCCCCAAGTTTTTATTTAAACTCTAGCTAGCTAACACACAGTACGATCTTATTTCAGGTGTAGAATGTGGTGATTCATCACTTACATACACTGTTATAGTTTGATCACAATTGAAGTGTCAAGTGTAAGACGTGTTATGAATGGATTTTAAAAACCACTTTCATTGCTTCTTTGGTGCTCTTCTTTTGTTAAGGAGACCAAAGAAAATAATGATTTCGATGTGATTTTTTTTTTTTAACCTTTCGGTATCTTATTTAACAAGAAGACAATCTCCACAGGCTTCCAGTGTCACATCTACCAATCGATCAGAATTTGTACCCATTACCCACTTTCCCTTTTACAATGCATGAAGTATCTGTGCTCTTAAAGCCAGCCCCTTCATACACTACACCCTATCCTCTCTCTCCTATTCAAGGTCATCCCAATCTCTCTCCCACCACCATTTCTCTCTTCTCTTCTAGATCTTTCCTATTAACCTACAAATCTGCCATTATGACTTCTATTTAAAAAAATACTCTCCCTTGACCCCATACTTCCTCCCTTAGAAATTGTACCATTCTATGCCTACACACTGTCTCCAACTTCTTTCCATTCACTCTCTCATGGGCTACTTTGTCCTACCACTCCAGCAAAGCTGTGGTTACCAAGGTCATCATTGATCCCATATTGCTCATTCCAGGAGTCAGTTCTCAGTCCTCACTTTATTTGAACTATTGAAACAGAAGTGATCACCACCTCCTCCTTGGAAAACTTGATACTTGGCTCCCAGGAAGCCATTCTCTCTGCTTTTATCTCCCCTTGCTCTTTTACCTCACTGGTTTCTCCTTCTCAATAAACTTGGATGGATCCTCCACATCATTCTAACTTCTGGGCCTTGGAGTGCCCTGAGGGCTCTAAGTATATGTACTTACTAGGTGATCTCAATCAATGCAGTATTATTTAGATGTCATTTATATGCTGACAATAGCAATTAACATCTCTGGTCTAGGCTTCTCTCCTGAACTCCAAATTCATGCATCCTATTGCCTCAAATATAGTACGCCCAAAATGTATTCTTGTTTTTCCCTGCAGACCTTCCCCTTCCCCAGTTTTCTTTTTCTCAACAAATGGAAACTATTCTCCTAGTGCTCCAACCAAAAGCCTTGGTATTATCTTTGACTCTTACTTTTCCCCTTGCACACCTCCTACCGATACCTTCATCTATTGTCATAAACAAAGGCTCTACCTTTTAAATCAGAAATATTATAATAACTTCTTAATCTCTTAGTTTCTCTGCCTCCTCCTTTTCCATTCCCATTCTCCTTCTCCAGGCCATTTTCCACACAGCAATCAAAGAAATGTTTTTAAAATTCATGTCAGATTATGTCACTTCCTGCTTTACATTCTATATCTCTTGGATCTTATATCCTGCCACTTTCCCCCTAAGTCATCTGTGCCAGCCATACCAGTCTACTTCCTCCTTTTCCAACACCCTGGCACATGTCGTCTTAGGCTTCTGCAGTGGCTGTTCTGCTGTCTGGAATACTACCCTTCCAGATGTCTGCATAACTCACTCTCACTTCATTCAGGGTCTCACTCCAATATTGTGTTATCAGAGACAAACTTCATCCTCAATTACCAAACTTAAAATAGCACCCTCTTTTTCTGTCACTTTGTTCATTTGCCCTACTTTTATTTTTTTCTTAGCACTTATCATCCCACCTGACACACATTTATTTATCTATTGACTGTTTTCTCTTTCTCTTCTACAATAAAAAAAGAGGGTTTTTTCTATTTTCGTTGTTTTATCTCCAGTGCCTGACACAAGGCACTCAACAAATAATAGTTGAATGAATGAATATAATGAACGAGCAGTATGCAGCTGTACTTTAATGCTGAGCTATAGAGGAAAATATGCTGAACTAGGAGGACCTAACAAGGTGGGTGACCTCGGGGGGGTGCCTAGGTGGCTCAGTCATTAAGTATCTGCCTTTGGCTCAGGTCTTGATCCCAGGGTCCTGGGCTCAAGCCCCACATCAGGCTCTCTGCTCAGTGGGAAGCCTGCTTCCCCTCCCCCATTCCTCTTGCTTGTGTTCCTATTCTTGGTGTCTTTCTCTCTCTGTCAAATAAATAAATAAAATATTTTTAAAAAAAGGTGGATGACCTTGGGCAAGTTATACAGCTCTGTGGGATTTTGCCTCCTCAATTGTAAAATGAGGTGTTTGGATTAAATGATTGCTAAAATCACCTCAGCTCTAAGAAGTTATGATTGAATGACTCTGAGGTTTGATTACTTTCCACTTTTCAGTCTCCGTGACACCTCAGGTTGTGAAATACAACATCTTCAGTATATATACTCCCTTCCTAATGAACAGTGAAAAGAGAGAAATTAAACAAGATTACAGACAAATTCATTTTAGCAATATCAACATATGACATGATCATTATGTAATATTTCAATGCCCATACTGAAAATAGACTTTACTTCTAAAGAAGACATGACAGTAATTTTTTAATCTACCTGGCATTTCAATTAAGAGGGAGATAACTAATGTGTTTACCCCAAAACACTTTCTTGGCTCATCATTGTTCTAAGGGCATAAGACTACATCACAGCACAAAACAGCTATTGCCAATTCAAGTAGACAGCTCTGCTGTGGAAAAATGCTCTCATAAATGACCAAAGTGAACACCACCTAAAAGAGATTAATATAATTTATCTATGCATATAGACATTACCTACTTCCAAATTATAATAAGAGGCATTAATACGACTGTGCTGAACACCCTCCCCTTGGGTCATATCTACTCTCCATTTTTTTTTAGTTGTCTTGTACAACTCCCTTGCCCTCTGGTTCTGGTCAGATTCAGTCAAATGGAACACTAGAGATGGTGATGAGAAAGGAGACTGACATTGGGGGAGTTGTTTCCCCAGCTCCTAGCTTTGCAGAGTTGTGATGACCAGCTGTGTCCTCCACCAAAGTTCTCAGCCCCTCCTGTCCAGTGGCCCTCCTCACACAGCTTTCTCTGACTCTGGTATTGGTGATAAAGGAGCTCAGCTATTGCATGATGTCTTATGATTGCCCTGAATTCCAACCCTCCTTTGTCAATTGTCCCCTTATTATATTCTTTTTCATTTATTCTAATTTTGAGCATGCCATCTGTTTCCTATTAAGAATCATTAAAATAGAAAATTAGTAAGAGAATGTAAGACAAAAAATTAAGAGGATGGGAATATAGTTATGTCAGCAAACCAGGACTAAAAAGGGGTGCTGTAATTGAACATGGTTAAAGTTAAAAGGAAGCTTTTAGCTCTTATTTGCTAATAATAGACAACATCCTAGCACATCAGGAGCTGACAGCGTGTACTGGGGGGGAGGGAAGCAAAACACCCAGTGGATAGCATTTTTAGTAGAACTGCTTTACAGAAAAATCTAAATCAATCCTCATATGATATTGCATCAACCTTTATAAGGCCTAGGATATAAAATTAAACCATAGTCCTGTGAAACTTTCTCTAGAAAAGTGAAAGTGATGCTGCATGCAAGAGTGATAAAAAGTGAAAATGTTATATACAGGAATATTCAATGTTCTTGTCATCTGACTTGGTATAGAAATAGAGTTTGGAAACTTCTGTAATGAATAATAGTCATGTCCCTTAGACGTTCCTTCTAAACATTGATGTTTTTTGTTGGCCAGACTTTCAAAAAACATACTTTTGTAATTGTATTTATGTCTATTGTAGATAGTTTGGAAAATACAAACAAGCACACAGACTACAATAAAAGTCACCCCAGTTCCTAAACCAGTACCAAAAGAAAATTATTAAGGGTTCTTATATTCCTTTTTCTTTTTCTTTTCATTTTTTTTTATTTTTTATTTTTTATAAACATATAATATATTTTTATCCCCAGGGGTACAGGTCTGTGAATCGCCAGGTTTACACACTTCATTCACAGCACTCACCATAGCACATACCCTCCCAATGTCCATAACCCCACCTCCCTTCTTCCAACCCCCCTCCCCACAGCAACCCTCAGTTTTTTGTGACTTATATTCCTTTTTCTACATACATGGGGAATTTAAGTTAACTAGAATCATACTGCATATATTATTTTTAACCTATTTTAAAAATTTATCAATAAATCTTATATATTTCCCCTGTTTTCCTACCACATATTTTTTAGTGTTTACATAGTGTTTCGTCATGTGAAATATTGCATTTAACCACTTTCTTATTTTGGAGTATTAAATTATTTCCAACCTTTCACCATTTTAAGGCTGTAATGAATATACTGATACCTAAGTCTTTGCATATGTCCCTGCTTATTAATTCTAAACTTTGTTTCTTAATCCTTGAGGCTTTTTGCTAGTGATTTTCTTACTTATTCTTTAGAAAGAGTGTGTCAATCTACCCTCTTACCAGTGGTGGATGTACTTGTTTATCAGGTTGGAGATTGGTGGCAAAAATGTTCAAGTTTAGGATACTGGTAAGTAGCTGAAATACAAATAGTCTGAATTGTGGACTGAAAGGAGATCTATTCAAATAACCAGGCAGGAAGTTTGCAGATTTGACTTTCTATTTTGATTTCTTACCCATATAAAGAGTGTTCAAATGTTTGCATAAAGAGTGCAATGCAAAGTAATTCTTTTGGGGCCGAATTTTTATTGAGAAGCTTCACCAGGTCCTAGGTTGAAGCCCACAGAGCTCTCTATACCATAAACTATAGAAGAGATGATGTTGGCTGAAAGGTTTTGAGGATAGAGTGACAGAGTGTCCCTCTCTAGAAGAAGAAAAAAATTTTTAATCTGACTCTCATAGATGACCTACCTTGAGAAATACCATACCCTCAGGTTCTTTTGAGATTAAATGCACTTCTACCCCATACATGAGTTAGTGGAGTGAGCCACTGATTGTTTGTTGTCTGTTGTTATTTTCTAATTGAATACTTTTTTAGTAGTTTTGGTTTTATATAAGTTGAAATAAGAAGAGTTTTGTGCAGTGTTGCTTTTCTATATTGTTTGTCACTGGATTTATTTAGCAGAGGTATATCATGTATTTCTCATTTGCAAGATGCAGTACTAGATACAAATACGTATTACAGTGTAAGCATGTTCCTTACCCTTCAGAAATTCACACAAATGTGTGAAAGATTATGTGATGAAATATAGATGCTTATCAAATCGATTGTAGGGAAAGAATAGTCATACTTCAATTGGTGGCGATTTTATGGAATACAGGCTGATCTAAATGGAGCAAATGGAAAAAAAAGTTAAAGTAAAAAAAAAAGCACAATAACTTTCTTTTAAGAGGACCTGCTGCTTTTACATGTAACAATATCTCTATTTTGTGAGGGTGCATATTCCATACCAAAAGTAGAAAGATCTGTAAGATACAAAGAATTAGCTAAGTAAATTAGAATCTAGAAAATGGACTAAAAGTCCATTATCTCAGTGGCTTATGAGTAATGGAATTGGATGTTTTGGATTTCCTATTTCATATATTTTAAGCATCTAGTTAAGTATTAAGAATTATGACCTCCTTCTGAATAAGTCTATAAAGCCCTTGAGATAATGACCTAGGAACAAAGTATAGAAGTTTATTTGTTCGAAGATTCAACAACATACAGATTGCTTGAAATCAAGAAACCAAACTATCTTCCTTCTACAATGCTTTACTCCTAACATTTTGCTTTCTGTGTGTAAACAAGAAATTCTTATTTTATGCTGAATTATAATAATTCTTGGATTGAGGGCGTGAAAAAATATAATTTAATGGTTGTGTAGTATTAGTCCAAGTTTTTTAGAATTAAACTTTGAGGTACTCTAATGCTGTAAACATTGTGTCCTAGGGGAATTTTTAACAGGAAACATGTTTGGAAGATTAGAAAGGTAAGATGGGATGTAAAAATGACCTCGGGGGCGCCTGGGTGGCTCAGTGGGTTAAAGCCTCTGCCTTCGGCTCAGGTCATGATCCCAGGTTTCTGGGATTGAGCCCCACATCAGGCTTTCTGCTCAGTGGGGAGCCTGCTTCCTCCTATCTCTCTGCCTGCCTCTCTGTCTACTTGTGATCTCTCTCTGTCAAATAAATAAATAAAATCTTTAAAAAAAATGATCTCAAACTCCTTGAAAAGTTAGCATAGCATTATTTTACAGAATAGTTTCTTTGGTTTATTTACACCTTTACTGACTTAACTTCACCAAAACGAGCAAACTGTAGGACTGTGAAAGGGGAACATCCAATGTGAATCTGAGATAATACGAGGAGATCGGGGGGAATGAAGTCCTGTTTTGTTTTTCAAAAAAGCAAGCTTTTCCTAAAAATGTCATCTGTGAAAGTCAAGGAAGAAACTTTAAATTCAACTCTTATTACTTGAACTTACTTTCTGATTTTCCTATCCCTAGAATGTCATAAGGATCACTCAAAAAGTAAAAAACAGCATGTTTGAAATCTGTGTCTCAACAAATGTCCCAAAGAACTAGCTGAATTTCCTTAGCCTTAACTTTAGTTTGAGGCTTTCAAAGTCAATAATTCTTGACACACAATTCCTGCTTCTATTAATTGTCAAAAAGTGAATGGAACTGTCCGTAGGGAAGTCCTTAGTTCAGACTTTACCATCCTGCAACTAAAAATGCTGGCCTTGTTCCCATCCACAACTTTGATATTCTTGGACCAGAGACCAGAAGAAGCTTCCAATGATCAATTAAGCCCTGTGTCAGACATGATACAAGATACTATAATACAAAAATGAATAATGCAGACCAATATGGAAAGTGCTATGCTAAGGATACATAAATAGTGCCTTAGAAGGTACACCTATGCCTGGAGGAGAGGGAGAAGGAGGAAGGCTGAGAAAGCAATGCTAAAACTGAGTCTTAAAGAATGGATAGGAGGGACTTAGCAGGCTACAGGCAGGGCAGACCATGCTGGGCATATAGTAAATGCCTAAATATATCAGTAACAAGGAACTCAAGGCAGGACAAAATGGAGAGTATAAACCTTCACCAGAGGTCGTTGGTGTGTCAAGGATGGAGCTAAGATATTTTCCTGGAAGGGTTCAGAGGGTGATTCAAGGAGGAGATGATGTTTGTTCTGATAGTAAGGGTAGAGTAAAACTGACAGGTGGAAGAGGGAAAGGATGTCATCCTAGTTAAGAAATTTTGCAAAAGGCAGATAGGAAAGAAAGTACATGGTCATCTTCTTCTATTTATGCTCTCATCTAATCCTGTGGCATCAAATACCATTTTAAGTGGATATTTCCTTAATTCAGATCTCCATCCTTGAATCAACCCTTGAGCTACCCATCTGCACCCTCCATATGTTTGTTTGGAATCTTCACTTCAAGGTCTTACAGTCATGTCAATTGTTCAATGTTCAATACTGAGCTCCTGATTGTCTTTCTTTCCCAAACCTGTTATTCTTCTAATCTTCCATCTCAGTTATTGGTTTAATCATTCAGCTGGTTGCTCTAGCAAAAATCTAGATTCCCTTTTTCTTCAAACTTCATACCCAATCCCCCAGTGAGCAGTCTGGCTCCACTCAAAAGCCATCTCAAGTCTGCACACTTCCCTTCATCTCCTGGTCCAAGTGATCATTTTTGCCTTATTCTTCTATCTGGTCTCCTTGTTTCTCCTTTGCTCCTTTACTATCCATTCTTCACCCAATATCCAGAACTACCTTTTAAAAATATTAGTCAGATAATGTCACTCCCTGCTTTAAATTCTTCAATAGCTTTTCCTTTTTTCTAGACCTTAAATCCTCACCTAATCACTTAGCCTCCAGCTAGCTTCTCAGTCTCACTTCCATTTCTAACTCACACCACATGCTCAGCCATACTGGCTTCTTCCCAGTCTGAAAATGCACAAGGTCTTTCCCTACTCAATGCTGTTGTACCTAGAGCTCCCACTTCTGTGGTGATCATTCTCATTATCTCACAATCATCTTCCAAGTTTTGATTCAAATATCATTACAAAAATATGCCTTCTAATGAAAATTCTACCCCAAATTTTCAAATAAATCATTACTATACTTATTTCCTTCTTGGAACTTGACATGTAATATTCTGTTCATTCATTTATGTGTTTATTCTCTTTCTCTCTCTCTTTCTAGAAGTCCCAGCTCTATGAGGCTGAGGCCTTATTTCTCTTTAAGCATCATATCCCAAGTACACAGCACAGTACCTGGCTTAAAGCATGTGTTCAATAAATATTTGCTGAACAAATGAGTACCAAAGTCAGTAATATCTTACTTAAGACTGGAGATAACGGTTGACAGAATTAAATACACAAGAGACATTATGTAAAATAAGGATTGAGAAGGATCATTTAGTTTGCTCATTTAGTTTGTCACTGGTGAGACTAGTGAATTTGGTGGGAAGGCAGAGGTGGGAAAGTCATGGATGAGAAATAAAAATAGGAGATGTGAAATTCAAGAACAATAAGTATTCTAAGATGCTTGACTGAAAAAGGAACAATGAAGGGACAGTCTTGGGTATCTAAAGAAAATTATTTTAAATTTTGTAAATGGGTGAGATTTGTACGTATTTCCATGTGAGGAGAAGGAAGCAGCACAGACAAAGAGATTGAAGGTACGAAAGGAAGAGAGGTAGATGATAGAGTAAGGTTATGGAGAAGACAGAAATGGGGAGTAGAATCTGGAACCCATCTTGTACAAATGAATGACATCTCCTCTTCTGAGGGGCAAGGCGTCAAGAAAGGTATCATTTAGAGCCTCCATTTTTCCTGGTAAAAGTGAAGAAAGAGGTAGTTATAGATCTTAACGTAGTGAACAGGTTTTGGAATGTAGCCATGAGAAATTAAGAGTCATTAACCAGGAATTCATAAAAGGAATGCTGGTTATTAATGAAGATTCAGTTGAAACCATAAATTTGTAGAAATTTTGTAGAAATAAATTTTGTAGAAAATTTTATAGAAAAAGTTTCACAATTGTGTAATTCATTCGTCAATCAAAAATTTTTTTGGTATATACTATAAACCCCTATTAATGTCTAAACCCTTAATTAATGTTGGAAGTGCCAAAATAAATCACATTTTCTGAAGTCTAGCGGGGGAGAAACAAGCATATTAATTAGTGTCTTCCACAACAGACCTTCTGCTGGCAGTTACTCACTATCATTTACCATTGAGGTACTCTGCTTTTTCCAGCAAGATCCAGTCTCTTGAGTCACACACAACATGACAAGCCAGAGTGGTTAACTTCAACTGTCCCACCTGCGGAACTAGGGGAACCCTGAATAATTGTTTCATCCTCCTGAAAATCCATATGAGTGCTTTCAGTTTTCTCAGTCTGCCTCCATTTTCAGAGAAGCGAAGTAAAACAGGTCTAGGAAGAACAAAGCTCTCACCTTTCTGAGCTTGATAAATTTGTCCTTTATTTTACCACATAAGTCAGAACTACTATATATCACAACCCTGCTAATTTTTTCTTCTCCTCCTTCCTCCCACCTATCTCCTGCCACTTCCCCAGAAGCATAAAGCTTTCGACATCCTGCTGTCCATTAGCATAAATAAACCCTTGCTTTTAAAGTAAAAATAGGTTTAATGCTATATTTGTTAAAGACTGCATTATCGTAAGAGGATAAAAATATTCTTGAGTAACAGGTAGATCATAGATTTTAGAGATAACATGCTTCTATTGTGGTTCTCTGAAAGTCGATTATTTTAACCATAGATTTAAACTTCAGATCTCAGCATAAGTTACATTTCCACTTTAGAAGTTGTTAAACCATGCAGTTTCTCAAGACATGTACCTTCATGTTTTCATTTTTATTTGTTTTCAATATACTGTAGGCAGATCTAAGAAATGAAAAAAGATAACATGCCATTAAATTAATATTGGCTATATGAATCAGGAGATATGTTGTTATAACTTTTCTCTTCATTTTGACTTATCTATTGTTAATTTAAATTTTATATATCATTTGTACTATAGATAAGAAAATACTGGGCTAAAAAAGAACAGAAATGGCAAGAAATGGAAATAAGAGATCTTCAGTGTCTGGAAGAACTGAAGAAATTAATGGCTGAACAGTCAGTGAAAGACAGAGAAAGGTAAAAGAAAAATCCTAAATTGCATAGTAATGGAGGTGGTTAGAGTAAACAGAGGGAGCATTTTTCTAAACTTAATGTATTCTTACAATATTTATATTCACAAATAGATAAAATCACACTTATAATGTATTTCAGTCTCTCATATTCATACACAAATCTCTAGTTTGTCATTTAGTTACTTAGATAGCTTCCAAGTTCAAACCCTCACAGATAATTTCATAGTATTTGATTGCCCACTGTGTGCATGAAATGATACTGGCTGCTGCTATGACTTAATATGGTGACATAGAAGGAGGAAACCATTATTCAGAAAAGAAGGGAGACCCATTTATTGTGACTATGGCTGGGGAAGACAATGCACAATTATACTGTGTATGTGATTAATTCTAGTATACTTAGAATGCACCCTATGTAGGAAAACACAGAGGATTTCTTGGAATAGATAGATTTCTTGGAATAGATAGATAGATCTTTCATAGATAGATTTTATGAAGTTCAGGAATGTTCCCTCTATCCCTATACTTTGAAGTGTTTTAATCAGCCACAACAACTTCATTCAAGATATGTCTCCAAAGGCAAAGGAAACAAAAGCAAAAATGAACTTTTGGGACTTCATCAAGATCAAATAGTGTAATTTTAGAGCTGAAGAGGACATTTGAGATCAACTAACCCAGTGTCCTCATTTTGTGAATGAGTACCCTGAGAAATTAAAATCACTTTTCTAAGTTTACCATATCAATCAGTGTCAGCAAGGAGCCAGAGACAACACAGTAATTTGAATAGGGAAAGTTTAAGATAAAGAATCACTAATTCTAATAGAAAACCTCTGTTATATAAAGAGATAAAGGGCACTTTTAAAAGACACCCCCTCCACACCCCCCCCCCCCCCTGGCTGAAGAAGGTTTCCCATTGAAGAAATGAATATGGATTGGGGAGCCTGGGTGGCTCAGTGGGTTAAAGCCTCTGCCTTCTGCTCGGGTCATGATCCCAGGGAGCCTGCTTCCTCTTCTCTCTCTCTCTCTCTGCCTGCCTATCTGCCTACTTGTGATCTCTGTCTGTCAAATAAATAAAATCTTAAAAAAAAAAAAAGTTGCTGTGGCTGATATTGAAGAGGTTACTGCCTATGTTCTCCTCTAGGATTCTGATGGATTCCTGTCTCACGTTGAGGTCTTTTATCCATTTTGAGTTTATCTTTGTGTACGGTGTAAGAGAATGGTCGAGTTTCATTATTCTACATAGAGCTGTCCAGTTTTCCCAGCACCATTTATTGAAGAGACTGTCTTCTTTCCACTGTATATTTTTTCCTGTTTTGTCGAAGATTATTTGCCCATAGAGTTGAGGGTCCATATCTGGGCTCTCTACTCTGTTCCACTGGTCTATGTGTCTGTTTTTATGCCAGTACCATGCTGTCTTGGTGATCACAGCTTTGTAGTAAAGCTTGAAATCAGGTAACGTGATGCCCCCAGTTTTATTTTTGTTTTTCAACATTTCCTTAGTGATTCGGGGTCTCTTCTGATTCCATACAAATTTTAGGATTATTTGCTCCAGCTCTTTGAAAAATACCAGTGGAATTTTGATCAGAATGGCATTAAAAGTATAGATTGCTCTAGGCAGTATAGACATTTTAACAATGTTTATTCTTCCGATCCAAGAGCATGGAATGGTCTTCTATCTTTTTGTGTCTTCTTCAATTTCTTTCATGAGTGTTCTGTAGTTCCTCGAGTACAGTTCCTTTACCTCTTTGGTTAGGTTTATTCCCAGGTATTTTATGGTTCTTGGTGCTATAGTAAATGGAATCGATTCTCTAATTTCCCTTTCTGTATTTTCATTGTTAGTGTATAAGAAAGCCACTGATTTCTGTACATTGACTTTGTATCCTGCCACGTTGCTGAATGCTGTGTGACTTCTAGTAGTTCGGGGGTGGAGTCTTCTGGGTTTTCCATATAAAGAATCATGTCATCTGCAAAGTGAGAGAGTTTGACTTCTTCATTGCCAATTTGGATACCTTTTATTTCTCTTTGTTGTCTGATTGCTGTTGCTAGGACCTCTAATACTATGTTGAACAAGAGTGTTGATAGTGGGTATCCTTGTCGTGTTCCTGATCTCAACGGGAAGGCTGCAAGTTTTTTCCCATTGAGGATGATATTTGCTGTGGGTCTTTCATAGATAGATTTTATGAAGTTCAGGGATGTTCCCTCTATCCCTATACTTTGAAGTGTTTTAATCAGCCACAGCAACTTCATTCAAGATATGTCTCCAAAGGCAAAGGAAACAAAAGCAAAAATGAACTTTTGGGACTTCATCAAGATCAAAAGCTTCTGCACAGCAAAGGAAACAGTCAACAAAACAAAGAGGCAACCCACGGAATGGGAGAAGATATTTGCAAATGACAGTACAGACAAAAGGTTGATATCCAGGATCTATAAAGAACTCCTCAAACTCAACACACACAAAACACAGAATCATATTAAAAAAATGGGCTGAAGATATGAACAGACACTTCTCCAATGAAGACATACAAATGGCTATCAGACACATGAAAAAATGTTTATCATCACTAGCCATCAGGGAGATTCAAATTAAAACCACATTGAGATACCACCTTACACCAGATAGAATGGCCAAAATTAGCAAGACAGGAAACAACATGTGTTGGAGAGGATGTGGAGAAACGGGAACCCTCTTCCACTGTTGGTGGGAATGCAAGTTGGTGCAGCCACTTTGGAAAAGAGTGTGGAGATTCCTCAAGAAATTAAAAATAGAGCTTCCCTATGACCCTGCCATTGCACTACTGGGTATTTACCCCAAAGATACAGATGTAGTGAAAAGAAGGGCCATCTGTACCCCAATGTTTATAGCAGCAATGGCCACGGTCGCCAAACTGTGGAAAGAACCAAGATGCCCTTCAACGGATGAATGGATAAGGAAGATTTGGTCCATATACACTATGGAGTATTATGCCTCCATCAGAAAGGATGAATACCCAACTTTTGTGGCAACATGGACAGGACTGGAAGAGATTATGCTGAGTGAAATAAGTCAAGCAGAGAGAGTCAATTATCATATGGTTTCACTTATTTGTGGAGCATAACAAATAGCATGGAGGACAAGGAGAGATGGAGACGAGAAGGGAGTTGAGGGAAATTGGAAGGGGGGGTGAACCATGAGAGACTATGGACTCTGAAAAACAATCTGAAGGTTTTGAAGGGGCGGGAGGTGGGAGGCTGGGGGAACCAGGTGGTGGGTATCAGAGAGGGCACGGATTGCATGGAGCACTGGGTGGGGTGCAAAAACAATGAATACTGTTATGCTGAAAAGAAATAAAAAATTAAAAAAAAAAAAAAAGAATATGGAAGCCACCCCAACCCCCATGGTTAAGACTCAGACCTCATTGTTGAAGGCATGGTTGTAGCCCAATGCATGGTGGAGAAGTTTTAAAAGGGCTCAACCAGAACTTGTTCATAGCACTGGACAAGCAGGAAATGCCCTGCTTGAGTGTAGGAGGCCAAAGCTGCAAGTCAACCATTGGGATGCTTCGCAAAACTCAGTGGGAATCTGACCCTGGGAGTGCCTCTAAAATTTGATGGGAAACTGACCACTGGCTGCCATTGGAACTCCATGGGCACAGGGGCCATTGTAAGTTCCCCACACATGCAGCAGGTAGCCATATGGTAGGAGCAAGGAGGGGTACCAGAAAAGGGGAACCAGAAAAGAAAGCCTCTTCCTTCTTCAGCATCTTTCCAGAACACATTTCTAACATAGCTTAACATTGTGCCAGACAATAAATTGGTAACTAGCATAGTTATCTAGTTAGCTAGCTTCTGAGTAGATTTTCACAAGAAATAAATTAAGAATAGCTCTTTTGTTTCATAACAGAAATCACAATAAGTTTACTGTTAGTGTAAAAAACCTTGCCTGGAACTCTGTACTTTCTGCTCAATTTTGCTAAAAATAAAGTCTATTAGAAAATTACCCCTTAGAGGTGTCTGGGTGGCTCAGTCAGTTAAGCCTCCAACTCTTGGTTTTGGCCCAGGTCCTGATCTCATGGTTTGTGAGATCAAGTTGGGATCCACACTTAGCAGGAATTTGCTTGGATATACTCTCTCCCTCTGACCCTTCCTTTCTCTCTCTCTCTAAATAAATCTTTACTTATTTATTATAAATAAATAAATACAAAATAAAATTACCTCTTAGACTTATACATAACCTTGGAAGACATAACCATTTTATACAACAAGTTTCACTTTTATCAAGGAAGCTTCCTTTGTGAGTCATGGGACAGTTATCTCAAACTCTAGCCACCAAACTTGCAGAGTAAATCTGGAGTTCCACACAGATGCTGGGCAATTCCCAAGGATTTTCCAGATGAAACTTACATAATTTTCTAGGTATCTCAGGATTTTAGAGTTCAGTTTAATCTATTATGGAGACAAATGAGAATACAGCAAAGCCAAGTCTCTAGACTAAGAGGTGAAACAGCTAATGAGAAACCAGCCAAAAAGCACAAACCAAGATAAAGTGGATACCAGCAGGTAGGTCATGCCATAGGTCAGAGACAAAAATCCCACTAAAGAGCAAGACAATGGTGAGGTCAAAGGCTTGTTGGATAGTCTGAAGCTATGCTGGGGAATTGAGAGAGCCACAGGAGTTAACGGGGGTGGGGAAAATGAAGAGATATGAGGTCCCAGCATCTAGCAGACATGCTTCTAATAGAATCTCCTCTCATAGCCAGGGAGTTTCTTTGATTAGAGAGCCATTTCAGTCTTTTGCTTCCTGTTTCAATAATTATCAAGATTAGCTGACTCAGAACTCCAATTGAAAAGAAGAAAAGGAAAATCAGATTAATCTGCATTACATAACAGGAAAAAATAGGCATATCACACATAGCAGAAAGAGTACTAAGGACTAGGAACCAGGGGACCAGAGTTTTAGTCTTAAATCTTCTTGGAATAGTGTATGACTTGGCTAAAACCATTCATTTAACCTCTGTGAAGCTCTGCTTTGTTCTTTGTAAAATTGAACTGGATAGCTTCTGAGGGCTAAGTGAGCTATCAACTTTTAGGGGTCTATGATCTGTGTATTCAACTCATGTGAAATGTTGTAGATATGGATTGTTATGAGTCCAGTACTTGCATGCCAATGGGAAATCAGTAAGGAAGGTCATTAAAATATCAGGATAATATGATATAACAAGAAACAGTCCCCAGAAAATTTTGGATAATGTAGATGAAAGTGTTGTCCTCATTCTGTGACTTAGGGAGATGGAGTTCCAACATATAAAAACTGTTGGTTGCTTTTGCTTCTGGCAAGAATTAGAAGTTGTGTTCTTTTGTAACCACCCTGACACTAAGAGATTTGGATAATTGCTTTTTCTCTACTACTGAAATACAGTTCACAAATCTCATGTTTAATTTTTTAACCAGAGGCACTTTTTTTTTCTTAATATCAGAATAAAAGCTTAAAACAGTTTCCAGATCTGTTAAAAACACACACATGGCCTTAAGGGTTTAAAATTTTCTGTTGTTTATTTTCTTCTTCTATGTTTTAATTCTAAGTGTCTTGAAAACAATATTCATAAATTAGCAGATTGATTAGGTCTAACCAAAAGAAAATTCCTTTTCTGCAGGTCAGAAATGGTTAAGTATTGGCAGTTTCATGTGGTTCAACATAAAAAGATTCAGTGATTCATTTTATTTATTAATTATGTTTCCCTTCTCAGTTATATTCTGTATTTTGCCCTCATTTTTAAATTGTTTTATTCAAATTAAATTTAATCAACATATAAGTGTATTATTTGTTTCAGAGGTAGAATTTAGTGATTCATCCATTGCATATAACACCCAGTGCTCATTCCATCAAGTGCCCTCCTTAATGCCAATGCCCATCACCTAGTTACCCCATCCTCCTACTCACTTCCCCTCCAGCAACCCTCAGTTTATTTCCTATAGTTAAGAGTTATTTTATTTTATTGAAATTGTTTTCACCGAAGTTTCCACTAACCTCCTCATTTCCCTATTTTCTTTCTGAACATGCCAGAGAAGTTAAGAGGGAAGGTTCTTTAATCAAGTTGTTGACATTAGAATCCTGGCTCTATTCTTTTTTTTTTTTTTTTTAATATTTTATTTATTTACTTGACAGAGATCATAAGTAGGCAGAAAGGTAGGCAGAGAGAGAGAAAGAGGGGGAAGCAGGCTCCTTGCTGAGCAGAGAGCCCGATGCAGGGCTCAATCCCAGGACCCTGAGATCATGACCTGAGCCGAAGGCAGAGGCTTTAACCCACTGAGCCACCCAGGTGCCTCTCCTGGCTCTATTCTTTATAGCGATGTGAGTTTTTCAAGTTTTTACATCTTTATAGCGATGTAAGTTATTCAACTTCCCTGTGCTTAAATTTCTTTGTATGATAAGGACATATCTAGTGTCTACTTCTTAGGAGTGTTGGAAGGATTAAAGAGGTAGTGAATGTAGCACATATTAAATATAAGTGATTACTATCAACTAAATTTTTAAAACACAAGATACCTTCTAACAATAATTTCTTAAAATATTTAAGCATTTTGGGGCACCTGGGTGGCTCAGTCAGTTAAGTATCTGCCTTCAGCTCAGATCATGATCTCAGGGTCCTGGGATCAAGCCCTGCATCAGGCTCCCTACTCCGTGGGGAGTCTGCTTCTCTCACTCACTCTCCCTCTGTGCTTTCTCTCTCTCTCAAATAAATAAAATCTTTAAAAAAATATTTAAACAGGGCACCTGTGTGGCTCAGTGGGTTAAAGCCTCTGCCTTCGGCTCAGGTTATGATCTCAGGGTCGTGGGATCGAGCCCCCGCATTGGACCCTCTGCTCAGCAGGGAGCCTGCTTCCTCCTCTGTTTCTGTCTACCTCTCTGCCTACTTGTGATCTCTCTCTCTGTCAAATAAATAAATAAAATCTTTAAAAAAATATTTAAGCATTTTAATATTTTCTCTTTTTTCTTTTTTTTATTATTTTATGTTAGTCACCATACAGTACATCATTAATTTTTGATCTAGTGTTCCATGATTCAATTATTGCGTATAACACCCAGTGCTCCGCGCCCTCCTTAACACCCATTTTAATATTTTAGATAAAACATGTAACAATGAGGACATTTTTATTAAAAATAAAAAACATGACGTTAAAGCAAAAGTGTCCCTTGATCACTACTCTCATACAATGTCTTCTCTAGAAGTCCTTTCTGTTATCAGTTGTCTATTGATAGATATGCATACATACTATCTCTATATACCTATACAAAAAAAATGAGTTTAAGAACAAAAACAAAGACAAAACCCAATACATTTTATAATATACTACTATTGTATTAGCTCCAACTGCCATAACAAAGTACCACAGACTGGTGGCTTAAACCACATAAATTTATTTTCTTATAGTTCTGGAGACTAGAAATCCAAGATCAGGTACCAGCATGGTGAGTTTCTGGGAAGAACACTTTCTGGCTTATAGACAAGTGGTTTCTTGCTTTGTGCCCATAGGTGGGGAGAGAGATAGTAGCTCTAAGATGTCTCTTCTTAAGGACACTAATCCCATCCAGAGGACCTACCCTCATGACCTCATCTAAACTTAATTATTACCTAGGGCCTCATCTCCAAGCACTATTGCATTGGGGGGGGGGGTGGTAGGACTTCAACTTATGAATTTTAGAGGGACACGTTCAGTTTATAGCAATCATTTGGGTTTAAAAAAGCATTTATGTATCTACAAATTACCTATTACTATTAACTACTGTTTATTGGTTACGCTAGCAGATAAGGTTTTTGTGCCAATTAGAAAAGGTACTCTGTTCTGGTGGCAAAATGCATAGATTCCCTACCTGAATAGACAAATTAGGAAAAGATGGGGGGACCATGGCAGGCAGCTTGACAAGCAGTGACAAAGCTGAATGCCATTCCCTATTTATACTCCTGGGCCAGCATTACTTTTGCAAAGCACAAACTTCAAAATGATATATAGCACCCCTGCAAATAGATGTACTTATTTTTTTTTAAATAGTGTGTATTATCCACATTTCTTCTAAAATTTAGCCATCTGGAATTTATTTCCAAGAATGATATGACTTAAAATCTGATTTTCATTTTTTGGTCTAAATTGATAGCAAACTCTGTCAACACCAATTATTTAATGATTCATCCTAACCCACTGAATTGAAATGCCACCTTTATTATATATTATACTTCTAATTATACTTTCATATCCATATGGACTCTTGAGTAGATTAAATAAAACTGATCTATATTTATATTTCTACATCGATACTGTGCTGTTTTAATCTGTTTTGCTATCTGATAGAACAAGTGTTCACTCATTATTCTTTTCAAAAATATCTTATTCTTGTGTCTAATTTTATTTTTAAAAATCCTGTTGATTGTTTGCATTGCAATTTTGTTAGAGAATGCTGACATACATACCAAATTTAATCTCCAATCTAGGATCATCCTTCTGGAATAGCTCTCCAGTTCAAGTCTTCTCTCACTTCTGCAAAAGATTTCATAGTTTGTTTGTTTGTTTGTTTTCTGGTGAAGGCTTGGAAATTATTTTGGAATAAGTAGAAATTGATGACCAAGAAGCTGATTCTAAATTTCTTTAGTAGCTGTGTGAGGAAAAGTGTATGAACTAGGAAGTGGAAGTGGGGATGCCAAGGTGACAAATGTTCATCAAGTATTTAGATTGGGTGAAATATGATAACTTGTTTCATTGGGAGTGGAGTTTGAGGGAAGAACAGAGAAAGAAGCATGGTTCTGAATATTATTGAGCTATTTCTATCCTCTTAGGTTAAAAGCTTTAGTTAGTTTTCAGTCTCTTTTATTTTCTAATAAATTTATTTAGCTATGGGTTCCTTTTTTTCTGTGTATCTTTGGCTGTATTCTACAAGTTTTGAAATCGGGTTTCATTATCTAATTTCTAAATAACTTACATTTCATTTTTGATGTCCTAACAATAAATTGGTTGATACTGAAGTGTTTGCCAAAGGCAGGGTTACTGATAGTTTTCAATTTTTTTGATGTGTCTATGTTCCACATCTTTCCATAACAATGTGCAAAAATTTAGAATGGTTTATGGGAAGCTACTGACCTTGCTACTTTTTTTTTTTTAAGATTTTATTTATTTATTTGACAGAAAGAGATCACAAGTAGGCAGAAAGGCAGGCAGAGAGAAGCGGGGGGGGGGGGGGGGAGAGGGAAGCAGGCTTCCTGCTGAGCAGAGAGCCTGATGCAGGGCTCGATCCCAGGACCCTGAGATCATGACCTGAGCTGAAGGCAAAGGCTTTAACCCACTGAGCCACCCAGGCGCCCTGACCTTGCTACTTTTAACATTAAATAAATAATACCTCTTTATTGAAGAACAACTTATATATTACAAACTCCCTTGTTTTCAGTGTACAATTAAATGATTTTTAGTAAATTTGTATAGGTGTACAACCCTTGCTATAGTCTAGTTTTACATCATGATGTAAATGCTTTACAACATCCCAGGAAGGTCTCTCGTGCCCATTTCCATTAATTCCTGATCCTATTCCCAGCCTGAAATGACCACTAATCTCTTTCTGTCTCAGTAGATTTGCTTTTTCTGGCTATCTTATATAAATGTAATGCATCTGGGTTCTTAGCATAATGTTTTTGAGGCTCACCCATGTTATACCATGTATTATTTTTTTCCTTTTATTTCCAAATAGTATTCCATTTCAGCATTACTTTTTTTTTTTTTAAAGATTTTATTTATTGATTTGGTAGAGATTACAAGTAGTCAGAGAGGCAGGCAGAGAGAGAGAAAGAGAGGAGGAAGCAGGCTCCCCGCTGAGCAGAGAGCCTGATGCGGGGCTTGATCCCAGGACCCTGAGATCATGACCTGAACTGAAGGCAGAGGCCTCAACCCACTGAGCCACCCAGGCACCCCTCAGCATTACTTTTTAAATCTGTTTTGCTAGGGCAATATATGTTTTTTCCTGGTGGTGAGAGATTAATGTATGCAGGATGATTAACCAAGTAGGGTTCAAAATTTATATAAAAGCATGATATGAATTCTGTAAAAGACTTTACTTTGTACTGAGGTCAAGTATTTACTCACACCACTCCCAAATGTGTGAAGAATAATAACGGATCTCAACTTCTATATGAGACCACTTCCTGCAGGGTAGTGAAGAAAGATGAAAACTTTTCAATTAAAAGTCATCTCAAGCACTTTCATTTCAAAATTATCTCATTTTAGATTATCTCTACCCATTTAGTGGTGTAAAATACCAACTCCAGACCGGTCAGGTAGCCTCCTTCAATGGAAGGATGTAATGCCTGGTTAGCCTATAGGTTCTGACACCCTTCAGGGTCCTCATTCCCCTATGCAATTTCATCCCATCCTTCTATCTCCCCAGGGGACAAGGCAGTACTATCCAGTAGAAATATACGCTAATCACACATATAATTTAAAATTTTCTCATAGCCACACTTAAAGATGTAAAAAGTGACAGGTGGAATTGGCTTTTTTTTTTAAGACGTATTTATATATTTGAGAGAGAGAGAGAGCGAGAGCAAGAGAGCAATTGAGCAAGCATGGAGAGAGGCAGAGGGAGAGGGAGAATCTTAAGCAGGCTCCACACCTAGCAGCACAGACCTCAAAGGGGATGTGATCTCACAATCCTGAGATCATGACCTGAGCTGAAATCAAGAGCCAGGCACTTAACCGACTGAGTCACCCAGGGCCACCCACAATTTTACTTTTAAGTAATCTGTACATGCAAGGTGGTGCTCGAACTCAAAACCCTGAGATCCAGACTTGCATGCTCTTCTGACTGAGCCAGCCACGTGCCCCTTTACAGAGCATTCTTCATGTGAGACATGCACAGGGAGGAGAAGAAAACATCATTGCTTCTCATTACCATTGAAGGTTGTGGAGTAAATAAGCAGAAATTAGATCACCGTTCAATGCACGGGACCCTCTCTCCTCTTGTCATTATGACATTTTGTAAACACTTATTAAAATGTTCAGTTTCTAACTTCTCTGAAGTTCACTCTCTGAAGTGCAGCTAACATATATTCTCCTTCCATATTTGTCAATTATTATTTTTACAAGGATGTATGTAAATCTGACCTTTCAATTATTTATATTCATTGTTGTTCCTTGCAATTTAATAAAAAGCCTGCCTGTCCCACTTACCTCCCTTGTAGTAACTTTAACATATTTTAATTTTTAACTATATGCTCTGGAGGATAATTTAAAGATTTCTAAAGTAGACTTCCTTGGCTAAGTAGCCCCTCTGGATAACATTTCTTAACCAGAAGACTGAATGAAGCTTGCATGACCAACAGATGGAAGGTAAGGATATAAGAACTTCATTGGTCAATGCTAGTGTAATACTAGGGCCCCAGTTGCATTCTTTGCTAGAACAGAAAAAGTCCTGAAAGTCCTGATGCGTAGGCCAGGACCCAAACCAATTAAATCAGAACCTGTGGCAATGGGATTTTGGTCCCAACAGTTTATGAAAATCTTCAGGGGATTCTAAAATGCAGTGAAGTTTGAGGACTATTATACTAGACCTCTTTTTATACTTTTTGAAGTCTGGACCCAAATCTTCTATTGGATTCTTGAGAAGATCCCACTTTTTGTAGACCCGCCTCTGAATTTTTTTCTTCTGATCCTATTCCCTCATTGAAATAGTCCAGGGAAGTCATGGAAATGAAACTTTATATTCATGGAGGAGTTTATCAATTCAAGAATCCTCTGCAAGCAAAAATCTTGCATGTTTCTGTCTAAGCAAACGTGTATGTGTGTGCATACGTGTGCATGGGTGTGTGTTTAATGGAGAAATTATTATTTAGTTGTTTAGTTATTTAGTTATTGTTTCCAAAAGAAAGGAGTTTTTCTTTGTTGCAAAACAGTACATATTTGAAGTTTAAGATGGTGATGACCATTTGGGAAGGAAGAAACTAGAGCCAGCTGCCTTTCTAACACAAAATTGGCCTTGTTAATCTAGTGTGTGTTTGGGGGTGCTTGCCAACAGCAGGGAATTGACAATTATTGCATTTTCTAAGTAGTAAAACCAGATGTTTCTATTTTCCGTGTCTTTTCTTAACAATATGCAAAATTCAGCATGTTGTATTAGAAGACATTAAGGACATTTAAAGTGGGTTCACAGTCTAATCTGTGATTTTTAAAGAGTATGTTTATTAGGGTGACTTTAACAGAAACTTTACAAACATTTGTTATGTTTTTGCTTCTCAGCAAGAGATTTCCCAAAATTAGTGGAATGCTCTTGTTCATTAAATCTCTGTCAACCAAATCTCCATTCCAAGTAGATGTGCCAAATGATGCCGACCAAGGATCACTGTGAGGCATTAAACAAATAGAGTTCTTAGTAAGACTGTCTGTTTTGTCTTTTAAAGGATATTAGAAATGTTTCACAAGTTAAAAATTTAAAGATTGAAATAGAATCCACTGGTAGCCAACATGCTATTTTCCAACTCATAGAGGTAATTCTGTCAAAAATAATAATACTGAGAACCTGCTCATCAGTATAACATAATGAATTATGACGTGTGTGTGTGTGTGTGTGTGTGTATGTGTGTGTGTATTTTCATACATTGGAACATGAATACACAGATTATTTGACTTAATTGTAATGGTCCCTGAATGAATCTTAGCTGAGCAAGCATAAGAGGGAGGCTAAGAAGTTTATGAACAAAGCAATGTATAGTAATTTTAATGTGAAAATAAATAAGCAAGCTTGTGCCAGCGGGCAGACGGAGCACCAGCTGGGCAGAGATGGCTCAGCTAAGGGTCATTGTAGAGGTCTTGGATGACGATTTATCTCCTGATCATCAAGTCCAGCTTTAGATTTATGATCCTTACCAAACCACAACAATCCGAGAGCATCTTTTGTTAGTACTTTGGGTTGCTTTATTTTATTGTTTACAACTTTGATTTTTGATTTTAGAAATCTTTGCTCATTAAAAAACTACAGGCTTTCTACCATATGCCACGTTGATCTGTCTGTTACAGTTACATGCTTAGGACATAAAGTGGAATGTCAGCAGGTATGTGTTTGGTAGAGGGCTGGCAATGTTCAGAACCCCTGATAATGCGTTTTTTATATAAAATGTGCATTATTGCTTCCTTTTAGTACCCTTTTAGCATTATTTGTCCTTCATATGTATGTATCAATGAAGTGACCACAGATGCTACCATTTCAAATAGGATAGCTAGATGCTGTGGTTTTCTCAAGAATCACTTACCTCATATTCTCTCCACAGGAACACAGACTTTTATCTTGCCTTATTAATTATTAATTAATTAATTAATTGTAATTATTAATGAATGCTACAGATATTCAAAAATTTCTTACTGGGGGTTGGGTTGTTTTGAAACTGCATTGCCTTTCTCCCATTCAACATTTGTACCAATATGTACAGGCAAATAATTTGCTATGTCATTTCTACAGCAAAGGGATGCTAGTCCTCTGATGCCCCACACAGTATTTTTGAGTGAGGGGACAAACACTCTTTAGGTTACTGAGGTTTTTATTGCTAACTCCTTAGTTAGGGAGTTTTACTAAGGACTTTCAGGTAATGAAATACGGACCTATTAGGCATAAATTCTAGGAAGATTTTCTAAAGCTGTGGGGCTAGGTAGGCAGAAACTTAGCAAGCATGGTTAAATGAAGGATGTATAAAGCCATGGGCTAGGAGAAATGTAATGGTAGCTTTCACAAAATAACACCACTGTGATGGATACAATATAGCTTCGAGCACTTGTTTATCCTTCCTTCCTTTGCTTGGAACTACTGTAAGGCACGCACGCGTGTGCGCACACACACACACACACACACACACACACAGCTATCAGATGATATTAAATAGTAATTACTTAGTGAAAGGAACATGTTTATAATCTAGGTTGTTTTCTTATTTTATGTATTTTAATATGAGTTTTACAGAGTCTTGTAATTTTAGAGCCGGGCAGAATCTTGGAAAGCACCTAGCCCAGACTTCTTGTATTAACTAGGGTTCTAGTTTGCAAATATAAGAAACCATTTCTGCTTGAATTTTGCAATAAAAATATTTTATATTAAGGTAGCTTACAGAATCAGTTGCAGACCTGAGCTTAGAAAATGCTTGGGAACAACCGAGGCTGGGAAGATAAGAAGAGTCAAGGCTGTACTCCAGCTCCCTGCACAGAATCATCCCAGCAAGTCCAGCCACTGACCACCAGATGCCATGGCTTGCGCCTCCTCCACTGCCATCTCTGGATTCTGGACATCCTAGTTGGCAGTGCTGCTTTTAATCATACCCCTGCCTTGCTGCTCTGCCAGGAGTCTTCACAGTGTCTCCACAGGCCCTGCTTTTTTAAAAAAAAATTTATTAATATATAATGTATTATTTGTTTCAGGGGTAGAGGCCTGTGAATCATCATTCTTACACAATTCATAACACTCAACATAACACATACCATCCCAGATGTCCATCCCCCAGCCATCCTATCTCTTCTACTCTCTTCCCCTCCAGCAACTCTGTTTGTTTCATGAGATTAAGAGTCTCTTATGGTTTGTCTCCATCTCTGGTTTCATCTTGTTTCATTTTTTCCTCTCTTCCCCCATTATCCTCTGCCTTGTTGCTCAAATTCCACATATCAGTGAGATCGTAGGATACTTGTCTTTCTTTGATTGACTTATTTCGCTTAGCATAATATCCTCTAGTTCCATCCACATCATTGCAAGTGGCAAGATTTCCACTTTTTTGATGGTTGCATAATTTCCATGGTGTGTGTGTGTGTGTGTGTGTGTATACACACACACATACCACATGTATATATAAATACACCGCATTCATCTGCCAATGGACATCTACACAGGCCCTGCCTCTTTGCATCACTGGCTTCCAAGTGAAGCACCCCTGGGCTGAACTAGGTCAAATGCTCATGAGCTAGTTGCAAAGGTGGGAAAGCAAGTATCTGACATCATTTTATAGATTTCTTCAAAGGAAGGAGAGGGATTCAGAAGCTGAGAAAAGAAAAGGAAAGAAAAGTAAAAAAAAGGAAGTTCTCTTACTGTCTATAACTGTAGTTGGCAAAATCAATAGACTTTTCTTTTTATACTACACTGCCAAAAAAATTTCCTTCCACCTAACACTCTGATTAATAGATATAACTCTAAGAGATATCTTTTTGCCTTATTGTCCTCTGGTTCTGTTATGATCCATCCAAATATTCCATGACCTATGGAATAAATTTTAGTTTACTACCAATAAACATGTCTTAAGTAAAATTATAAGGAAAAGAGAAATGAAGAAAGCAGACAGAAAACTCGTATATATACAAAATGAATTCAGGATTTGGGATCTTTCTTGGGCTAGTGATCTGCATTGTGGTCCTCTCTCCTGATGCTGGGCAGTGGTGGTGAGCTGCAGCTTCCAGTCAGCCACACAAGAGTAAACAATTGATAGATACACTTATACTCATACAACCATTCCTTTTTTCACTTTTAGTATAACATTTAATAAATTATATGAGTTACTCCTACACCTTTTTAGAAAATAGGCTTTGCGTAAGACAATTTTGCTCAACTGTAATCTAATGCAATTGTTTTGAGCACATTTAAGGTAGGTGAGGCTAAGCTATGATGTTTCGTAGGTTAGGTGCATTAGATGCATTTTCAAATGATAATATTTTCAACATATGATGGGTTTATTGAGATGTAACCCCATTGTAAGTCAAGGAAGATCTGTATTTATACATATTATATGTATGCATATATATGTATGTGTATGTGGCAGGTGATGAACACCTTGAGTAAACAGTCAAGATGACAATTCAAATTTGTGATTTTTCTTTTCTGCTAAGCGTTACATTTGCTCGTTGCTTTCAGCCAGCATCTTGGCTGGGTGAGGTTCTTTACCCAATGGGTTGATTTACACTGGCTTGTATATGATAACTTTTACCACTGGCCATGCAATACCGGAAGGTATCTTAGGAGCTCCTTGGATTCCATCTCCTTCTTGCCTCTATTAAAAAACAGCATTCTTATTTCCCTCTGATGCCAACTGTTCCACCACTGTAACCTCCTTTTCTACCTGGTTACTTAGTGGTATGATAAATCCCAAAAGGCAAATATTTGTATCAGCTCCCAATTCAATGTAACCATTGTTATCCTCCTAGTGACAGTATTCAAAGTTAAAACCAGGAGAGATAAGGATTTCAGGGATGGGAAAAAGAGATTTTGGAAATGGGCCTTTAGGGCTAATAATGAAAAGCACCATTCCCTCTGTACGTGATCTGGCTGTGTTGAGAAACAGCACAATATATTGGCCAATACTTCAGAACAAAACCACCTCCTGTAAAATAGCACCCAAGCTCACGAAATACTATCTCACAGCTATGACGTATCTGAGTCTTCAAGAGGCCATTTCTTTGTTCAATAAGAACAGCAGCATATGGGCTTCAGCCCACTGCCTTACTTCTTACACAGTTAAGGGAGTTTCTTAGGAAGAAGCATCATCTAGTGGGATGTACTAGGAGTGCACAAACAGTGCACATGTGGTATACAGGGAAAGAAAGTCCAAATTCTTCTTGCCTTTCCCATTACAGAATGAGTGTGATACAATGTTATAACCAGCTAACACTGTCTAATTCCCCTGGTGTATTTTACCCTGTCAAGGGCTCATACTGACAGCAGCCAGATCAGTCTTGATAAGGATAAATTCATGTACCTGAGAAATGTATGTCTTGTTCCCACCATTGTGAGAATTTTATTATGAGCCCATTGAACAAGTACCCATTTGCCAGGGAAGAAGACTGACACACTTATAGCAGATCATCTCTTCTACCTAATTCTTTAAAACCACTCATAAATTATTCCCACAATATGAACCAGTCCATTAGGTCCATCCACATAATCTCTCTGGATCTTCCCGTTACAAATCCTCCAATCTCATTCCTTCAATATCCCTAACCAGCTGACCAAACTATTCACTAGTGTCTACAAATTATTAATTCATTATTTATTCATTTACTTAAAAATATTTGAGTACCTAATGTGTGGCAGTCACTCGTCCTTAACCTGAGGTAAAGTGTACACTGAGACAGTCCTCTTAAAATTATACCCACATGGAAAATTTCACTTTTTTACCTTGTTTTAGGAATTTTTTCAGAGCAGAGCTATCCACCATAGCTGTCTACTTCTGTTTGGGGCCAGTTTTTGTGTAGACCTGGCTATAAAACTGGCTCATTTTTCCCTTCTCCAGTCAACTAGTTGTTGGGAATGCCCCTTGGGCCAGATGTGTGTGTTGAGAGGGAGGTCAGCGTGGACAGTGACATACCTGTTCATACAAATTATCTGTGTCTTCTGGTCATGCTCATCCTCAAGCTCAATCTGCTTTCGTTTCAGTAGTCTTTGCTGCCAGTTACGTCCAGCTTTATGGCCGGGTGTCTCAGATAGCATCCAGCTCATTATGAGTAGCTGAATCTCATTGTCACCTGCTGTCTTAAAGTCAAAAGTCCAGTTGATACCCATCCTCATCTATAAAAGGTAGACTAAAAAATAATACCTATCTCATTTGGATTTTTATGAGAAATTAAAAAGTTAAAACATGGAAGCAGTTACAAGATGCCTACCACATTGTGCCTGCTTGACAAATGGTAGTTATAGTAATTATCATGGTCCCTCTGTAAACCAAGAGCTAGTTCTTCAAAGAAAAATCACAACTTTCAAAGAAGGCCTGAGTATGCTGTCGAATCCTGAAGATCTCACTAGCCAAGCTCTATCGAACATTCTGATCATCCAGAATACATCAGTGAATCCATGGTGTCATGGGGCCACGTGGCATTGCTGTCTGCACTGTGGCTTAGATCAGTGGGACAGCTTTCTTTTTCTTTGGCCCCTTTTCAGAACTGTAGCTTTTCAGGTCACCCACTAAACTGACTAGAGAGGCATTCTCAAATGCTGATTTTGCTGCTTTCTAAATCCAAAGAGTATCACCCAGCATTACAACTTTTTTTTCTTTTTGAAGTGGAAAGTAGTACCACGTGTCTTTTACTTTGAACTAGAATTAAGAAGATCTATATTGAAATGTCTACCCTACACTTCCTGTCTCTCTGATCTTAAGCTGGTTATTTACCTCTCTGAACACCCTACGTGGTTGTTATCAGATCAAGGGAAATAACAGTACCTGGATTAAAATACTTACTTGGTAATATTAGTTCCCCTCCATACTCTCCTCCTTACTGATAATGTTTAACCAACTGTTGCCTGGCTTTGCCACATGGATGTCTCTCTGGCACTTCAAATTCTCCATGCCCCAGATCAAGCTGTTCATCACCCCTTCTAATCTGTTCTTCCTCCACTGTTTCCTTTCGGGTAATCGATACCACTACTCACTCCACTGCCTAGGTGACTCCTCCCTCTCTCACTTCACGTTCTCATAGCCAAAGGCTTAGTGAGTCCCATGAATTTACCTTTTGAATATTGATCCCTATGGCTATCCTGATCAGCCTACTATTATCTCTCACCAGAATTAAGGCTCTAACTTCTCACTATTTCATCCTTGCCTGCAATGCAAACACATCCAGTCACGTGATTCTGATACCAAAACCCCTTCAGTGGTTTATCTTCACACTTCTGACGAAGCCCAGATGCCATGATATTGCTTATGAGATGACCATGGTCAGACTACTTCATCTTTTACTTCCCACCTGACTCCTATGCATCCTACTCCTTTTTGGACTACTACACTCTACCAGTTCCTGAAGGACCCAGGTATTTCTTTTGCCTCCGCTGGCTCTTCAAACTGTTTCTTCCGAGAACACTCTTGTAGCTAATTTTTACTCCTTCATGTCTTGGCTCAAATGTGATTTCCTCAGAGGACCTCTCTGGCCCCTAAACAAGGTTATGCCTTCTTAATACATGTTCTCATGGGCCTGTTGTGATGAACTGTTGTTACAATCCACCCCACAACTTATTGGCATGGGATAACAATGATGTTATTATTATGCTTATGGATTCATTGGGTCAGGAGTTTGGACACGTCCCAGAGAGAATGGCTTTTCTCTGCTCCATGATGTCTGGACTATCAGCCTAGAAGGCATGAATGGCTGGGAGTGACTTGAATACCTGGAGCTGGAATACTCTGGTGAATTCCTCTTTCATTTGGGCTGGGATGACTAGAAAGCTGGGAGTAGCAGGAAACTATTAGCTGGAGCTCTGCCTGGTCTCTCTCTGAAGCTTGACTTCTTCAAAGCACAGTGGGCTCAGAGTAGCTGGACTTCCTATAGGGTACCTCAGGGCTCCAGAAACTCATCTTCCAACAAACAAGGCAGAAGCCACAGGACCTAGAAATCACATAGTGTTATTTCTATTTTATCTATTGGTCAAAGCCCAACCAGATTCAAATGAAGAGAATTTAGCCCCAAACTCTCAACAGGAGAAATATCAAATAATTTGTCATCATGTTTATTTATTTTTTTAAGAGATTTTATTATTTGAGAGAGAGAGAGCACACACAGGTGGGTGGAGGGGTACAGGAAGAGGGAGAAGCAGACTCCCCGCTGAGCAGGGAGCCAACTTGGATATGGGGCTGGATCCCAGGACCCTGAGATCATGGTCTGAGCTGAAGGCAGACACTTAACTGACCTCCGTCATCATGTTCAAAGACCATCACAATGCCCTATATCTACACAATCTCAACACCCATATTTTAATTGTAATTACTAATTATATTTTTATCTTTTCCAACAAATTATAAATTCTATGAGGAAAGAATCTGTGTCTATACCATAATATCCTCATATTTGGCACATTGTAAATGTAGATAGATAACACACAGTCTCAATAAATAGTCATTATATGGGAGAATGCTTATAACTAGCATAAAGCACTATTTGGGGAATGATAGGGCCTCAGTTTACTGTAGGTGAATGAGCCACACTGGTCTTTGTTGTAGTTAAACTAGAGGAATATGAATTGCCTCACTCTTACAATTATTTATCTTTGCCCCTTTTTTTCTTAAGAAGAGTGCCATTTCAAAGTGTCAGGCCTAAGTGTTAAGTGTCATAAATCTTAAAAGTTACCTAGTTCAATGATTTCAATTTTTGAATCTTGTGTTCACTAAGTGGTCATATACCCTACGTATGTGTGTATCTCCGGATACTGAACTTGCTATCTTCCAGGACAGTCCATTTCATCTTTGGACAGCTCTTGAATTTTTTTCTTTCCCTCTTGTTATTTCTTTAGTTTTTGGTAGTAAGCCCAGCTCTGTCTCAGCTTCCATATATTAATTCTCCTTCTATTGCTTGAGAGTAAGCGAAAAAGTCTGAACCTTCTTTTCCTTGACAACCATTTAAATACTAAGAAAAGTTATGTATTTCTCCTTCCCCGTCTCCATCTCCATCCTTATAAGCCCTTCCTTTTCATAAGCTCTTCTTGGAGAGGTAGGTTTTCAACTCATTTGTCATTTGCAGGGAAGGAGGGGCTTAGGGGAAAACCCTCACTGGCCAAAGGGACCCATCATGATTCAGCACATGTCATGGTTCAGGGTCACTATGGAAATATTATCAAAGGATAGAAATTATTGTAAGTAAAAGTTATTACTTAGAAAGTTATTTGTGTAAGTATCTAACATACATTTATTTAAAAAAGACAAGTTTACATCTACAGGCAAACTAATTTGATTGCACAGAGGTGTTAACATGACATAAATCTGCCATGGCAAGGTCCCAGTGTAAAGACAGTGGATGAGGTGACTTCACTTGCAGGAGGAAATAAATGAGAAATCATCTAGTCCAGGTGGATCCTGGGCTGATAGACCAAGATTCTAGTTGTTATTACCTACATTATGACTTCTCCTAATTACAGTGATTCCTAACTTAGAACAGCCTTACTATTTAGAGGAACTGATGGACTTCTTGGATCTTGGAAGTCTGGGAAGAGATTTACTATCTGTTTGATGGTTTGAAAGCACAAAGCTGCTAAGCCCTGTCACCCCATTCAGAGGAGGAGCCCCTTTCCTTTACCAGAGCTAAGTGAGGCAGCTAAAAGGCAGTCAGCACAAAGGCACAATTGTAAGTTTTTCCCTTTTGTTTTCTGGGTTGAACCACATCTACCCTTCTCTCTACTTTTTGTATTGTCTGTAAGCAAAGAATATTTTTTACATTTTTAAATGGTTAGGGAAAAAAGATCATGTTATGTGAAAACTATATGAAATTTCAGTTTCTGTGTCCATAAAGCAATGTTTTATTTGAACACAACCATGTTCATTCATCTGTCTGTGGATGCTTTTGTATGCCACAATGACACATATAGCAACTGCATGGCCCACAGTGATAAGGACATACAGTGACTATATGGACAACAGGCCTGAAATATTTATTATCTTACCCTTTAAAAAAAGTTTGCTGATCCTAGGTCTAGTGAGATTGTAGAAGGGAAGGGCATTAATGCTGTTGTTTTTTGCAAAATATCCTTATGTATTTGGGTTCTATCCTTAACTAGCCTCTAGATAAATTGAACTGGAATGAAGGAAAGCTAGGAAAAGCTGACATTCTACTCAATCCAAAGCACCATCCTTTCCTCTGAGTACATTCTTTTTTGTCTATTCCCTTTCACATTAAAGCACTTAGAGCTCTAGGTACGCTCTACCCCTTTGCCAAAGCAGAGCACAATTAAAGCTTCTTTCCAGCACAAACATCTTAATTAATCTTGCCCAAGGTGACAAAGCGTTTATGCGTGTGTATGTGGATCTCTTTTAAAAAATCTATATTAAACTCATGATTTTCTTTCTCTTTTTTCTCCACCTCTAACTTTTGATAGGGTTTCAAATTTAAGGACGAGTTGCAAAAATGGTACAAAGGAATTTCTACCCAGATTTACGAACTTTTAGTATTTTGCCCTATTTGCTTCATCACTTGTACTCTTGCTCTCTCTCTTTCCCTCCAGCCCACCCCTCACACGGAGGTCTGCCATACACGATTAGAAGAGAGTTGCAGGCAAGCAGCTGGGGTTGCTGTGCTTCCGTTCCCTCCCCAGCCCCCTGTCTCCATGCCCCCTGCTGCAATGAGCTTCCTTAAAAGTTTCTTGCTGCCAGGCCCAGCTGAGGGGCTCTGTGCTGCACAGCAAGGCATCCCAGCACCCCTTACCTGGCTGAGAGCCATCTGTCTTGGTTAGACGGCCCTGGATTAGGATTCTCACAGGAATACCCCACCAGTAGTGTCCAGGGACCTAAATGCCTATCCACGAGAGTATTTGTATGTTATGGTGAATGCCAGATCTGGGGAAGAATCAAAAGAATCTGTTGCTGAAGAGAAGACAGTGATGATAATGTTGAACCTCTTGCTGAATTTAGATTTGTGCCTAGTGATAAATCAGCACTGTTCACTGCACTGTGTGAATGCCAGGCTTTGCATCCAGATCCCTAGGATGACAATTCAGATGATTGTGATGGAGAAGAATAGGCTATGGAAGCTCAGGAACAAGCGCAGGGAGACATCCCTTCATTTTACACCTATGAAGAAGGATTATCTCATTTAACAGCAGAAGGCCAAGCCGCATCGAAGAGATGAGAACGAATGCTTTCTCTGTCTGTGCGCAGTCTGTGTAACATGGCTGGAGTCTGGACAAGATTCAGTAAGGGACTGTGAAGACGGGGTGGAGGTAGCTACTACACTAACGGTTGCTGGACAGTTTGAGGATGCAGATGGTGATCACCGAGAATGATTTATGCAGCTGTGAGATTCTACTCCTCGCTGTAGGAAAGAACTGGGTGCCTCTTATGTGCAGTCGGTGCTGACTAAAGGCTTTTTGCTTCTCCAAAATTTATCTGAACCAATTCTTTTTTGAGAAAGACTATACTGAGACAAGAACTTGTTGCCAGCAGAAGAAACTATGATCTTTATTAACAAAGGTGAATTAACCAAGAGGGTATTTGTAGTTTATCATCTACCACAAAACTTTCTGTGTATAGGTCCCCTCTGAGTAGGCCTATACTTCCTGCCTTCACTCTAGGGATCTTCTGTAACCTCGCAGGTCCACACGTTGAGAATGCGCAGGCGTTTGAAGGTGTAGGTAGACTGGATGGGAAGAAGGGAGGCTGAGTCCAAGCTATACCCCTGTACAGCCTAAGCATTCCCTCACACCTTAGAAAGAAAGACAAAAAGATCTCAGAGAAACTCTGGCCTCTGCTCATTCTCCACAGGGGGAATGGTCTTTTCACTAACTGGGGACCCAGGTTAATTCACTCAGGCATCTTCAGGGAGCCTTTTGGCAAACATCCTAACCACATATACTACCACTAACACAAGTGCTTCTTACTAGCCTTTACTCCTTTTGCCATGTATCACCAGTCTCTTTTGTTATAACCTGTTAGGTTATATTCTTTAATTTCTAACCTCTTAGGTTGGTTTCCATAACAACAGTGAAATTGGGATGAAGTCCTAAGAGTACTTTGGATGATGATTGTCTTGTCTTTGTAATAGTTTAACAAATCTAGGTTTACTAAAAAATTGAAAAATTAAAAAAAAAAAAAGAAAAGAAAGTCGCAGATACCATGAAGTCTCACCACTAAATATTTTGGCATGACTTAGCTAAGAATAAGGATAATCACCGATGTAACCACAATACCATTATGTTAGCTAAGAAAATGAGCTTAGGCTGTTTTATTTTGTCATCTCATAAATGTTGAAGACATGATAGATTTAGAAACTGGCACTTTTCAATCTCCAATGTAGTAATTATTTCAGGTGAAGGCCATCAATAGATAGTAAAATCTTTAGATGGAAGAGTTTTAGATGGTAAATAGGATATTTACACAGAGCCCAAGTATCACTCCATGAATTATTTACTCAATGAAAAGAGGGGGGAAACATGCCTGTACAATGAGGAGATCTGGCTATCACCACTTTAATTAAGTATACAAACAGCATCACTAGTGGAGGACTAATAATCTCCTGAAATGATGCAATATGAAATACATCATCTTTGTGCCAAAAATACTTTATCCCAATCTAATAAATTTTCTGGTATAGGAATCAGCAAAGATTTTTTAGAAAGAGACAGACTATGATTATTTTAGGCTTTGTGGGCCATGTGGTCTCTTGTCACCACTGCTCAACCTGCCCCAGGAAAACAACTATGGACAATATGTAAACTAATGGGTGTGGCACTGTTCCAATAAAACCTTATTTACAAACATAAAGTGGGGGATTGGATTTGGCCTATGAGTTATATAGTTGATCAAGTCTTGTTTGAGACCTAACTTAAAGGAAAGTCAGGGGGGAAGAGGGATGACAGGAAAGGTTTAGATACCAAAAGGAAATAATCAGACAAATCCAAAACGATGGATATGCCACAAAACAACTTTAAATGCTTCAAAAAAGTCAGTGTCATGGGTAAAAGTGATGGAACTGTTGACTGCTCAGCCTAAAATAAACTAGTGAGGCATAAGAATCAGTTTGTGTGTGTAGATCTAGATAGATCTAGCAATCATCCTTTTTACACACCATGCCACTAAATCCTGTCTCCACATCCCTGATGATTTTTTGGACCATTGTGCAGAATCATTTGGTTATCCTCTCTCTTCCATTAGAATGATCTGCAATCACATGGAGCACTGGGTGTGGTGCAAAAATAATGAATACTGTTATGCTGAAAAAAATAAAAAATTAAAAAAAAAAAAAGAATGATCTGCAATCACTACCAGAATGACTTGCTTGAGAGTGTCTCAACACTTCTGGGTTGCTTTTCAGAGTCTTGTGACATAAAATCAATCCTATTTTTCTCTAAACTTCTGATTAAAATAATTAAGAAAGCAAGTTTATGAAGAGTGAGGGAGGCAGAAAAAAAACAACAAACACCACCTATGCTTTAATCACCAATCTTTAATTATTATCTGTCACAAGTAGGAGGTTTGTATCATTTAACCCTTTTATTCCCAAAGGTAAGGTAAAGAAAAATTTGCTTGTTCCTAATAACAATCTAAGTAGATAACTGTATTTTTACTAATAAGGTGACCTTCCTTATTCACCTGCCATTTTCCTATGAGACATGACTTGGAATTAAAATCTCAATTTATTTCACAAAAGGCCATTTAAAACTACTAAGTTCTGTTATAGGGAAATAACTTCAAAACA
The DNA here is from genome assembly GCF_902655055.1 of Lutra lutra. Lineage (NCBI taxonomy): Eukaryota > Metazoa > Chordata > Mammalia > Carnivora > Mustelidae > Lutra > Lutra lutra. The sequence continues at coordinate 56,263,064 of NC_062280.1, read as the reverse complement.
ACTTACCAGCTCAAAACTGGTTTTAAATTAAAATCAACATATCTTTTTAGTTGAAAATATTTAAAAAACAGTTATTTCCCAAGCTTAAGTTATCATATTTTAAAATTTAAAATAATTAATAAAATAAATAAAAAATAAATAAAAAATAAAATAATTAACATCATTAGTATCATATGCTTTTGAGCAAACTAATAAAGCCAAGTAAGATTTCTTATAGATCAACATTTTTTTCCCCCAGTTCACACCTTACTGCCATGACAGTCTTCGGTTCTCCCGGCAAAGCCTGTACATGACTTTAGAGCAAATGTCTTTACGTTCAACTAATCTTCACTAGTCTGATCATCCCTGCCTTTATTTTTCCACTCTTGCTTTGGTTTCCTGTCTTAATAAGTCATCTTTGTGAGGACAAACCTGTTTCAAAATCAAGGCTTAATTTCCCTCATCACAATGAAAGTTTCTCCTGCTTTTGTTCCTTAGGGGAGGAGATGTTTTTGAACTTCACAGTGGCTTTTCAGTTTTGTTTAACAAAGGGCTGAAGCGTGTGCTACCAATAACATACAAAATCAAACAAGACAAATTTAAACCCAGTTCACTGTTTCTGCCTTTTTTATCCTACAGATCATTCTTATAGGATGGTAGTTTTAAAGTCTCTTTTCCAACCTGTAAAATAGACCTTGAGGCCACTACAAGTATTGCCTGAAAATATTAGCCAGAAAGTTCAACAGAAATCCCAGACACCAACTAGGAAAGAAAGCAAAAACATGACTTGGCATGTGTACAAAATCATCATAAATTTGTATTTGGGAGACTGAATTATTCCTAATGTGATTCAGAAAATGATGCCTATAATGACCATGAAATCAAGTCATTCTTGTAAGAGTTGCCAGAGTTGATGGATGGAACCTCGAGTATGGAATATAGTGGTGATATTATTATTTAAATCTATTAACCTATTTAATTTATAAGTTTAATAATTATAACTGAATGCCTACTATGTTGGAAAAGAGTGATGAACAAAAAGGACCGTCCCTGTTTTCAAGGACCTGACAGTCTAATGAGGAATTCAGATATTCTTGGTGAAGGCAAGCACAAATACAATGGGAACAAATGGGAGCGGTAGGAGGTGGAAGGGGGAGTCAGGAAGTCTTCATGGTTGAAGGAAACTTCTTCCAGAAATGGGAAATACCTTTCTGCCAAATACCCATGGCCATTTAAAGGAACTGACAGTGATTTGGTATAGTTGAAGCATATGATTTGGAGTGGGCTAGGGAAAGGTTGTGGTGAAAGAAAAGATTAAATGGATAAGTTGAATCCAAGTTATGGGAAGTCCGTAGAAGTCTTACATCTTATAGGGTTTGAGTTCGGTAAATTCTGACTTTTAATTTATTAATTATAATTAATTGAATTAAACAATTAAAACATTTAGTGGCTTATACTTTTTCTATTTCCAAAAGGATTTTAATATATGCATAGAGATTTAACAAATCTAGAATACTAGAAGAAAAAAGAACTAGGGAAGTAATTACCATGGGTGGGTTGTACTTATTAATGCATAAATGGCTTTAAAATGGGATTAGACACACAAATGGTAGGTTGTTAAGGAAACTTGTTTATTTAAGGCCACCCCACACCTTCCCAGAAAGGGACCTCATGATCAGAAACTGAGTCTCAGACAGAGCATTTCTTTTGGTCTGATCTGGTATTATGTGTCCTGGGTATTTTTATCCTTATCCCTTATGTATACATACCCATCTATTTGAGGTAGCCTCAGTAAATATGATCTTTAGGTGAGCTTAGAATGTCAGAGAATATTTAGAAAGCTAAAGTCCCTATCTACTTTTGGAGAAAATCCAGACATCCCATCTTCCATTGATTGCATTTTTGAGTGACTTTTTAGCAATAAGACTCTCTACCTCCAAATTAAGCTTCTATGGAATCATTGATTAAAATGGCTGATTAAAAACAACTTTAGGGGAAAAAAACCCTTAAGACAATTTTCTCTTACTGAATTCTTCTCAAGTTCTTTCTATGAAGTGCTGTAAGTTGAATCTCTCTTAGCTCATCCCAAGTGGAAACAGAGAACAATGATTCCTCTGTATAAAATTCCTAGTCATTCTCCAAGATCACTTTCAGTTTCCCATTAGCCTTATCATTGCTATATAAGGAGTCTTACTTTCTTTATATTTTCTTGAGTCAGTTCCTGATCCTTTAATAACATTTGCTGACCTCCTTCTGAATTCCCTCTTAAGAATTCAAGTATTGATTCCGAGACATTTAATGATCTCCCTTTCTAGTGTCTTAGTAGATACAGAGTTGGGCTTAAATTGTAGTTATTTGAGGTTCAAGTTAGCTAATAAGAAGTAAGTATACAGCTACTGTCCAGAGCACATGGATATGCACAAACACTGACACAAGCACAGGTACAAACACACATGTGCAGAATAGGGTCTAGGGGACAATGTAGACAAAGGAGCAGAGATTTTGAACAGAAAAAAATCAGATATAAAATTTACATAAAGGAATTTCTGACTTCACCTTAGGAGAGCCAGTTAATAAAGTAATGACTCAATATGAACATTATTCAGGTCAGTTGTTTGGTATAGGTTATGGTTCCACATGTTTTGACTTGGGAGAAGTCAGACCACTTTGAAAGGAAAGCAGGTTGGAGGAAGTGGGGAAGTGAATTAAAGTTGAGAAATTTCACATAACTATACTTTATCTTTGTGTTTTTCCATTTCACTACTAAGGGGATTCACAGCAATAATGTACTAGTAAATATTTAATGATTTGCTGGGGTTTGGGGAAGGGGATGGGATAAGCCCTGATTTATAGTATTTACTGATTTCTGTGGTATACATACTTTCACCATGGCTTACTTCAAACAACCAACCTGATGTCACCTAACACAGAATCTGGAGGAAATGTGCAGTTATATACCATTATATAGTATTCCTACTGTACAGACACAACAGATATAAATAAACTCAAGAGCATAGGTAATAGTAAAATAATTAAGAAGTGATGAATTTTTATTATTTATTACCTTTGTTAATTTTTTAGTGTTGTATTAAGTTTTAACTTTAATTCCAGTGTAGTTAACATATAGTGCTATATCAGTTTCAGGTGTACAATACAGTGATTCAATGATTCCATGCATTACTCAGTGATCCTCATCACAAATGCCCTCCTTAATTGCCATCACCTATTTCACCCATCCCTCCAAGACCTCCCCTCTGGGAACCATCCATTTGTTCTCCATAGTTAAGAGTCTGTTTCTTGGTTTGCCTCTCTTTTTTTCCTTCGCTCATTTGTTTTGTTTCCTAAGTTCCACATATGAGTGAATTCATATGGTATTTGTTTTCTCTGACTTATTTCACTTAGGATTATACTTTCTAGCTCTATCCATGTTGATACAAATGACAAGATTTCATCTTTTTCATGGCTGAATAATATTCCATTGTGTATACACCACACACCACTTCTTCCTTATCCATTCATCTATTGATGGACCCTTGGGCTACTTCCACAATTTGGCTATTGTAAATAATCCTGCAATAAATACGGGGGTGCTTATATCCCTTTGAATTAGTGTTTTTGTATTTTTTGAGTAACTACCCAGTAGTACAGTTACTGGAATGTGGGGTAGTTCTATTTTAAACTTTTTTGAGGAACCTCCGTATTGTTTTCCACAGTAGCTGCATCAGTTTGCATTCCCATCAACAGTGCATGAGTGTTCCCCTTTGTGTTCTCCACATTCTCACCAACACTTGTTTTTTCTCGTGTTTTTGATTTCAGCCATTCTGACAGGTGTGACATAGTTTTGATTTGCATTTCTCTGATAATGAGTGATGTTGAGAGCATCTTTTCCCATATCTGTTAGCCATGTTACCTTTGTTTTTAAATACAACTTGTTTCATTGTAAGTTAATATAATGTTTATTAATGGCTGTATTAAAGAACTAGCTTGCAAAGGTCCTGAACGATTAGCAATTGGCTCTTTCCAGCTGGTGTGACAGCTTTCGCACTTGACTAAGGCTCACAGTTACCCCAGCAGATGAAAGCAATCCTAGGACTTAAGTCTCATGAAGAGATAATTGTGATTCCCTGTGGCTTGCTATGGAATTGCCTGTTTGCATACTTGCTGTGCCATATTAGCTGTTCTGCCTCCCTGTGAATTCTCCCAAAATTCAGAAGTGAGGTCCTAAACCTCATGCACCTACTGGACACTCTTCACTTATTCTGGCTTGTCTGGTCAGTTTGAAGAAAAGTAGAAGGTTTTCCAGAAACTTGGAAGTCTTGAGTGGAAGACTGAAGGAGCTGGATACAGGGAATATTTTCATCTTGTGTACTTACTAACACTGGTAGTTTAGGAAGCAGTCACACATAGGTAATTCTTAGGTTGTGCTGTATATGACCTTTAAAAAATAGTTTCCAAGGTGGTCTATGACCAGAAACACAGGGTCTGAGCTACAAACAAAGTTACTTCTTAAGATGGAGCAAATATTTTTGGCAGAAGTCTTCACAGTCCTAATAAAAGTCAGGGGTGGGGCAGAGGATTACCTTAAATTTTAAGAGAAAAGGCAAAAATTCACAGGGAACAAGAGCAGCAAAACCTTGGGGCTACATGGTTGTTGAATGATGATGAATTCCCAAACATATGACTAGAAGATTGATAATTATAGCACAGAAATTAGGACCATGAACTTTAAATTTAATTAGAATGTTGGATATGCCTTCAAGTGAATGATGAAACACAGGAGACAACAGTATAAGCCAATGAATATATTGGGGAAAGTGGAAAATAACAAGAGCAGTAGATTCTGTCTGAGAGCATTTGGAGAGTGGGAAAACATGAGATATGTACTTCAAATATAGAGAATAACCCAATAAGGTCCATTAACTGGAAATAACATCAAAGGGTAGAGAAGAGATAATTCCTCCTACATAGGTTCACATTTGGGCATGGATGGCCAGAAGCCAAGGAGGGAGGATCTCACATGTTCCCACAAACAGCAGTGGAGCACATTATCCCCAAGCGAGACAAGTAGAGATTACAGCATGTGCAGAGCTATAAAAGTGAGCCTGGAGTTACCAGCAGGTGATGGAACATACACAAATATCAGGAGCCTATGGCAGGAATCAAAAACAAGCTGATGAGCAGGAAGGGGATGGGATGCTGGAAGGAGAATATTATAGTCAGAAAAGGCCAAGTGTGTGGGAATATCCAAAGTAGGATATTAAGTGATCAATGGTCAAGGCATTGGAAATAGTATGAACACAGAGCAGAAATAGGGAGGCAAAAAGCAGCATCCAAGGGACTGATTACCAAAACAATTTTCTACTTCTTTTCTTTTTCTTTTTTTTTTTAAGAGAGGGAGAGAGGTCTGGGAAGGGGGCAGAGGAAGAGGGGGAGAGAGAATCCCAAGCAGTCTCTCCGCCTAGTATGGAGCCTGATTGGGGGGGGGGCTCTATTTTACAACCCAGAGGTCACGACCTGAGCCAAAATCAAGAGTTGGACGCTTATCCCCTTGACCCACCCAGGCACCCCTTATTTTCTACTTTCTTGGTGCTGGGTTTTCAGTTGTTCCTATGTAACAAGCACTAATCCAGAGAAGCAGTGGTGTCCAAATTTACAGAGCAAAAATACAACCTAACGATTATGTGAAAATATAATCCCAGAATCCTACCACTGGTGATTTTAGGTTAAGCCCAGGAATTTGCATTCTAAAAATAAACACCACTGAAAATCCCATTTCAGTTAATTCACCAACCACTTTCTGAGAAATACAGAAGTATCATTAATCCAAGGGCCCTGATGGTGAGATGGTTCTGTTAATAGCCCAGAGTTTCCGCATTTCTGCCTGGTGAGCAAATGCTAACTCCTGTGAGAGGCAAGTTCATGGCCCAGCTATCTCAATTTGTTGCAGTTACTTGGAAACATCTACTCCTTTTACTTGGTTTTGTATCTTCTTTGATTTTTAATGTTGCCATTTTACCTTAGGTTTAATGTTACGCATCATTTTAAATCTTGTTTGGAAACAGGTAGGATAAACATCCTAATTAAATTTAAAATTAATTGCTGATGGCCTCTCTCATGTAATCAGAAGTGGAAAAAGTAAGTAATGCTGTTTAGATATTAGTTGAATAATAAAATGTGCTATGCTGACTCTTTCATGGTAATGTATATGAGAGTATCTTGAAAATTGGAGTTTTATACAACTAGGTGATATTTAAAATATCCGTACTTTAAATCTACCAAATAAATATGTGTATTTATTATATTCCTAGAAAGTCTTTATATACTCAAAGCTTCTTGTACTTATGATATTTTATTAATTGAAGGGGGAAAGTCCATATTTTCCATCACATATGCCTGAAGAGAAGAATACATCACTTTGTCCAAATATTGTGGCTCTTTGTTCTTTGTAGCTCTTCCAAATCCTACAAACAGAGAGAGGATTATCAGTACTCTCTGAATGTGTGTGGTCTTGAAAGCTCTAAACGTTTCTAGAAGAGCAAGGCTTTTGATACTTTTTTTTTTTTTTAAATACTTGGGAGCTTTTGGTACAAGTTAATCCTTATGATGTCTCAGACTAATGCTCCACAAACTATACCTTCCTAAGACTTCCACATAGTGGACATAACTGATTTTATGTTGGACCAGGTTCAGATAGGATCTTCCTATGGTCTGTTTGGCAATTGGCCTATTTGCAGAAAGACTCATGTCCATCTTGCAATTATGCCAACGTCTACATAAGATGTTTTTATGCATTCAAATGAAGCAGTTCAAACAGGACATTTCTGCTTGGATTGACAAATACCTGTAAGAGAGAAATGCTGGCTATGCCTGGCTAAGGTGACAAAATTATTTTCAAAACTGAGGATCCAGGCAGAAGATCGATTTATTGATGTGACAGCCTTCAGGGAAACCAGAAACATGATCTCAGAAAGATGTATATTCAAAAGGAGGCCTTAGGGAATATTCTTTCTCTTGAAATAATGGAGAATCTGGCAGGAGGAGTTGTGACATCTGGGAGAGGACAATAAAGATTAAAATTTAGAGTTACTCGGAGAGAAAATGTGAGTTGCCTTTCATATATGTGACAAGGTTGGCTGTATCTTTAAGAAATTAGAACTGTGTGTAAATAGAGAACAAACTAATGGTTGCCAGAGGGGAGAGGAGTAGGGGAATGGGCAAGATGGATGGGTGAAGCGGTATGGGAGATACAGGCCTTCATTTATAGAATAAGCCACAGGGATAAAAGGTACAGCATAGGAAATACAATCAGTGGTATGGTAATAGTGTTGTGTGGGGACAATTGGTAGCTGCACTTGTGATGAGCACAGCATAACATAAGGACTTGTCAAATCACTATGTTGCACACCTGAAAGGAATGTAACATTGTGTGTCAACTATACTTCAATTTAAAAAAGTAAGGATGAAGGATGTGTACATGTAGTGTTAATATTTGAAGAGCGAATTTAACTATTGCCCATTGTGTTAGTCATTTGGGGCAGCCATATTTAATTTTTGTTTCAAAACTATTTTTCCAGTTTTATCAATTTTGATTACTTTAATAAGTAAGGTAATTCCTTATGTAAAAAAAAAAAAAGGAAATTAGAATTGTGTCCACCTTCATGTTATAGCTTTTAAAGGAAAAAAAATCACTTTCTTTTGCTATCCAGGCCATTGGATCACCCAGTAACTTGAATTAGGGTAAATAATCTAGACCTTTCGTTAGTTTAATTTAGACTAAGTGGATTTTCCTGTTGGCTTACTGTTTGGGGGTCATGATTAGCGCTCCTGGGAGAGCCAGGCTTGTTTCTTTTCTGAGGTTGATAACTAAGAAGGTCTTAAGACTGGAGACAGCTCTTCTTCCTAAGGAACCTCTCATGCTGTTGCTTTACACTCTGTGCAAAATGTGTACAGAGACAACCCATCTTCTGGTATCTTTGTTAGCTGTCTAGAGAGGCCATCATCTGGCTAATGTAACTCTTTTTTTTTTTTTTTAAAGATTTTATTTATTTGACAGAGAGAGATCACAAGTAGGCAGAAAGGCAGAGAGAGAGAGAGAGGAAGCAGGCTCCCTGCCTAGTAGAGAGCCCAATGCAGGACTCGATCCCAGGACCCTGAGATCATGACCTGAGCTGAAGGCAGAGGCTTAACCCACTGAGCCACCCAGGCGCCCCATAACTCTTTTTTAAATATAACTTTTATTAAGTAAAATTCCATGAAAGTTAATTACCTGTTTTCTTTACACCAGCAACTTACTTAGGAAACTCTGCATTACTTCTCTTCTAGACTGTCCACCTTTCCCCCAACTGCTCCCCAAGCTTGGGATTAAACTATAATTCTGATATTCTATTAAATTGTACAAATTGTGTGTTTTTGTTCACCTGCTTTACTGTACTTCTCTGATCCACAACTCTCCTCTAGGAATTTCTCCGTTTCTCCATTCAAAGAGAGGTTGCAAGGAATATGGGTGTGGATATCTCTAGCTTAATGTAGGAAAGGAAAATACAGTGTTTTTTGAAATTTATTTCTGCCTGTAACTAAACAGTGTTGTTGAGAAAAAATATATATCCTTTAAAAGGGGAGCTGAAGGTCAGTGATGTAAGTATTATTATTTTTAAAGAGTTTACTTATATATTTGAGAGAGAAAAAATACGAGCAGGGCCGGAGGAGCAGAGGGAGAAGCAGGCTTCCCGCTGAGCTGCATTCCAAACACGCAGCTCAATCCTAGGACCTTGGGATCATGACCTGAGTCGAAGGCGGAAGCTTAACCGACTGAGCCACCCAGGCGCCCCTGTAGGCATTACCTTTAAATTTATCGGGATCTCTGCCCTGTTTATTATTTTCTCTTTTCCGGTAAATTTGGTTTCCTGTCACTTCAGTCTATAGTACTATTTCCAATTTTGTTTATCTGCTTGAGCTGTGGAGAAAGCCACACATCTCTCTCTTGGCTTCAAGTAATAGCCTTTCTTGAACATTGGCTTCAGCATCTCACCTGGAAAAATTGCAGTTCTGCCATTAGAGCTCATGGAGCTGGCCCTGGGGATGGGCCCTCTCCCCTGAGATCGAAACATCACTGTTCACTTGGCCAGACTGTAGGGTGCACTGAATCTGCCTCTAAAGAAAGAAAACATACAGTGATTTCAGAGTTCAGTCCCTAAGGCTGAATTCTGAGACCAAGAGGAGATTGCTAAGAGAGGCATGACTGGGCAGGAAGTCACTGGAGAGGCGAGCCGAAACTTGGAGGCAGAAACTCCAGGGGCGACGAGAGTCTATCAGCATTTATGGGAGCCAAGGAAAAAATATGAGGAAAATCATGCCCAAAACAAAATACATTTCATCTTTTGTTTTTTTTAAGAAAACATACTTAAAATGTCTAATCAAAAAGAAAATATTTTCGTGGTAAAGAAAATATTCTATAATGTTTGTAGAGGGAGGATTAGCAGGGTTACTTAAAAAAAAAAAAAAAAAAAAAGGAGAGGAAAAAAAAAGCCCCCAAAGGTGTTTATGAAAGTAACCATTCTGCTACATTGATTTTTTTTTTTTTAAACTTCAAATGTTAAAGAGGCTGTTTGTGAAGCCTCTTCGCTGATCATTTCCTAGGCTCAAAGAAAATCAGGGTTTACTTCATTGCTGTGGGCAGCTGAATCACTATAAAAATCTTTGTTCCTTTTGATGTTTGCTGTCTACAGAAGTTCTGAGAGACCTGGGAAGGAAGAAAGAGAATGTAAGGGGGATTTTCAAACAATATTAGAGAAGGCAAGTTTTATTAATCCTATTTACTTAAATCATTTGTTTGAGGGAGAGGATTGTGGTTTCTTTTGTTCTCAATGCCATCCCATCGGGATTCCTGAAGAAGAGAAACCAGTTCCATCAAAATGACACAAATGTCTATCTCTGGAAATAACGGACCAGTTGAAGTCAAAAGTTGAAAATAGAAAAAAAAAAAAAAACCAAGCAAACTGAAATGTTATAATTTGATAACCCAGTGGTGTATGTTATTAGTATGGCTTTTTAAAATTTTAGTCTAATATGATGCTTCTTTCAGTTTTGATTATTCTGAAAACACTCTTCTTGAAATTAGGGTCATCAGAAATTATACATATCTTATAAGAATTCCTCACAAAAAAATCCAGTAAAACAAAACACCCATGCTTGTCACCTTCTTACCTTTAAATTATTTCTTTTTCTTTACAAACCAAAGTGCGAAAATTTAAAGAAAGCTAATATTGTGAGGTAAACCCTCAACATGAGTTCCCTTCTTATATAACGGATAAAATGATTAGATAGATTCTTGAAGATTTTTTAAAATGCAATACATATTAGCTGTAACACTAAACTTTATCTACTGTGAACCATTTGTGAGTTCAAGAGTCACTGTGCAAAACCCAATTAGTGTCGAATGACAGATGTCTCTTCTTAGTGAATTCCTATGATGGCAAGTGGCAAGCTTCTGGATGGATTAAAAACTATGTGTTTGTTTACTTGATAGGTGTTTCTAATTGCTCTGGGCTTATCATAAAAATCATAGGATTATGATTTTTACATATTCATATATGTGGCACTTAATAAAAATATGTTGAACAAATGAAATAATGAAGGCAATTAGGCAAATAAATGCTGCTGTACTGGGGTAGCCTGTTACATTCCAGATCATCATCAATCATTGCTGAAAGCCAAGTCATTCCTGCCTCTGCTGCCCCTCCAAAACCACAGGACTAGCAAGTCTGTGTCACGGATGTCATGGTTTTTAGCATCCCTGGTTCCAGATTGTCCAAGGATCTAAGCACCTGATTTGTTCTCCAGTGTTTCAACTTCTCTTACTCCTCTGTCACCTCCTCAAATGATTACATATCTTACAAGGAATACCCATTGATGAGACAGGCTTAACAGAAGGGTGTGTATTCAACTTATTCTTTATTTTTTATTCTGTCGACTCTTGTTATTTATCTACAATTTAGAAAATTTAATTGAATGTTTGCCATTACATTTAAAATTTTGTTCGTCATTTATTCTTTCATTTTTTTGATGAATAATGAATATTGCCTTCTGTTTTAGGCACTATGCTAGTTGTTAGAGATACAAACTCATTTAAGACATAGCCAATGTACTCAGGAAATGTAGTCTAACACAAACAACACATGGAAACAAATCACTGTAGTGTAAATGAATAAGTGTATATCTGTTTATGCCTATTACTTTGCTTACTTGAATATCTCTGCTTGTTCAATGGAAAGACAAGTAATATTTCCCAAACTGGATTCTATTAGAAAAAGCTATTATCAGATAATTTGGGGAAATTAGCATACTAGTCTTCTTTTTGAAAATTCATAATGCATACCACCATATTCTAATAAATATTCTGAGAGATTCTACTATAAAGAAACCCATTTCACTTTGTTTATCTTTCTGAAGCTTACTTGAATAGCCAAACACACTATCCATGGCACACATCTTAACATCCTGTGGGATATTAACATTCCATGAGCCATCAATTTTGGAAATGAGTTGATTATCAATTGGGACAGCTGGGTACATGCCCTCCTGTTATAGAGGATGAAAAGATAAGCATTCCCTTATACATAGATGATATGTTGATTGGTAAGGACTCCTCAGAAGCAACTGAGAAAAACCTAACTCAAACTAGCTTAGGCAGACAGGAGAATAGATTGAGTCACACGAATGGGAATCCAAGAGTGAGTCTTGCCTCAGGGACTCAAATGGCATCTTTAGGTTCTTCTCATTCTCTTTCTACTTCTTTACTCTTACCTGTTCGCGCATTGGTCTGGACTTTCTCATATGTCTGAGCTGGGGAAACTGGGGAGAAAGGAGACTATTCCTGAACAGCTCCAGGCTTATTTACATTATTTTTACTTAGTGACCTTTGAAAGAAAAGAAAACTTTTCTTCTTCAAAAGCCATATAAATCCCCAGGAAAGATTCTGATTGACTTAATTGAAGCTCACACTTCAGCTAAGTGATTGGGCCAATCACTGTGGTCATAACTGCAATGTAGTATTATTAACCGTATCTGGTTACCAGGAATGTTGAGGGGGGTGGTATTCTCTGATTAAAGGTTTCAACAGACCTAGAAGGAATGAGGAAAGGCAATTTGAAAGGGATTGATGTTACTAGGTTGATGTTAGAGGATAAACCAGACAGATGTCTACAACAATGTGGTCTAATTATTAAAATCTAGATTTGGCCATAATAGGTAGTTAGCCTAGTATCTAATTACTGCCAAAAATTAGGGATAAAAATTAATAAAAGACAACTTTTCTAATATTAAAGTCATTATTTTTAGAATGCATCTTCTAATTTATAAAATGGTTTATTGCTAATAATCCCAAATATTGTGACCTCAGACAAGTTTAATTATATAAAAGATTTTCTTGGCTCCAAGATGTTGTATTGTTCAAAGTTATATATTCTATGATTTTTAAATACTTGAAATGATTAACCCTGCTATAAATATTTCAGGTTAAAATCGTTACAGACATATTATAAGGTATTAAGCAATAGGAACTTATTTCTCTGCCTTTGGATTAGAGCAATCCTAAAATAACAGATTAGGTAGAGGGGCACCTGCGTGGTTCGGTCGGTTGGGCATCTGCCTTCAGCTCAGGTCATGATCCCAGGGTCCTGGAAGCAAGCCCCACATCAGGCTTCCTGCTCAGTGGGGAACCTGCTTCTCCCTCTCCCCCTGCTTGTGCTCTCCCTCTGTCAAGTATAAAAATAAAATTATATATTAAAAAAAAAAAAAAACAGACTAGGTGGAATCTTGGCCCTCTCAACTCTTAAGAGGATGTGGGGTGGCATTCCAGACTTCTCATAGGCATGTGTTATTAGGTTTGTTCCCAAGATTTTTTTGTGTGTGAAAAAAACTATGCCAAACTCAGATGCCCATTAAAGCAGATGTTCTGTATTATTGATAGTTATATATAACTATCAATATGAAGTAGTTATACTTGAGAGATTTGTCTGAAACCAATTTTGTGATATTGCATAAAGAAAAAAATAAAAGATCCAAGTTTTGGGGGGTTTTAAGGAGGTGGAGGCTACAGATACTGCTGCCTGGATTATAGCAGGAGTCATACTCCCCAGAAGATGTTTTTAAATTAATAAGATTTTTCATGTTGGAAAAATCTTGGGTGGACAGATGAGGAGGAACCTGTAAAAGAAAAGGAGGGGAAAGCAGAGGGGTAGGATGTGCATTTCGTGATGGGTTCATTAGTAGCAGGCATTGTGGACAGGTTAAGTCAGAGGAGCTCTAAAAGAAGCTAGGTTTACATTTGAGAGTCCCTGGTGATATTGGGGAGAATGATTTCCAGGAAGTGGAGGAGGCAGACTGCATGGGTTTTGGGTTAAATGAGAAGTGAAGAACTGACAGAGTATGGCTTTTTCTTTTAAAAATTTTGCAGCAATGGGAAAATGAATAAGAGGATGGCAGTTGGAAAGGGATTCAGAGTTGGGAGACATATTTTCCCCCATTTGAAGAAGTTTGTCTATAGAGGGAAAAGATCCATGAAGGGGGATCAAGAAAGAGACTGAAGAAATAGGAAAGGAGGAAATTCAAGCAAGGTCCTAGAAAGCAAGGTCCTAGAAACAACTAGGCTTATGGGATAAAAGCCCAGGTTTAAGAAGCAAAGGACTTGAATAAGAACAAGCCTTAACATAATTGGAAGTGGGCAAAGCACGTCGGGGAAAGGAATGCTTATAGCCTTTCCAGTAAAGTAGGAAGGGAGGTTCTCTGCTAAGAGGGAGAATGTTAAGCAGCTGGTGAAAATACAATTTGAAGGAGTGAGTGTGGAGTGTTCAGGTAACGTTCGACCTCATAAATACATAATAAATTCAGCAAAGGATTGGAGCTGGGAGTTGGCAGGACATATGTAGAAAAAAAAGAAAACAAGTAGGGGTTACTAGTCATAATACCCTTACAAACATAGACCCAGGGATACTGAAAAGAGAATGAAGTAAAGAAAATCTGGCTGTGTCTCATAACCTGGGGGCAGTGGGGGAAAGAAGTAGAACAGTAAATTTCATGAGGGAAGATCTAGCCCCATGTCTGGCACATAGAACACAGTTTAAATAGATCATTGAAAAATGGAGAACCTGATGGGCTAGAGTAGCTGGTTGAGTAAGGATAGATGATGAGAGCATAAGAAAGGTAGGCAGTTAGCAGGCAACCCACCCCTGGAGTTGTGCAGGTTTTATCAGTATATGTGGTGGCCCTGATATCAGAGTCAGAACAGGATTCCTCAGTTTCAGATTTTGGCAGGAGGGGCACCAGGGTGGCTCAATTGGTTAGGCGACTGCCTTCAGCTCTGGTCATGATCCGGGGGTCCCAGGATGGAGTCCCACATCAGCTCAGCGGAGAGCCTGTTTCTCCCTCTCCTTCTGCGTGGTGCTCTGTCTGCTTGTGTGCTCACGCTCTCTCTCTCTCTCTCAGTCAAAGTATAAATAAAAAAAAGTCTTGGGGCACCTGGGTGGCTCAGTCGTTAAGAGTCTGCCTTCGGCTCAGGTCAAGATCTCAGGATTCTGGAATCAAGTTCCACATTGGGCTCCCTGCACGGTGGGAAGTCTGCTTCTTCCTCTCTCACTTACCCTGCCTGTGTTTCTGCTCTCACTGTGTCTGTCAAATAGATAAATAAAATCTTTTAAAAAGATGGTAGGAAACAGTCTTAGGTGATGCCAAGCTCCAAGTCTGGTCAAAGGAATGAGCTGTTGAGACAGGGGAGAAGTGGATGCTATTGAGGCTCAAGGGACTGCAAGGGGGGAGTTTTGAATAACCCTCAGTAAGTGTTGGGCAGTGACATGGGCAACTAGTAGTTGATTCCAAGAATCCTATCAGAAAGAGGGTGGTATAACCTCATTGTCAATGGATAAAGCTTTCCTAGAACTGGTGCTAGAAAGCCAGGAAAATGCCAGCCTTCTCCTTCCACAATTTTAAAGGGAAGCAATGGGAGTAGTGTCACCTGGGAAGCACTGGTTTTCAATTAAGAAAAACTATTAAAAGGAGCAACCAAGAGTGACGTGGGATGGGGTTATATGCTCCAGTGAAGGGAATATTTCATCACTCACTTTGTTTAGACTTGCTAGTGTGTGATAAAAAAAATGACTTTTATTCTTGCTTTTAATTCTTTATAGAAGGTGCACCTCTTGAAATGTGATTAGAATGGAGTGTGGTAGGCAAAATTTAAGGGTAGGAAAGGATTACTGAAATCTAGAAGGGTTAGGAAAGGGTCAACAAGAGGAGGGTAAATAAATTGTTGTAGAAATGTCTTTCTGGGGCACCTGGGTGGCTCAGTTGGTTAAGCGACTGCCTTTGGCTCAGGTCATGATCCTGGGGTTATGGGATCAAGTCCCGAGTCAGTCTCCCCCTGCACAGCGGGAAGCCGGCTTCTTACTCTTTCTCTGCTTGCCACTTCTCCTGCTTGTTCTCTCTCTGTCAAATGAATAAGTAAAATCTTAAAAAAAAAAAAAAAAAAAGAAAGAAAGAAAAGAAAGAAAGAAAGGAAAAGAAAAAAATTTCTTTCTGCACTACTATGGGGAAAGAGCTAATATGATATTTGCGACATTCTTTCAGTAACCCTCTCCCTACATCTTATCACTATTCAACTCTGGATTCCTAGGCTTCAGTCCTTGTTTCACTGCTGTTTATAAGACCATACTTCTAACTCAAGTGAAGTCAGACAGCGAGGTTGAAATTGATCACAGCAACCAGGAAAACATACTTCATTCTCTTTTATGGGTTTTCACTTCCAGTGTGAGAAATACCCACCCCCTTGGAGCTACAAGAGTTATTTCCAAAGGAAGTGGCTCATACCTCCCCCTTTTCCCCCCCTAGATTTTATTTATTTATATGAGAGAGAGAGAGTGAGAGAGAGAGCACGAAAGGGGAGAAGGTCAGAGGGAGAAGCAGACTCTCCATGGAGCTGGGAGCCCAATGTAGGACTCGATCCTGGGATTCCAGGACCATGTTGAGCCAAAGGTAGTCGCTCAACCAACTGAGCCACCCAGGTGCCCCATCATACCTCCTTTTTAAGGCTCAAATGCTTTCAAGTGTTTTCTTCCTTCTTTGATTTTACTGAGTGTACCCTTTAAGTATCTCCAGTAGCCTGATGTTTTCAACTGTCATAGGATAACCAGCGCTTTGTCCACTGGGGAGAAAGGAATTGGCTCAGTAGCAGCGGTTCTCGCAACTGCTTGTCACTGACACTGGCCCAAGGCTGAGAGGGCCACTGTGGTTGGGGAAACCTGTCATTTGTGTGTGTAGGGTCATGGAGGGGGAGGAGAAGTTGAAGGATTCTGCTCTTGAAAGTCAGTAGCACCAAAGCAGGAATTTCTAGTTTGGATCAGTCCTGAGGCATATAACTGTGCTATTTGGCACATGCAAACCGAAATCAGCCCTGTCTGGGTAGTAGGCTGTATCTGGTTTGGTCTTGATAACAATAGTCATGCAGAATCCCTGTAATCTGAATATTTATACTCTAATTCTCAAAATGTAGTCCTCAGGCCACCAGAATCAGTGTCACCTGGAAATATCTTATAAATGTAAAATTTCAGACCCCACATCATTACTACTGAATCAGAAACTCTGGAGGTGGTCCAGTGGTCTGGGCTTTAACAAGCCTCCAAGTGATTCTGATAGCTCAAGTTAGGGAACCAATGGGCCAGGGGGTGTAGCTGTCAGGACTGACTGTACACTAGAATCATCTGGGGGGAACTTTTTATAAAATACCGATGCCTGAGCCCCACTAACACAACACCAGATTCTGATGTAATTAGTTTGGCTTGGGACCTGGCATCAGAACTTTTTATAAGTTTCAGTGGTTCTAATGACTGTCATAGTTGAAGACCATCACTCTATAGCAATATAAGAAGGGGCTAATTTAAGACTTTGTGATAAATAATTTATTAAGAACAATCTTATATATTTTATTAGAATGTTAATTTAGGCCTGCTTATTAAAAAAAACACACAAATACTGTAAGACTTGAGAGGGCAGGGATATTTTTGGCCAAGTTTTAATTTTTCCCTGTTATATCCTAGACCTGGGGACAGGGCTTGGTACATAGTAGGTGCTCAAATAACCATATGTTGACTAACTGAATCAATCAGTTAAAGAATAGAGTTCCAATGACCACTTGTCTTTATACCTCACAAAGGAACCAGTAAGTGCTCTGAGCTGGAAGAATAATCTGTGTTTGGGGCTGGCATAGGATCATCTCTTGGGTCTGTGAATCCTCTTTGTTCTTTCCCCATGCCTCTCTGTACCAGGATATCACTTCCCCGTATCACGATTCACATTCTGTTGGCAGAAATTGGTCTCTGCTTATGCCCCTAGACAGAATGCCCAGAGTGGAGTCTCATTGCCCATATCATTAGAAGCAACCAGGGGCATCCAATGAGCATCCAGTTACGTTATTTTCCTTCTCTTCTCTGGGCTGGCTTCTCCTTCTTCTCTCTCAACCCTCCCCTGCCCACCATCTACCTCTTGACAGATGATGCCACCTGGCCTGCCTGTGTTTCGATCCATGGATTCTTCCCTGTTGGGGTACCCTATGGCTAAAAGAGTTTCTCTCCACTTGGTGGGCAGAATGACTTTCTGAGTGCGTCTGAGCCAAAAATGGCTTTCCCAACAGGCAGGAAGAGTTTCAGCACGCTGTTGCTCCCGGGCCTCTGGGAGCAGCACCCCAGCAGGTGTCTGTTTAAAGGGTTCTTGTTCAATAGTGAGTGAACCACGTGACCTCAACACTAAGTAGCAAGTTTGCGCATAAACTGCCTTCAATTCAGTAGGGCAAATTACTTCCCTGAAAAAGTTTCGGGGGGAATTTAATACTGGTTCCAGTACCCTGATTAAGACGTGTCTTAAGGTTGTTTTATTTACAGCCTAAACTTTTGTCTTTTTTTTATTGTAGATCCTGCCACTATAGGCTACCAACCCCCTGGGTTGCTATAGGTTTGTTTAGACTGAAGTCACCTGGGTTTCAGACAGGAGGCAGGTCAAGGTTTAGTATGTAATATTTTGCCCAGTTTTCACTGAAGTTTTACTGAAGTAAAGGGATGCTGCTACTAAGGTTCAAGGTGCTTCCAAGCCATTTGCATTTGTCCATTCATCTGTTCGAGAGCAGTACACACGTACAGTCTCCTAACCTACCTCAGCTCTCCCTTTCTACATGAAAGCTTCCTGTGCCTTCAACTACTCAGGCCTGGAGGCTTAAAGAAAATCCTTCCCAGATTATTGTTAATGCCGGGCCTGATTCTGTAGCAGCTGTCACTTTTGAACAATGGGATGCTTCTCCTCCTTGACAAGAAGCTGAAAATGCCCATTTTGCTACACTTCCAACCTCTGTGAACTCAAAGAGCATAAAAGGGACTTAGGGATGGATGCAAGACTCCTGTTCAGGAATTCTGTGCACAACTTAAAGACTATTGAGTTTAGCCACTTCCTGACATTGACTTTCATAGCAACAGTTTAATTTGGAGAAAATCTGCCACCTCAAATAGCTAAAGGTATTTATGTGGAAAATTTTCCAAATGATTGACTTTACTGTGTTGCTATTTTCTTTCCCCATGAATATGTGAGTATTTGGCTTCCTCCCAGGAGTTTTTCTGCATCACTTCTCTTTAGGCAAAGAAAAGTTTCTATCCAGACTGGGAGAAGAAAGCAGCACCAAGAGTTTCCCCTTTTCAAGGGAATTATTATTTGAGTTTAAACCATAGCATCTGTATAAATGAAGAATTTCGGTGTGTTGCCTGTTTGCTTAAGTTTTCCATGGCAAATCCTCAAGGTGGCCAGAGTAATCTTGATCATCACTTGGGAGGCAACACAGGTGTGATGGGCTGCGAGCTCCCGGCAGCTTCCCCCCACTCCTCTCCACGGCAGCACCAGTCTTGCTGAAGGGGTTGTCTCTAGTTCCTCACCCACCTCCACCTCGTGGGCTCCACTAATTCTTCAGCCACCTCTCTTCTGACATCTCTTGCCAAGATCACCAATGACTCCCTCTTATTTCATCCAGCGACCATTTGGTGTTACATCAGAACTTGCTGTATCATTTGAGAGTGTTAATGTCATTTTCCTTCACTGCTTTGGCACCATTTCTCCCGTTCTCCTAGACAGTTTTCTCCTCTGTCCCTTTCCTAAATACTTCCTTGGCTATCTCTCCTAGACCTACTTTTCTTACTGCCCCACACTCTCTTCCTGATTGATACCATCTGCTCCTTGGCTTGGATTCCATGCTGTTGATTAAGATCCCCCATCTCCGTCTTCAGCCCAGATCTGTGAAGGCTGGTCTATGTTCCAACTGAACCTATTTTCCTTCTTTTCCCTGTTTTTCTAAGTACCCAGATGTACTAAGGGACACCGTTGCTCATTGTGCAAGAAAGAAAGGTTAACTCCTTTCTCTCTCTATCTCTTCTGCTTTCCCATGAAATAAATTAAACATTCCAATTTATTCTATTTCCTACATAAATTTTAAGTCTGTGTCTTCTTCAGTATCTCCTCAATATCTACCTCCTACCATTCCCTAGGTTAGGAAAACATCAGCTTGCCTGTGGATACCGCTCTCTGGTCTTGGCTCTTTACAATCCATTTCCATATTACAGGAGAGGTCTTTCTGATCACCCCATTTCCCTAATCAAGGCCCTCATGTTTGCAAAGCCCGCATCTGGCCTCTTCTGCCCCTCCAGCCTCGGCTCTTGGCACTCCACACTTTGCATCGTGCGCTTTTGGTCATCCTCTGGGGCCTTCATATGTTTTTTTCCCTGCCTGGAACATCCTATTCTCTCCCCCTCTGCTCCTTTTTCAGGTCTGAAATTCGGAGAACTTCCTCTTGGGTCTCCCTTGAATGCCCCCACTCTGCCAAGGTGCCTCTCCCAACTCCTATGACACATGGCCTCTCCAGAACTATCCCCCCCCCCCGCCCCTTGTCAAAATTGCCTGGGTCTTTGTATCCTCACTAGTTTGTCAGTTCTGTGAGGACAGAGCATGCCTCCCATGTTGAACTTGTATCTCCAGTACCTGGCACAGTGGCTGATGCAGAACAGGTGCTCAGTAAACATTTGTTGAATGAGCAAGTGAGCCTCAGAGTAAACTGTGAGCCAGGCCTTTTCAGACACAGGTCCAAATGCCTGATTCTCGTTTGCAACTTCTTCCTCACTAGTCAAGCTCCCCTCAGTGGAACAACTATTACTTTTTCACAGCAGACAAAACTCTGATGCAGACAAAGCAACCTATATATCCCAGAGGAAGAGAAACTTTTCAAAGGTTCTGAGGATTAGCATATGGTAATTATCAAATCCCAGGGTATCTTTTAATTGAACCTTCACAGTAGTTCCCTTAGCTTGTACTCAGCACATAAATTGAGTAGAACCTCATTAGGGAGGTTGTATCATGCCTTTAGTGAAAATGGGGAGAATGAGCAAGAGCTTCCCATGACGTGGAGGCCTTGGAGAAAGGGAGCAATGTGGTTTGTAGCTCCTTTAATCTGTGTATCTGACCACTGACTCCTGATATGGGAGATGAGGAGGACAGCCATGGCCGTCAGAGGAGTTTAGGATCTGCCTTCTAAATCCCACTGTAGGTTTTGTACTCTGCAAGTGTCTACTGCATGCTTCCCTCCTCTCCTCTCCTGTGCTGCTGCTGCTTTAATGTCAGCCTCAGGAGCAGCCTGATTTTAAAGATTTTTTCCTCCCCAGGAGCAAATCTTCCTGAAGGAACCAAGGGACTGCCAGACTCAGCCTGCCAGTACTTCTCTGGGCTTCTCTTTCATTCATTCACCCGGCTCAAATGACGCAGCTTCAGATGCCTTACTCTGTTCTAGCCACCTTGAACTCTTCCTTTCAAAGGACTGTGACCAGTAAGGCAAGCAAGGTGCCCAGGGGGCAAAACTTAAAAGTTACCCACTCTCAGATGCCAACCCAATGTTTGCATGGGCCTGAGTGTGAGCGCCCTTCTTGACTCACCCTTGCCAGGGTGGTCTGCCAGGAAGGCCAGCCTGCCCTCCACTACCATGTCTCTCCAAATGCTAATCCTTGAGACCCAGCTCAGATGCTGCCTCCTCCCTGAAGCTCTTGCTGAAGCCTCCCAGTCCTTCCCACAACCTTGCAAATCTCAGCGGACCTTTTTTATACCTCTCTGAAGGCACTACATACCTTGACTACTTCTTAGGCCCGTCTTTTTGTCTCTATATTAAATTACGAGTGTCTAAGAGCTGTCTTTTTCTCGATGTGCTTATAATATCTAGCACAGAGGAAGCATGCAGCAGGTATTCGTGTCAGTGAGGGGAGTGGAAAAATCAAGGGGAGAAGAGAGAAGAGCATAGTGGCTAATAGCAGGGGGGTGGGAGGGTCAGAGTCAGCGGGAGGTCTGGGGCCAGTTTGCCAGGGTTGGATCTCTGGATCTGCCCCTTGCTGGGTGTGAGAACATGGGCAAGTTACATCACCAGTCTATAACTCCATTTCTTTGTCTTTAAAACGGGATCAACACTGGTACCCCAACATCAAGTTGTGGTGAAGTCTGAGCTAAAACACACAAAGCACTTAGCAACAGAGTTGATGTGTAGTGAACAGCTACCCCAGTAAACCTCAAGATCCAGAATTAAATAGGTCTAGTCCTCACTGGTTCATCTGTGGAAAATGCAGGTATACGCACAAAAGGCAAAGCACATTTGTGACTGATGTCTTAAAGTTAAATCTAAACCATCAATAATGGAAGACAGAGGCAATGACCTCATACTCCCTTGAGAACCCAAGTGTCTACTTTTTTTAGAAAAGACAAATCTCATTCCTAAAATTCAATAGAAGAGTGGCTTGGGCAAGAAGATGGGAAGGAGGCTGTCTAAAAAAGGCAGCAAAAGAGGGTCAAATGAGCTTGGAGGTACTGAAATGTTCTCTGGGTTAGTATTTGCTGATTTTAAGGAGAATAGAAACAATGCTAAGGGAAAAATTATGTTTTTGCTGCCATCTACAGTCAAAGTGCAATTTTTAAACTTAACACACACACACACACATCCAAAAGGGCGTTCTTGACAGAATGAGTGACAATATAGACAAAGTCTGGCTTAAGTTCCAGTAATTTGGCATATTATTACAGCATTTTATTTACTATTCTTTCTAAAAGTATGATGTTTAACTAGTACATAGCCTTTTTAACATCTCAAACTGTGGTAGAACTGCTCTTCAGAAAGCTGCTGGAATAATCACTCAGGAGTGAGACTGTCATCTGCTGGGTTAGATTAGCTGCAGCTGTGATAGGCGACGGATAGTTTGAGAGTCAATACAATGATTTCAGCGATGAAAGAGATGGATTGGATTTTACCCTACATTTTCCTAGCTCCTGATCTGCAGTTCTCTGGTTCTTAGAATTGCTGCAGCCTGCATTTTATACCAGTGTATTTGATTATGTGGCTGTGAGAAATCAACCAGAAGCAAGTAAGAACAAATTCTGGCCATGATGTCACCTCAGACATGCCTCCTGCCCCTATGCTCCTGTCCATATAATTTCCACAATTATTATGATATTTTCCTCACGTCTTTCTGCCTTATTTTTAAAGGGTTAAATATAGACAAGAATTACTGGAAAAGCGTTTGATGGAGAAAAAAGAAGTGGCCCTTCGAGACGCTCATGAAGAAGAGGAGAGAGAGAGGCGTCTAGAAGCCCTTAGGAAACAGGTGTTTTTAATTTGGAAATTTTCATGGGTGGTTTCTGAGTGTCCTTCATAACATTATTAGTAGGCTTAGATCACAAACTCTGTGATATAAAATGTAACTTTTCCAAATTGGGACACTGGTCTTCACTCCTGGGAGCAATTAGGTTTATGTTGAACGATTTCCAGTTTCTTAGTGTATTAAAATAACTTTATCAGCATCTTTCAAAAAGCTCTCCCAAGATTTAAATGCATCCATATTACCTCTAGTTTAATAGCTGAAGAGTATCCATTTACAGAAGTGAAATTCTACATCTACCAGAAGGATTTTATGCTCTCAAAAAACCTGGGGGAGCTAGAGCAAGGGAATCCTCTTTGGGGTAGGAACCTCTGTTTAGAAATACCCGTTAGTTAGCAAACATGCGAAAAACCGCTTTTTAAAAACTTCTGTGAGATAATTAAAGCCTCCCATTGCTTTGCCTAGTGAAAATAGGCAAAAGTTTTTAAAGTAGAGAGGAGATCGCAAAAGCAGGAGTGTAAGAATTTGAGAAATGTGATAAAATAGTTTTACTTGGTAATTTTTCAGAGGTTTTGATCTGAAAATAATTAGCTCAAATCATAAGCTCCAAAGTCCATTGACACCATTTCCTGGCTGAGAGGAAATGACTATCTCATTTCCCTTCCATGTCGGTGGAGGAAACATGGAATCTTGAATAAGAACTTGGCCTCCAGTGTCCTTTAAACCTGGTACAACCTGGCTCGGTCCTTACTGGCAGAGGAAACTTGGATTTTTTTACCCAACTTCCCTAAGCTTCCTTTCCTCCTCTGAAAGATGGGACTAATGATAGTACCTGCCCCATAGGTTTGCAGTAATGTGTGTTCATATTTTCTTTTAAAGATTTTATTTATTTATTTGACACACAGAGAGAGATCACAAGCAGGCAGAGAGGCAGGCAGAGAGAGAGAGGGGGAAGCAGGCTCCCTGCTGAGCAGAGAGCCTGATGCGGGACTCGATCCTAGGACCCTGAGATCATGACCTGAGCTGAAGGCAGAGGCTTAACCCACTGAGTCACCCAGGTGCCCAATGTGTGTTCATATTTTAAAATTAATACTAAGTATAAAGCCCTCTTCTAAATGTTCTTAGGTTTTTATCTCAATCTCTACAGCAACCCCATGATGTATGTGTTATTTCTATTTTATAGCAATATTCCTGTTTTATAGAAGAGGAAACTGAGGAGGCATAGGTTCCCCAAAGTCACACAGCTAGTAACTGTCAGACTGGATTCAAACTGAGGAAGTCTAGTTAAATGGCATAGTTTAGGGGAAGTGTTAATGCATACAACTATTATGTCATCTTCCTTGATAAAATAGTTGACAGAAATAAATTCAAAGCATAGGAACCTAAGACCTGTCATCCTAGATTCAACAAACGTTAAATTACTCTATCATTAGCAAATAATTACATTCCTGGGGACAAAACTTTAATGTCACTATTTCTAAACACATTCTTGTTCACAATATAACTTTGATAACTACGGAGTCCATATAATTAGAATTCTTCCCATCTGTGAACTCTTTGAAAGAGGAAATATCCGTGCCCATTACCTGTAATCAGTGTTTAGAACTATAGTATAAGACATTTTGGCTAGGAAACCTATAATAATTAAAGTACGTTCAACTCAGTTATGTCATTACGGTTTCTAAATGGCATTAAAAATGCCATTTTCTTAATGCTAATTCTTGACTTTAGGAATTAACAGGCAGGTGTTACTAATGGTGCATATAATTTACAAAATTAGTGGCTTCTTTTCATTAGGATACAGGTTTGAATGATTCAATTATCATAAAGGACAAGGGCATTTATGTTAAAATGACTACACAGTTTTTTAGTAGAAGGGAAAACAATGGTTTACAACAATCTTTGGAACTCTAGTTACTTACACAATGGCATTCACCCATCTTGCCCAATGATGCCAACACAACTCAACTTAACCCATTAATAATATATTCTAGATTGAGCTTGATCAGATTAAACTTCCTAGAAAGCTCCATGGGGTTGTTACCATGGCCATATGCTGATAGTGGTTAAAAGTCAATGTTTTTATCTTTTGGTTACTTTTAGGGTAGTTCAGTATGTAGGTTTTCTAGGCTTGATTTCCTCTTAGTACCAGAAATATAAATTTTTATCTAAATTTAATCGTAACTGTAATTATTCAATCAGTAGCAAACAATATATATCATGGCCTTTTAACATATTTTGTTTTTAAACCATTAACTCCTTCATGGATTTCTAGGACTGGCCTGGTTTAATATTCTGTCTGCCCTTCCTTAGGTTTTATCTTCCTTAAAGTTAGGAAATTTTATTAGACATTAAACATTAATAGTAGTGTTCCCCAGAAGTAGTTAGCTTGTATCTTAATCCAAGTAGCTGTGCTTTTTCTTCTTTTAGGTTGCTATTGTCGCTCAGTTTGATCCCGTTAGAATGATGTCAGATACAACGGCATCGAAAGCAAGGATGGGTATTGGAATTGAAGAAGAATTTATTCTTCAAAAGCCACTCTTTACATTGAATACATACAATGAATACCAGGTAATTATGGGAATTAGCATGATTGATGCAAAAGCCATGACGGTAAGATTTATGGAAGTGTGTGTTTTGGGTTTCAGATTATTTTCAATATTTACATTTGAATGCCACATGGATTAACGTAATTTTTACTGCTAAATGATAACACACAATCACTGCCCAATTCGTAATGTTATAAAATAGTTGATAGGTGACCGTGGAATAGTTTATCTGAACATATGAATCTGTCACTGAAAATTATTTTTTATTTTTTATTTTTTAAAATATTTTATTTATTTATTTGTCAGAGAGATAGAGAGAGTACAGGAAGGCAGAGTAGCAGGCAGAGGCAGAGGGAGAAGCAGTCTCCCCACGGAGCAAGGAGCCCGATGTGGGACTCGATCCCAGGACCCTGGGACACGACCTGAGCTGAAGGCAGCTGCTTAATCGACTTGAGCCACCCAGGCATCCCGAAAATTATTTTTTAAATTTACATTTTTATGTTAAAAATTATTTTTAAAACTTGTAAACTTTAAAGTTGTGTTAATATTGTATTTTGTTTAAATGTTTCTCTATCATTTGGAATTTGTTTAAAATCATAATATAAGTCCTATTAAAGTAACAGCTGATGATACTGATAGGATAAAGCAGAGGGGAGCTTTCAGAAATTAAAATGAAGATAATACATCAGAGCTAGTGATAAAAGAAATCATTTTCTGTGGAAAAATATTAAGGTGTATTTAACCATTTCCAGGAACTTCTGACTCCTTTTAGTCTGTTACCGAGAAAGAATCTTAAAAAGCCTTTTGGGGGGCACCTGGGTGGGTCAGTGGGTTAAAGCCTCTGCCTTCAGCTCAGGTCATGATCCCGGGGTCCTGGGATCGAGCCCTGCATCCGGCTCTCTGTTGAGCGGGGAGCCTGCTTCCTCCTCTCTCTCTGCCTGACTCTCTGCTTCCATGTGGTCTCTGTCTGTAAAATAAATAAATAAATAAATAAATAAATATTTTTAAAAAAAGTCTTTTTGGATGGATGGATGGAAAGCAGGAGGGAAGACAGATGAATGAATGGATATCACTGAAATTAAGGGAGAGAGTAGTTCCCCCTAGTTTATTAATTTTACAAATCTAAAGAGTGCAGCTCAATGTTTAATTATTTGAAAAGTAAGAAACTGCATCCATTCACCCACTGGCAAATAAATTGAGTGTGCCTCTTTGTGAACAATTCATTTATTAATTGGACAAATATTTATGGAACATACAGTGTCTCTGGCATTGTGGAGTTGCCAGGGCTGCATTCCAAACAGGATGGACTTGTTCTCCTGGAGGAAGTGAGCAGGGTAGCTGGGTTGGGAGGGAAAGTAGCCTGTGTGGCAGTAATGCCCCTGGGGTGAGACTACCTCAGTGGTGGAGGTCTAAAGGCTGCAGTGGTAAGCAGACCATGGACATGCATGGACACGCTGACTAGGGAAGTCAAAGTGTCAAAGAAGAAACTAATCTGCATCTTAGGCGAGGATTCTTAGCAGCAGTAACAAAATTTACTCTAGGTGATTTAAACTAAAAACAAACAAACAAAAATACGTTGGGAGGAGGGGTAGGGTAAAAAGAAAGGGATTCATTTTAAGGATGTAAGTGTGTCTCCAGAAGCCAAAGCAGGGAGGGCAGTCGGGGTTGGCAGAGAATTGGTCAGAAACTGGAAAACTTTCAGGTACCTGGGCTGAGGCAATTAAGGGTTTCACCAAGCAGAGGAGGGCAGAAAGGGGCCCTTACTGGCGTGTCTTCATTGTAAAGTAAGCGGCAAGGGTGGGTGCTGGGAGATGAGACTGGAAACCTAGATTACGGTCAGGATGAAAAGTATAGAAGCTCTAGCTTGCTAAGACATTATCTTGTGAGCACAGGCGAGACTCAGAAGCAGGTGAATTATATAATCAGATATGTGTTAGCAACATGTCCTGGATAGAAAATTGGTGGGTTTGGGGGTCAGACCCTTTTCAGATGGCAGAGGCCTCATCAACACGGGATGGAGGGGCATGAATGGCTTTTTCTGAGAGGAGGGAGTAATGATACCAAACTAGGTAGCAAGTGATACTGAGGAGAGCCTGCATTTTGGATTCAAATCCACGTCCGCTATTTACTGGCTATGTGAACTTGTGTAAGCTATTAACATCTTTATGTCTTGTTTACTTCATCTGTAAAATAATAATCTGTAAGGTTCTTATGAGGATTAGGATAATAAATGTCAATTGCCTAGGATATTGCCCGGCACCTAGAAGTAATTCAGTAAATTATAATCATTAGTTGTGGCTGCCATTAACCATATAAGAATACAGAAGTAAAAACAGATTTAGGGAGAAAGAGAATGTGTTTTGTTCCTGTCATGTCTAGGGTGAAGATGTCTAGAACATATTTACGAGAAACTGATTGGCTGCTTCTGGGGAGGTGAATTGGGGGAAATGACGGTCAGCTTTTGAGAGAGATCTCCATTTCACTTCGTCTATTTTAAAAATAGAATAATGAGACATTTTAAACCTCACAAACCAGAAGCTGAGAAGACAGGTGAATCCAGGAGATAATTAGGGAGCATACAGGTGGAGCCTGAATCCTTGGATGTGGATGAGGGGGACCACGGAGACTGTATCCAGAAGAGACGCTGGGTGGAAGGATCAACTACGTTGCTTCTCAGACACAAAATCTCTGTATTTTTGACTTGCATGCACCATTGTCTCTCATTTCCGTCCCTCTTTAGTTGCCACAATCTCTTGATTCTTCCCTTCATCGTGTTTTCTTTCTTCTTGCTGCCAGCCAAGTTTAGGCACTTAGTACTTCATGGGTAGAGCACTGTAGCAGACTGCTGCTACTCCATTGTTCTACCCGAACAGCCCTGGTCCCAAATTGACCTATTTCACCTCTAAATTTGCATGTGCCTTCCTTTCCTGCTCTGTTTTCCTCCCCACTCTGCTTTGTAGAAGAATAGGGTGGACATCACAGTTAGCTCAAGTGCTGTTGCTTACCTGAGGTCATCCTAGTCTCACCTGCATGAGGAAATGCACCTCTGTGTTCTTCTACTCTTGGAACATCAGTCACATGGGCCACGCGAATTGCAGTTATCTGTATACATTCTTATTACTCCTGTTAGCTCAAGAGCTTCTTCAAGGAGGGGCTGCTTTCAACAGCTTATTATCCCATCCTCTAGGGGAATTTCAAGTCCATGTAAAATGCCTCATTAGCTAAAATCCATATGTGGCTACCTTATCATAGCAAGCAGTGTCTGTTGACATTTAATGTTCATAGAAGAAGGGGAAGAGGAAAAAGGCCCAATCAGCTATAAATGAAAATAGAAATTGAGCTACTCATATTTCAATTCCCACTTAGAATCACATTGGTGGAAACATTTTCTAATCCTGCTTGAAATAGAAATCCAGCCTTGGAAGGAGAGTTTGATTGATTTTGTTGTTGTTGTTATTAAAGTAGGGGCCATGTGTTTAAACATAATTTACATGTTGCTGAATGATGGAGAAATTGATGTTTAAAGAACAGTGTATAAGGTTGTGGTTTAGATTTATTTTAAATGATGATTGTCTTTATTTTCTAATTCTAGCTATCAATAATGAATCAGTGAATAGTACTGAAAGTAAGCTTTTTCCACCCCATTTTTTAATAATTTCAATGTGGCTTTTTTTGACTAATTTGGCATGATATTCCCTATACCTTATGTTGGAAATGAGGGATACACTGGAAAATAATCATACTAAGAAGATTTGGACATTTCCTTTTCTTCTCTTTTTCTTTCTTTTAATTTAATTTGTGTGTGTTATTTTTCTTTTTTAAAAAATTTATTTATTTATTTTAGAGAGAGAGAGAGAGAGAGTGAGCATGAATGAGCCCAAGTAGGGAGAGGGGCAGAGGTAGAGGAAGAGGGAGAAAGAGAATCCACAAGGAGACTCCCCAACTTGGGGCTCTATCCCAAGACCCTGAGATCATGACCTGAGCCAAAATAAAGAGTTTCCCACTTAACCAACCAAACAACTCAGGTGCCCCTGGACATTTCCAGTAAAAAACAAACAAAACTCAACAGAATATAGTCACTGTATATACCAAGTTTATAGTCATCTACCCAGAAAAAAAGTTAAACAGCTTGAGGAAATATGAAACAAAATAATAAAATGTAATTTAGTTCAATGAATTGCTACTTATTTAAATGTATTTTATTTCTACAGATAATTTCTGACCCTAGACTCCGTTTTGAGTTAGCACTTCGAGAAGCTGGACTTCATAAAACATTTTATGCCAAAGAGATATTACCAAAAATCAGTCCTCAAAAACCTCCAAGAAAGGACATGGAGTCTACTGTATTTAAAATATAGTTCATCTGCAAATCCTATTACATGTAAGCAAGATTTTTCTTTGAAAACATTTATATGGATAACAATTACTACTTTTTAAAAATTTTTAAATATCAGACATAGAAATCAAAGCATTAATTAAAACAACTTTGTCTTTTATGACTCTCAGAATTTCATGCACTATTTCCCATATCTTTGTTATGTCTAATAGTACCAAATTCAACAAGACTGTGAAACATAATTATGACACATATGATACATGTTTTATCATTTAGTAAATTGCATATTGGAGATTGCATTATCCCATGAAAAAAGCTCAAAATAACTATTTGCAAGAATTATAATTTATGTTGCTACTACCTGCTAAAGTTTATTTCTGCTTGTTATTTCAGAATTTGGCTTTTTAATTATGGAAACTCCATTATCATTAATACTTCTATTATTTCTTGATTATTATAAAAGGAGACTCAACCTTTCTCTAAATTTAGAAACCAATTTGGTATACCATGTTTACTGCAAACCAATTATCCGAACAATTTCATTTTGCAAATTAGTCTGTAAAAATAAGTTAGAAATTAGAAACAGCATTTCAAGCACGGGAATATCTGTTTTGGCTTGGGAAAAAAATGTATTTGTGTGGTTGTTTGGAAGGAGTATTTTAAAATTTATAATTTAAAAGCTATCAAAAATTCCAAATTATCTATGTAAGATCTAGGAAGTATTATAGATAAGGAGCATTTTTTAAAGAAGGTTTATTCATTTTTAGAGAGAGAATCTCAAGCAGACTCTCCATTGAGAACAGGGCCCACTGCAAGGCTTGATCCCACAACCCTCAGATCATAACGTGAGCCTAAATCAAGAGATTATGCTGAGTGAAATAAGTCAAGCAAAGAGAGTCAATTATCATATGGTTTCACTTACTTGTGGAGCATAAGGAATAACACAGAAGACATTGGGAGATGGAGAGGAGAAATGAGTTGGAGGAAATCGGAGGAGGAGACAAACCATGGGAGACTGTGGACTCTGAGAAACAAACTGAGGGTTTTGGAGGTGGGGGTTGGGTGAGCCTGGTGGTCGGTATTAAGGAGGGCACATATTGCATGGAGCACTGGGTATGGTGCATAAACAATGAATTTTGGAACACTGAAATAAAATAAAATAAAATTTAAAAAAGAATAATGTAAAATATCATTAATAACTGTAAATGCTTCCACATCAGAATTAAAATATTTTGGATACACTGGGTTAAATGAAAGTATGAAAATTCAAAAAAAAAGAAAAAGAAAAGAGTCGGCCAATCAACTGACTGAGCTGCCTAGGTGCCCCAGGTAGGAAACATTTCAAATAAAACTCAAGCATGGGGTGCCTGGGTGGCTCAGTTGGTTAAGCGTCTGCCTTCAGCCTAGGTCATGATCTCGAGGTCCTTGAATTGAGCCCCAGGTTGGGCTCCCTGCTCAGTGGGGAGTATGTTTCTCCCTCTCCCTCTGTTCCTCCTAACCCCTCCCCACCTGTGCGTTCTTTCTTTCTCTTTCAAATAAATAAAATCTTAAAAAGAAAAACCTTAAGCATATATTTCTTACTATTTAAAAAAATTGATTATTTGATCAGAAGAGCAAGTTTTTGGAAGTTGCCATTATTACTGTTAGGAAGACTTCAAGCTCTTTTCCTCTCCATTGCAACTCCCTGCCATTTCCTAGGCACCTCTAGCTCAGGGGTTGCAGTTACTGGAATAACGTAAAAAAAGAGAAGGTCCAGTCTGACTGGTGGAATATTTGGCTTCATGAGTATTCCAACATGATGGGAATAAATAATGTAGCAAACCCAGCTCATTAGAATAAACCTTCACTGAAAAGTCTATTGGCAAAATCCCTTATCTCTATCCACAATTCATTGTAATGCCCTCCCAGTTCAGCCTTTTGCATCATCACATCTCCTAATAAGAAGAGGAAAAGGAATCCTTAACAAGACTCAGGGCTGTGAACATTGGCAACTCTCTTGAGAAGGTCTCCCATGGTCA
Source organism: Lutra lutra (assembly GCF_902655055.1). Classification (NCBI taxonomy): domain Eukaryota; kingdom Metazoa; phylum Chordata; class Mammalia; order Carnivora; family Mustelidae; genus Lutra; species Lutra lutra. Next base: position 56,231,482 of record NC_062280.1, on the reverse strand, counting down.
CAGTGTTCCTTCATGGGCCCTCAATTTATTTGACACAAAGCTTCAGACCATAAGCCATGAAAGCCCTACTTTCATGTCAGAGCACATCCTCTCTCTGTGGCAAGACATGTTGTGGTAATGTCTCTCTAGTGTTCCTTCCTAATCTGTAGGGATGTTTATTCTGCCTCTTAATCTGTTTGTTTGTTTGTTTACATTAACACGAAGATCTGATTCTTTTTTTGTTCATTTATATTTAAAATTTGTTTTCCTTAACTCTAGAAATAACTGTAGCTCCAGATAATCCTTCTAACTTCACAGATCTATAGTTCTCTCTTTTTTGTTCTATTTGTGTCGCTTACTTTCTGGAGCTACATCCTCCCCTACTTTTAACTGGACCTGCTATTTCCTTGGACTTTGCCGCTCCTGTGGTGCTCAATTTGCATTCTCCTTGCAACATTTCCTGTAGTGATGGAACTTTGTCCTAGAAGTAAGTTTTGAATACTTAGTGTGGGACTTCATGGGACCCAGACTTCTGTCGCCCCTTCAGAGTTCACTGCAAGCTCTTTATGCTCATTCATTATTAGAGTATAAAACCCCTGTCAGTCTTCTGAAGTTTCCAGTGAGTACTTCTCGGCTCTTTGGGGTTCTCCAGTCTGTCTGATGTCCCTTGCTTCCCTCTGTCCTGTGCAGGTGTTGGTACAAGCAGGTCTTAAAGCTGTCAGTGGTTACTCCTTACCCACTCATATTTTGTAACATATGGGAATTCCTTCTCACCTACTGTTGAAGACTATACCTACTGTTGAAGACTATACCTACTGTTGAAGACTACTGTTTGGCTTTATTGTGCTATTTTTGGTTTCTTTTTATAGGCTGCTTTGAGGAGATTAACAAATTATGCCACTTCTGCTGTCATCTTCCCAGAATCCCCCCACATTGAATTCTTGACCCCGGTGGCTTTTCTTGCACTGAACAAGCCCACCCCAACTCAGTAATGGCACCGCCATCCACCACAGATGCACATGTGAAATCTGAGAGTCACTGGTGCTGCCCCCTCTTCCTCACTGTAATATCTAATCTGTCAAGACCTACTAACTCTCCGGCGTCTATAATGGAGCCATTCTTTCCACGGAAAATGTGTGCTATGCCCTGTGGCTACCCAGCCACACCATTCTCACATTTGGGAATCGTCTTCCATTATGTACCCATTTCCCAGAGTGGAAGCTAGCTACTCCATTTTCCTGGTTCTCATGGTATATAGTCAATGGCAATCCAATGCACCTATTTGAGATTTCATTATGAGAGAGCTATGTGAGAGCGCAAGAATCCATTTTCTGGCAAGGCTAGCCATAGAGGCTTTCAAGCTTTGGGGGGTAAAAGTTGCATGACTGGTAGTATCTAGCAGTCTGGGTAGGTGATGCCCGTAGAGGTGTGTGGGACTACCAGAGCAGCCGTGGGTCTCCATGAAGCAGTTTCCTGGTAAGCGCTGAGCATCTTCCCAGTAGGATAACCTCAAACAGAGACTCTCTGGTCTTGCAGAAATACCTAGCACTCTTTAATAAATTGCTTTTCTATGTAAGCTAGCTGAAGTCGGTTTGCTACTGTGGTGGCAGGAATACACTGATCTTTCTGCAGTTCCTGTTATGTACCAAGCACAGTCGCATGCTCTCCACTGATGATGTGTCTTCGTAGTCCATCCTCTCAATTAACATCTTCCCTCTCTTCAGAAAGCAGGAAGAAGAAAACAGTTCAGGTTTTTTTTTTTTTTTTTTTTTTTGTCACCTTAATTGCTGAGTACTGTTTTTCACAGCAATGATTTTTCACTCTAAGGATGGGCCAACTAGAAATTACTTTCTCTCTCCTAAAAGAGTTCAGCCCATTTCCCCATATCCAGAGTCCCATATGGCATTTTAAAAAAGCACAAAGAGGCTGAAGCTTCCTATATCTGGCATATATTTGCTTATTTTTTATGGAACCCATATTTTCTTGGGGTTTCTTTTACCCTCATTAAAACAGCTCCATCATCTTCTTAGCTGTGCTAGATTTTAAGTCCAGGACACAGAGGTAAAGTATAAAGTCATATAGAATGTAAAATACATTTTTTAATTTATTTATTTTTTATTTATTTATTTATTTATTTATTTATTTATTTTTATTAATTTTTTATTTTTTCAGCATAACAGTATTCATTATTTTTGCACCACACCCAGTGCTCCATGCAATCCGTGCCCTCTACAATACCCACCACCTGGTGCCCCCAACCTCCCACCCCCCACCCCGAATGTAAAATACATTTTTAAGGAAACTTGGGGAAATTAGAAACTTTTTAAGATCATGACTGTTTGGCTGGAGAATATAAAATACAGTATTTTTCAGATCTCAGTCAAATCCCAGGAATGATGGAGTTTGACCTAAGGAGAGAAAAAGAACTGAGAATTCTGTTTCTGACATCTGATCAATTTGTTTTGGGAAAATGGTACATGCTTCCTGATACACTTGACGAAGAGCACTTGCTCGATCACTGCTGAGAACCAGAGCCATCCTGAGGGGGAAAGTTCTCAGGAACTTAGACACTAAGCATTGAGGAAGAGTGAATATTGCACTTCGAGGCTCAGCGTGGGACTGGACTATAATAATAGAACCCACGAGCAGTATGCCCTCGTGGGATCAAGTCTCGATCCTGAGAGAGGAATGTGGCATCAAATCTGTCCTGTTCTTGTCATATTTTTAAAATCTCCAGAAAGATGTTTTCCAACCATAGCATTTCCTCTTTTTACAAACGAGTGCCTGTGTTTCCTTTCCTATCTTCAATAGCATTTGAGTCCACATTTTCCACTGCTTAGCCTGATTCAGGTTAGTATTTAAGTACATGTTTTAATGTCACTGTAGGACTTACTAATTTACCAAGTGCCTTTTTCCCCCTCGGAGAATGTATTATTTTGTATGTGGGAATATAAGTGTGCGGAAAGAGTAGTTGCATTATCTCCCTCTGTTTTGCACATTTTCCCAGACATGTCAGTATTACTTAGCACCACATATGCTTAAAGTTCCTAATATTTATAAATAATTTCAAAAACAATTTGCTTACCTTGCTTTAGACATTTTATAAATATTGTATTAATCTGAAATGCTTACCTTCACAGTATATTTAAAACAAATGCTGCAAAAATTGTCCTGTTACTGTTGAAATATTACAGACTAACTTGATTTGGGAAGATTATTAAAAGTAGTATTTATTTTTAAACTTACCCAAATGAAATAAAGCATTCCTTGAAAGCAAAAATAATTGACTTGCTAAAGGAAATCTAGCACAATGCAACATGAATTTGTGTCCATGTGGATTAGAACTCTGCTATCTGGAAAGAAAAGATCTAGATAAAATGAAAAGAATATTTTTTCATCCATATTATATCAGTATAACATAGTTGCTTAAAACTGGCTTAAAGGACCAGCAGAAGCCTTGGAGCTTTTTTGTTTTTATGTTTCTAGACAACTTTCTTTTTTTTCTCCACTTTCTCAACCAAATCTATATTTTAAACCAATTCAACAAGTATTTACTGACCTCATGGCATAAGATAAAACAAAATCTCTGCAACCATTAAAAATAATGAATGAGGATTGTGGTGGTGGCAGCACAGCTCTGAATAATCTAAAAACCATTGAATGATACACTATTTTTTAAAAAGATTTATTTTAGAGAGAGTGCGTGTGAGTGGGGGGGAGGGGCAGAGGGAGAGAGAGAATCCTCAAGCAGACTCACTGATGAGCCCAGAGCCCACATGGGCTCAGATTGGGGCTCCATCTCAGGACCCCAAGATCATGACCTGAGCCGAGACCAAGAGTACAATGCTTAACTGAATGAATTACCCAGGCGCCCCTGGGTATACTTTAAATAAGTGATTGCGTGGTATGTGAATTATATCTCAATAAAACTTTTTTTGTTGTTTTGAGAGAGAGAGTGCACAAGTGGGAGAAAAGAGGGGAGACGGAGGAGAAAATCTTGAGCAGGCTTCTCACCTAGTGCAGACCCCAATGACACAGGCTTGATTGCATGATCCTGAGATCATGACCTGAGCTGAAATCAAGAGTTGGATGCTTAACTGACTTAGCCACCCAGGTGCCCCTTGATAAAACTGCCCTTTTTTTTTTTTTTTTTGAGGATCTTTTTTATTTATTTGAGAGAGAGAGAGAGAGAGAAGGAGAGCCTGAGTGGGGAGGAGGAGCAGAGGGAGAGGGAAAAGCAGATTCCATGCTGAGCAGGGAGCCCAAGGCGGGGCTTGGTCCCAGGACCCTGAGATCATGACCTGAGCCAATGTCAGATGCTTAACCAATTGAGCCACTCAGGTGCCCCTCCTCAATAAAACTGGTTTTTTTTTCCCTTAAAAAAAAGAACAAGGAGAGTTACATGGCCTTATATGAAAAGAAAACCAAGATATATTGTATAAATGAGAGGTGGGAGCAACAAGAGAAAAACACATATAGAATGATATTATTTTTGTAAAAAAAATACTAATTTCTGAAAGATAAATAAGAAACCTTCAACCATTACTTTTGGATAGCTGGAATGGGAAGTTTGTGTAGAGTGGCAACCAGGAAGTCTTACTTTTCCCTTTATACCCTTCTATGCTGTGTTCATGTTTGCCATGAGCTTGTATTATTTTCATAACTTTATCCCTTTATTTTTATAATTTTAAAGCTGAATATTTTATTTGGTGCCATGTATCAGATGCTGAGCAATCTAATAATACCAGAACCCGCATACACTGCCCAGTGATGGGACTGCCCAGCAGAGGTTTGTGGTGGAGAAGAGTCAGTAAATGATGATTGAGTCAGTGACAAAATGGACTGATGGATGGACAGGTGAACTGTAAGAGTTTTGTCATTTTATGAGGTAACCAACTAGCAATTATCTATTGCTGCTCTGAATAAGTATAAATATATAGAGTAGAAAGACACTGTTTAAAATAAATCCCTTCTTAGGGTGCCTGGGTGGCTTAGTTGGTTAAGCATCTGGCTCTTGATTTCAGCTCAGGGTCATGATCTCAGGGTTGGAGGGTTGGGCACATGTCAGTCTCCACGTTCAGTGTGGAGTCTACTTAAGATTCTTTCACTGCCCTCTCCTGCTGCCCCTACCCTTCTAAAATAAATAAGTAAATCTTTAAAATAAATAAATAAAATGCATCTGTCCTTTTCCCAAAGCATGCTCAGTGTATGGCTGTGGAGATAGAACATTTCATGTATTTAAGAAAAAATACAAGTAAAAGGCAGTAGGTATGAGAGGACTACATAACAAGGCATTCTTGTCCTTCTTGCTACCCTCATGGCTTGTGTTGCAACTCCTCAGCTTCTTGGGACATCAGAACAGCTTGTATCTTCTCCATTTCTTCCTATCTTATGCAGAGTGATGAGAAAGGACTAGGCAGTGAGGAAACTGAGAGGATAGACCAATATGAATGGGTGCAAAGGTTTGCATCAAGGGGTAAAGGGTTATGGTAAACACTGTGTGGCACAAAGGTAAGTCTGAAGTTAAAACATGAAATTGGGATAGCACTGCAGAGGACCTCTGTGGTTCACCATAACCCAAACTGCCCTCCTGGAGAAATGGGAAATCCCCTAATCTCCTACACAGGTACATATAAGGGCAGCTGCATAAGTTATAGTGTAGACACAGGAAAATAGATAGTAGAATATTATGCAGCAAGATTATTGGGACTCAGAGCTCAAACATTGGGCATAGAAGATTGTCTTAAGTGACATGGCTTGCTGAGTGGCTTTACAAGGTAGCAGAAGTTTTCTTCTGGGTGATAATGGGATCCTTCCAGTAGGAAAGAATGAATTTCTGGGTGCCTTTTTGTTCATATCTGGCAGGTTTTTTCCATCCCTGCAAGCTGCTGACCATTGTTACCTCTATGGTCTGTTCCTATGATGAAAAAAAAAAGGGATGCATCATTCATATGTTTCCTTTGTGCTGTTTGTGCACCTGTTAGGCTTGATAAAGCTGGAAGATAGTAGTTCCTGGCATGCGAGTTTCACTTCTGTCATTCTCCAACCTAACCCCTCTTCTCAGGCACAAGCACGTGGACCCTTGAGTAAAAGCCTAAGGTGTTCAAACTTTATCATGTAGACAGTACTACATAGTCAAGCTTTCCTGGGCATAGAAAGAAAGACAGTGTTTCTGGAAGGCTAACATGAGAATTGGTACAAGTTGGGTGAAAGTGGAGAGAAGACTGGGACTTGGGGGAGCCTTTTACAATTACTTAGAATAAATCAGGTGTGAGGTGATGTGAAAGTGGGGGAGAATGGAGTCTGATCCTTATCAAATGATGGAGAAAAAAGAATTCTGAATTCATTCATTCCTTTCCCTTTTACAAAATTCCTTTAGACCATACCCAGTGAACTATGCCTCCTAGTAGCTATGCCCTTCTGTAGTCCCTTCCCTCCACACTGCATCTGGATGACCTTGTGACTTCTTTACCCAGTATTGTGGGCAGAAGTGAGGCTGTGCCAGCTCTGGACCTGAGGGTTAGGAAAGGCCTGGCAGCTTCTGCTTTTGTGTTCTCGGAAGAAACTTAACCATGGGAGAAGTCTGACCACCCCGCTGGGAGATAGCCCACACAGAGAGCCCAAATTCCTTCCAGTAGTGAAGCATTTATGAAAATGTGAATCCTCTAGAAGGGCTGCTAATTTGAGCCATTGTTTCCAAGGTCTATTCTATAGAACTTTCTATTCAAGCACCAAATGACTTCCCAACTAGTGACAATGAAGTTTCACTTCCTTTTTATATTATCATTAGTTTTGCCATAACCATCAGCTTTTGTTTTTACTTGCTACTCCTCTCCACATTTCTGGAAATGCCTACATATCATACAAACTTGTCCTGGGTGCAGCTTGTCATCTTAGCCAGTCCTGTGACTCCAACCACAGTGCTAGGCTCTGAAGACCATCTTCTGCTATCTCATATTTGGCCTCACAATAGACAGTTGCTGTTCTCTCTCTAAGCTTGGCTTCAAACATGAAAACAGGGGATTTCCTTAATTCCACACAGTAATAGCTATGATCAGCCTGTGGCAATTCACAAGATTTATTGAAGGCTTAAAGACTTAAAGGGGATTATGACCAGAGAAGTAAAGGACTAATATTTGAGATGTGATCCCAGGCCAACTCTTCCACAGGAGTCTGTCCCATTCTTCTTGGCGTGGCTTGCCAGGATGTAGTAGTGCCATGATGTCGTAGTGGTCTGCATCCAGGGGAGAACCCAAGTGTCTCTTCTGCCTGCAGCCGGGCTCCAACTCTGTCAGGCCCCAAGGGATGAAATTATTCCCTTGAGACTACTTAGTCTTCCACAGTGAATGAAAAAATGCACAGAAACAATGGAGAGAAAATGCTGGCACCACCTCCTTTGGAATACAGCTAGCTGATAGAGAGAAAGTGCCTGCGGAAATGGACCTTGGAGCCGGTGGGCTGCTTGTGTGGTGGGCATAAGAGCAGCACTGAATCCAAGCGATGCTGCCAGTTTCAGAGTAACTCCCATCTAGAGCAGGGTCACGAAGTTTCCTTACTTGTACCCTTTGCGAACAGTTAGATATTCTTTTTTTTTTTTTAATTTATTTGACAGAGAGAGATTACAAGTAGACGGAGAGGCAGGCAGAGAGAGAGAGAGAGAGAGAGAGGGAAGCAGGCTCCCTGCTGAGCAGAGAGCCCGATGTGGGACTCGATCCCAGGACCCTGAGATCATGACCTGAGCCGAAGGCAGCGGCTTAACCCACTGAGCCACCCAGGCGCCCCGCGAACAGTTAGATATTCCCTCAACTCATCCTTTTACAGAGAAGACAATCATTTCAATAGTCTGACTCTCTTGAAGGAGTCTCTTTGTAATCTTCCTCATGGTGCACAGACTGAACTGATCACACTTTAGTTTTCTATTTTTAACGTGACCTGGTACTGTTTTTTAATCTCCCAAATTGATTTCTCAGTCATGTTCACCAGTGTCTTTGCTTACCATTACTTCTTGGATTCTATACATTCTTCTGAGTTTTTTTTCCACCCTGAACTAGATTCTTCAATTAGCTGTTCTTTCAGCAGGAATGTAAGTGTAGGATTTTTACTTTGTCCTCGTGCCTGAATAATATACTATCTGGGTATAAAACTCGACATTTATGATATTTTTCCTCAGGACTCTGGAGATCTTATCTTCTAGATAATCTAGAATCTTTTAGAATTTATGGCTGCTCTTGAGATATGTGCTATTAATCTAATTGTTCATTTATAGTGAATCTGGCTCATTTTTTGCTTAGTTTTTCTCTTTTTTGCTCATTTTTCTCTTAATTTTCTTACTTTCACTACAAAATTTCCATGTGTGATTTAACTTTACTTATACTGCACTTCTTTAATACTTATGTCTTTCACCAATTCTGGAAATTTCTGCCACTACGTTTTTAAATATTGCCTCTTTATTGTTCTTCCTGTTCTCTTCCTGCTTCTGTTAGAAATATGTTGGATCATTTCATTGTATTTTCTATATTTCTTATTCTTGCTTTTATATTTCCCATCTCTTTTTCTTTCTGGGCTATATTTTCAGATTTTTTTCAGTTCTATTTTACACTTATTCTTTCTTCAGTTGTGCTTAATCTGCTATTTAACTCATTTACTGAGTTTCTGTCAAAATTACAAGTTTTTTTCATTTTTGTAATTTTCAAATCTTGAAAGGCTTTGAAATTTGGCATTTCATTTGAAAATAAACTTTGCTCTTTGGTCTGGTGTAGTGATTAAGACCCTATATTCTGGTAAATGTATTGAAAGTGTACCATTACCACCCCCACTCCCTGCAAAATCCTGTATTAAAATCCTACCCCCCAGTGTTGGTATTAGCACAAGGGGCTTTGGGGAGGTGATGAGGTCATGGAGGTAGAGCCCACAGGAATGCAATAAGTACCCTTGTAAAAGAGGCTCCAGGCAGTTCCCTTGCCCCTCCCACCATGTGAGGTTGCACTAAGAAGATTGCAGTCCATGAACCGGGAAACCAGCCTCACCAGACACTGAATCTGTCAGCACCTAGATCTTGGTCTTCACAGCCTCCTGAACTGAACTGGAAGAACCAATTTCTGTTGTTTATAAAACCCCCCCAGTCTATGCTATTTT